>NC_059076.1:45621737-45983286 GCF_020497125.1 Mauremys mutica
GTTGGATTTGCACATACACACTGTTGCAGGCATAACATATGCACAAAGACCCAATATGTATCCCACCTTGCAATCTGTAAACAATTACCACAAAGAAATGAATTGGGCCCAATGAGTTCTTAGGGCTTGGCTACACTTGAAAGTTGCAGCGCTGGGAGTTACAGCGCTGGTCGTGCAGCTGTGCAGGGCCAGCGCTGGTGTGTGGCCACATTTGCAGCATTTACAGCGCTGTTGGGAGTGCTGCATTATGGGCAGCTATCCCAGCATTCAAGTGGCAACAACGTGCTTTTCAAAAGAGGGGGGTGGAGGGTGGTGTACTGTGACAGGGAGCGGGCAAGATAGAGAGTGGATTTTTGGAGTCAACACTGTGTGTTAGCTTCCCTGGATTTAAAAATCACAAAATGTTCGCGAGCCCTTAGTCTTAATTGCAAACAGCCTGCATCCAACGCTGTTTCTCTGTCAAGCAAACTGCTTGCCTCTCATTTGATCGTTCACAGCCAGGTACAGATAGCTCCTGTTTGCTGTGATCAGTGTTTGTTTTTTAGATAAGCAGTTCAACGGAGCTCCGATCGGAGTTCACAACAAAACAAAGAGAGGCTGCATAACAAAACAAAAAGTAATTTAGTTAAAAGCATTCTGGGATATCTCCTTATTCCCTGGAGGCCAATAAAAGCGCTGGTGTGTGTCCACACTTGATGAGCAGCGCTGGATCACCAGCGCTGCAATCGCTACACCCCAACCTGGCCAGGTGTACAGCCAGCGCTGCAGCCAGGGAGTTGCAGCGCTGGATGTGCCTTGCAGGTGTGGGCGGTTACTAATTGCAGCGCTGGAAAGCCTCTACCAGTGCTGCAACTTTCAAGTGTAGCCAAGCCCTTAGAGCCAGTTTTTACCACCACTTCCTCACTCTGCACAGTAAATCACTTGTTAGTTTCATTAGAACTACTCAGGGTGTAAGGGATTACTTAATATCATAGGTAAGGACAGCAAAATGTATCCTCTAATAAGTACAGTAATTATACTGACTCTTTTCTGAGGTCCTAGCAGAAATAAACATTTTAAAAACTTCTGGAATATAGAAAAAATTATGGCACTAAAAACTGACTAAACACCACCCTTTAAAAATTATACCTTTTGGGGACTTTTTAGTATTTTACTTGTGGCTTTTTTATGTGCTTTAGTTGCTGCTGTTATATTTTTACCTATGTGGTGTCCTGAGTTTCTTGGTGCAAGGGATGGAGTGGTTTGTAATTAAGACTTGTTTTATTCAGTGTTCCTATATTTCTACTTTGTCTTCAGAAAACATTCAAGTTTGGAACACTCCTCTGAAGCAACTGAGTGATAACACTTCCTATAAATGTGTGGTGTTTGGGTTCTTTCTAGAACTATAAAGATCAAAGCTGCAAAGCAATCTCTGCATAGCTCAGTTTCTATAACTGAGGATTGCAACTTTCAGGGGGCTTGAAGAGCGATCAGGAGCTGTCACAAGAGGCTAAATCCATTGTCATCCCCCAAAAAACTTTCAAGGACAACACTACTCTGCAAAGGTGGGGAAGGATTGGCGGGGGCAGGGTCCAATCATGTGCTGCTTTTATGCAGTGTCTGCTGCACTTGGCAATCTCTCCTCACTCAGCTCCTGACAGAATTGCTGTTGAACAGCTGAGTTCAGGAACAAGGATCTCAGTTGCCGCCTCTTGCCAGAAATGTGCTTCTCCTCCTGTTGGCAGACAGAATAAAAAGCAGCAGTGAGGCTCATGTCTGCAGTGAGTCCTGCTCCCTCTTCTGCTGGCTTGGATGCAGGAGCATGCTGGCCAGGGAGGAGCCCTAGCTGTCCACCTAGCCTCTTGTGTCAGGGATGGGCTTTTGTTCCTATAAAAATCCACCCACATTTGGTTAAATTATGAGCCTTTGAAAAGCTGCAGTTCACACATCTTCAGTAAAGAGTAGTTAGCACTCTGCAGCTATAGTTTAAGTCTTATCTGCATTGGGTATGCTCCGGTTTGGGGTTGAGCGGGACCTACTTGCAATTGAAGCTCTGAGCTGCTGCAGCCTGGGCTGGGCACTGGAACTGAGAGCAGGGAGCCTGCACTCTGTATGATCCCTTGCTGGAGCCCAGGAAGCCTAGAGGTAGCTTCCTGATGAGAATGCAAAGAGAATAAAAACTGGAAGGAGTGGGACAAGAGTAGATGAATAAGGAGCTGGGAAGGGGAGAGGAATAAGATTGGGAGCCCAGGCTGGAGTGGGAGAAGGAGAAGGACCTTTGCTTCACAGAAGTTGAAAAGTGTATAGTGAATGACGCAGGGGATTGCAGGAAGAGAGAGAATGGTCTGATGCTTAAAGCAGTTGAATGCTGCCGTGAAGAAAGGGATCCTAGCTCTGCCTCTGCTGTAGAGTTCCTATGTGGTGGTGGGCAACCACTTACGAGAAGTTTTATTTAATTGTGTTTTCCTAACTTGAGACCCTACAGTCTGACTTGCAGCCATGAGTGCTCAGCACTTCTGTGCTGAAGTCAATAGGGGCTGTACTTTGAGCATATAAGGTACTACATAATATTATGTACTCTGAAAAATCAGGTACTAGGTGTTCCAAATTGGGTGTCCAAAATTAGTGGATACTTTTGACCTTAATTTCTCGGTGCCTCCATTCCCCATCTGTAAAATGGAGATAATACCCCTTCATCTTGCAGGGGAGTTGTGAAAATAAATTCATTACTATTTGTGAAGCATTCTGATACTACAGTGATGAGCACCTTAGTAAAGCCTGTGAGGAAACTAAAATTCTGTCCTTAGAGCAGGGTTTGAGTAGTGTGTGGCAAATAAGGCAGGGGGCCCCATATTGAACAGTGAGGAGAAAACAAAATATTGAATAGCTGCCCTTTAAATAAGCACCATCCATCCTGTGCACAAAATGACAGGGGTCTTATGGGGAAAAATAGTATGATGATGTAATTAGACTGATCATAATGCATATGCACAAGGGGGCCAAAATAAAGCTTAAATCTAGGCAACAGTAATACTGGCACTTTTGAATGCCTTTTTTTTTTTTTTTTGCCTGAATGTGCTCTTAATGTCACTGTGTGTGTGTGTGTGTGTGTGTGTGTGTGTGTGTGTGTGTGTGTGTAACCAATCTTGCTGGGGGCATTGTGGTTCAGGGGAGTGACCCAAAATTTAGTCCAGTCTCTTTCAAGAGGCATGGCATAATAAATTTCTAAACTGGCAATGCAGGTATCTGTAGCTGAGACTGGTCACAGTGTTGACCTTACTTTTATTGTTAGTGATTATTTAGTTAATTATAGATTCACTAGTGAAAGAAAATGTGTTTGGTCAGTTTCTCCTTCCCTAATTACTCTGTCTACTGTTACAGCTCTTAGTGATGGGAACTTTTACAGGGTTACCAAATTGGTATGAGAAAGAGAAGCTAAGGTTCCCTGCTGCAAAATATATTTAGAGATGAGTAAATATTTATCTATAGCAATGGATTGGCATGAA
Organism: Mauremys mutica; assembly: GCF_020497125.1. Lineage (NCBI taxonomy): Eukaryota > Metazoa > Chordata > Testudines > Geoemydidae > Mauremys > Mauremys mutica. Next base: position 45,625,223 of record NC_059076.1, read on the forward strand.
AATAACAATGTACAGATTAGCTACCTTAATTTTTTTAGAGACCTTTAATGAAAGGTCATGTTCTCAGTAGCTAGCTAGTCCAGGACCTGTTTAAGAGTGCAGCATTTGACAGAGATTCTTCCTACGCAAGCTGTCTTGGCAGCTGTAGTAATTGATTCTTCACTCTTTAATTTTATCATAAAACATGAACTTAATAGTAGATCTCATATAATAGCACATAACCTCCAATTAGGAGAACAAGGACCAGGTCCAAGCAATCATTAAGATTAAACTTTTTGCACTCTAGTAGGGTGACTATTTCAGGTCAGGTATGAGATCATTGACTGGACAGTGTTAGGGGAAAATCACACTTTGGCTGTCTACAGACTCTGTTTGGTCTGTGGACAGAAGTTGACAGTTCCATAAACTTCATAGAAAAAATATTCTAGGTTCCTTGGAGAGGAGCTTAACAAGACTTGGCCATAGCCACCTGGCTTGAACTGCATTTACAGTATTTATAAATTTGAGTATTGTAGGTGGAATCTGTGTATGTGCTTGTATTTTTAAGCCTCATAGGAATTGTTTTATAGCTAGAAGTAACTTCTTCTGTATTAGCTGTCACATGGACAGAAAAAACAGGTGTGGAGGCGTAATGGGAATTATACCCTATCAACACTAGATGCTCTATCAAAATGGGGTGGTCCTACTCTAAAATTAGAAACTAATGCAACACAAGACACTAATTTATGTGCACATTTAACAAAGTTATTTGGCTGTCCTCCTCTTATTGTGATTACCCAAGTGTCTTGAGGCAGTCAGCTATATTTGCAATAGATTAACACACCATATCCAATTAAAAGCATTGGCATTGTGCAGCAGTGATGGAGATACCTGTACTTTGGTATTGCTCGGGTGGGAGAAGTTTTTTAAGGAAATACAGTATTTTGTTGGAGGCAGTCAACATTTGTCTGTCTTATTTGTTGAGTTGAGGTAGGACAGATGACTCTTTGCTCTCATAGCCCTGGAAAGGTAACGAATATATGCTATCAGAATTCTGTTTACCTCACTGTATGACATTTGGTTTGTAATGTCTTGCCACATGAGGAACATTGTGCTGTGAGGATGCCTTCAGTGGGGCCCAGATCTGTGGATCCACTGAAACAACTTGTGGGATCCTCCTGCAATATTTTCTGCTGGTGCAGATTCTTATGAAGAGGAGTGTTTATTGTCAGTGTTTTTTGGCTAATGCCCACTGTGCTGTTCAGACATAGTGCAGGACAAGACTTGGACTCAGACAATATTGTAAAGTTAGTTCACTTCCACCAATCCAATAAGAGTCTTATAACTAATTCAGAATGTCACATCTAAGATTTACCTGTTTGTTCCTCTCTCCTGTGTGTGTGTGTGCGCGTGCACGCAAAACTAAATGATGAAAGCTGCATGACAAGAAAGATTCCGCTACTTGTGAATCTGGTATACATTTTGTTTTTCCCTGATTCCCCAAAAGAGGAATGTTTGGCCTTTTATTCTTGAATACACCAATGGGGGGGGGGGAATATCTGAGCGCTTTTCAGAACTGGACCTTATGGAGTCCCGTGTGTCTCAGGCTTTACATGCAGATAAGAACTAAATTTGAGAGGGGAGGGAAAAGTCCAACTCAGGTTATATTGCTTTCTGACTATTATCCAGGTAGGTTAATGTTCTGACACCTAGATTTCTCAGGATACTTTCTACTGGACATAGTATAGTGAAAGTTCTTTGAGCGGTCAACAGACCAGATCCATCTTCTACTTGTATGCATCTCTTGTCCTAGCGTCTTACCATTTTTAACACAAACAGCACCTCGGATGTATTATGCACCTGCTTCACAAGTACTAGTTCCCGGAAATGGTCTCAAAACCAGCAAGCAATTGCATCCCCTTTGATCTGGGGGTGCAGGGTGGGGAAGAGGCTCCCTGTACTCTCTTCCATGAGCCCACGCACAACTATGTAGAAGCAGTCACTATGTCTAGTAGAAATATCATGAGACTAAATTAAAAAATCTAGAGATAAGGAGGGTGAAGTAATAGCTTTTATTGGACCAACTTCTGTTGGTGAGAGAAGCTTTTGAGCTACACAGAACTCAGTGTAGCTCAGAATATTACAGTACCTCCTCACCTTGGCTTGCTAATCATGGGATGACACAGCTGCAACGACACTACATGTAAAATCTAGTTTAACTTAATCTGGAACCAGAAATGCTAAAATGCCTGAATTATCATATGGTGTTTGCTACAGGGAAGATTTAGGGTTGTTGGGGCACCTTAATTGTTTGGATTTCTTTAAATTTAATATTAAACTCTGAATTCCCTGAGTTTATACTTGGTTTGGGAATAATTACTACATCCCTGTAATATGTTTTACCCTGAACTATTAAGTACTCAACTTTAGCTCCACTTTAACACAGATTTATCTGGATATATGTATATAGTAGTTTGCCATGCCTCTCACTTTGACCACTTCACTTCATCCTGTTGCCTTGGACACTTCCAGCTTCATAGAAGCCAAGTCCCCTGCTAATCCTCATAGCCACAACAACGGGCACTGCTTCTCTGCTGTTTTGCTATTTTGTTCCAGCTTCAGCCTTAGTCAAACTTGACACTCTTCCATCTTTGGCTTCATCAGGTTGTAAATTCTCCATTTTCAGTCACAGGGGACTGTTTTATGTCTGCAGTGTCAACCATTCATGAAGATAAACCAAACAAAAACATGTGGCCACATTAGGATGATGAATGAATTCAGAAAACTTTGCTCTGGGCAGACATAGTATGTTTTCCACTAATATTCTACACAAATTAGTGTTTCCTCTGATTAGTGACACTTTAAATGCAGATTTATAGTTAGACTTCAGATCTGTGATAGAATAAATATTACTTTTGATTGCATCATAACAAAGAGGAACCCATCAACAGAAAAAGCAAAATTTAAAAAAAAAATGGATAGCTCAGTGGTTTGAGCATTGGCCTGCTAAACCCAGGGTTATGAGTTCAATCTTTAAGGGGACCATTTAGGGTTCTGGGGCAAAAATCTGTCTGGGGATTAGTCCTGCTTTGAGCAGGGGGCTGGATTAAATGATCTCCTGAGGTCCCTTCCAACTCTGATATTCTATGAGTCATACAGGGTGGTGGAAGCAAATCCAGTTTTTAATACTCATTAATATTGTTTAATAAAATGAAAATTGTAAATATCTATTGTGAAAAATATCTGCATGAGCATAAATCATCAAAATTGAAATCCACCTTCTAATATTCACACTTAAATACTGTTTTGGGGTTTTTTTTAAGCATAACTCTTCAGCATATTAAACAGAGATTTAGCTGGAAAATGTCCATAAACTATATATAGTGTAGGAACCACGTAGCTAAACTCTTTTGTGTACTTGATGACTTACTCATTTGTTCCTTCCCCCCCCCCCCCAAAATGTAAACTCTTGACAGTGGAAGAATTAACAGATCTGGAGGATGCGTTTCTCTGTTAAGACCCAATTCTGTAAACCCATACTCATGTCTGAGAGAATTGTATATAATCTTAGAAAAGTGTGTAACCCTTTTCTGAAATGGCTAATGAAATGTGTTCATATCATGATGTATTGGTGCTGAAAAATGGCTTCTGTCCAAACACTATCTTGCATTGTTACTTTACCCAATTATACTTTTTTCTCTTCCTTAAGGCTGTTGAGAACAGGAGGGTTAAAGTGGATATATTTTTGTACGGAGCCCTTTTCTGGCTTATTTTGTGATATATGCTTCTGTGAGAGATACTCAGTGCAGGGGGGTTTTAAAAATGAGGAAATAAAAAATGTTTAAAAACCCAAAGTTGTGCAGAACCTTTTTCTGGACTTTTTTTTGTATACCTTTCCTGTTTCCTTGAACCTCTGTTACAAAGGAGACATTCTCTTCCTGTTGACTGTGATTAGATATTTGGCAGCTGCTCCCTTCCTAGAAGCAGAGGGCCAAATTGGCTTCTAGCATAACTCCACTGAAGTCAATTACATCAGCAGAAAATTTGGCCCAGAGTCTGTGTCTCTGTCCAAAGCAATTGCCATCTATGACAAGCTTTTGAGAGATCTGTGGGAGACTTGAGTCCTTGAAGTGAATTCACAGAGCGCTTTTTCCCCTATCTGACTGCACACAAGTTAACAGACAGAATTTCAAAGGAGCCACGGTGCAAAGTTTTTCTCTTTTGCTAACAATTCTGTTTTGGATAGGAATCTGGGAAACAGGTCATGAGACCCAGAAATGACACCATCCTAAACAGAACCCCATGAAGCAAGACTCCTGCAATAGACTGGTGATTTGGGGGCAGACTTCCTCCTATCACTTCCAAGACACATTTTTTTTCCTGTTTAACAGTCTGGACTGCCCACTGGTACAGTTAGTAGCGAGAGCATAAAAGCTGAGGTGCTTATTTGGATGAAGTGTACTTCCCTTCAGGCACCTCTGCAACTTATGAGGGGGTTTTATGTTTTTTTTTTTTTTTTTTTTATAAAGTTTTGTGGTAGGCCAAGGTTTCCCCTGAGTAGTTTGGCATGCTGCAAATCTGCAGCCTCCTGGGACTTGTGAGGCTCAGCAGGCTTTGGCTATATTGTGCTGGATTAAACAGGGATTTATCTGGATAATTTCCATGAACTATATATAGTATAGGAACCACCATAGCTAAACTCTTGTGTACTTGAGGGATTATGGGGGGAGGGGAAGAGAAATGAGTAAACGCTTGATAGTGGAAGAACTAACAGATCTGGAGATGAGTATTTGTATTAAGTCCCTTAAAATCAGTTCCCCTGAAAGGGGGTTGAGGGAGAATCCTATAATGTTAGGATTGTAATCATTATCTACTGAAAAGACTGGGAAATTATTTTAGACTGAATTCTGGATTTTTGACTAAAGTCAAACATTGAAGGAACACTGTTCATGAAATTTGTTAATTAATCTTTGTGAAATATATTTCAGAAATCACTTCTTAAAAACCCCCAAAGGTTTTGTATCACTACAGCCACAGTAATATTGGCTTATATTTCCTCACGATACAAATATGTTTTGGATATAATAGAGAATTTCCATAGAAATTAAAGTGGTGTATATACTGAACAGTGACAACTTGGGACTATATCTACTTCATTTAGACATAAACAAGTTATTTACCATCCTAAGTCACATGATCTCTAAAATACATTGTATTATCTGTATATATAATGTGCCATTGTTGTATATTATGACCTACAATTATGAGAACTGTGCCATAAAGGAACAGGTTCTCCTCTCTGAGGGGTAAACTAAGAGCCCTGTCTGCTTACAAAACAATATAGGATACAAACCAAGTGGCAGGTTGTCATAATAAATGGAATAGGTAACAGAATCGGTAGATTTTTTTAATATATTTTTGAAGTAGGAATGAAAGATTTGTGTACTCTGGCACAGAACATGTTCTAGGCCAGGAGTGGACAACCTATGGCACGCATGCTGATTTTCAGTGGCACTCACACTGCCCGGGTCTTGGCCACCAGTCCGGGGGGCTCTGCATTTTAATTTTAAATGAAGCTTCTCAAACATTTTAAAAACCTTATTTACTTTACATACAACAATAGTTTAGTTATATATTATAGACTTATAGAAAGAGACCTTCTAAAAACATTAAAATGTATTACTGGCACATGAAACCTTAAATTAGAGTGAATAAATGAAGACTCGGCACACCACTTCTGAAAGGTTGCTGACCCCTGGTATAGGAGATGAGCAGTGGAACAAACTTTCAATGATTAGATTCTGGATTTACTTTCCTATATTTAGGAAATGCCCTAAACCTTCATCTTTTGAAAAAGCCTTTGAGTGATAGCAAGAATGACACTCGCAACCTTGAAACCCTCCCCTGCCCAAGTACTCTCTGCAAAAGTTGGTTTTTCTTTTTTTAAACCTAACAAACAAAATGCACTAGAATATTAACCCCCAAAAAGGAAGACACATGGAGGCTCCATGTAGACCACCGAGGACTTTGCTGTTGCTCTATGGTTGGGTTTGTTAGCATGGTGGTGTATGGTAATATAAAACCCTACAGAGCCCTCCAAGAAGAAATCAGAATGACATGGCTTCATGGAGAATGAGAAATTAGTGTTGGAGAGAATTGTGGGAAATCTGCATAGAGGTGGTAGTTATGAGCTATGGACCAAATGAAAGCACCTAGTCAACAGCCTTCTCTTTTCACTGTACAATATCAACACAACTATTAGTAACTTTGAGGATGGGAGAGAGAATATGAAACTGCCAGGAAACACAGGTGGGGTGGTCAGCATTACGGTTGGATGAGAAAGGGAATGATATTGAAACTAGCAGAGAATTATAAGTGCGATTGAAGAAGGGATCACCAGGAGAAGTTGCTAGTGATTTGGATTAGAACAAATTTGGTAAAATGAAATGAGTGTGTGTGGTGTGTGGTTTTGTTGTGGTTTTCTTTAAACCACCTGGATGTGGGAGTTTGAGGGAAAGGAAATTCCTTAAACAGGAGTTCATATCCAAAAGATGGAAATGTTGGTGCTTGTCTTCATTATGGAATGTTACCATGTTTGAAAGACGAGGTAGATGAAGCACTCCCTCTTATTGGACCATTTCTGTTGGTGGAAGAGACAAGCTTTTGAGCTTCACAGAGCTCTTCAGGTCTAGGGGGAGGTAACCAGAGTGTCTGAACTAAATACAGCTTGGAACAGATGAAGCATAAAGGTCTCTCGCGTTTTGTAGACCATTTAAAATGAAGTGGTCCATTAAGGGTTAGTGGGCAGTAGGTTGTGTTACAAGTTGTTGTAATGAAACATAAAACTAGTTTCTGTTTAGTCCATGGTTTTTAGTGTCTAGCAGAGTTAGGAATTTAAATTCCCAACTTTGTCTTTTGAGGTGGTGTTGTGAAGGTTGCTTTTAGAGGACAAGGACTTGAGGTCTGATATGGAATGATTGCTTTATGGAAAGTGTTTGCCCAGGAGTGATGTGGTGGTTTTGTCTTCTATCGTTTTTCTGCTAGTTCATTTGAGTGTTGCAATTGTCTGGTTTCACCCAGATAGTTGTTTTTGTGGCATCTGATGCACTGGCTGAGGTACACCACGTGTGATAGGCATGTGTAGGACCCAGGGATCTTGGAGGTGTGTTGTGGGATGGGGAGGGGTATTGATCATCAAACAGTGGAACTGTCTGCAGGTTTTGCCGCACACCTCTGGGGGAAAAAACACACCACCAAGAATCAACACAGATGCTACAGTGGGTTTCTCAAACTGGGGTCCACAGACACTTGGGGGTCCACGAGGATGTTCCAGGGGGCCGATTAGTCTAGCAGGGCTGGCAGCCCCAGATATATCAACTCCTCCCCCTCTCTCCCAGTGCCTCCTGCATGTCCTGGAATATCTGAGTCGTGTGTAGGAGGCACTGGGAGGGTTGGGGAGGAGCAGGGATAGGGTGTGCTTGTGGGAGGGAGTGGGAAGAGGAGGGGCAGGGGTAGAGTGGGGGCAAGAAGTGGGGTGGGGGCAGGGCCTGGGGTTGAGCCGGACTTTTGGGGGTCTGCACAAAATTTTAAATCAAAAGGGGGGTTCTTGAGTTGCAAAAGTTTTTGAGAACTGCTGTGCTACATGATGCCCCAACTTCACCAACCTATCAAGACTTTCTCTAACTGGAACCAAAGTATCTGTACTCTTCTGAAGTTCACAAGACTGAACTTTGTAGTGATGAGCAGGAGTAGAAATAATTTAGAGCAATTCTATTAAATATATAAATACACAAAAATGAAAATTGATTTAACACGATGATTTTTTAAATTTTAATACTGAAATATATTTGTTGGAGCAATATGGCCCCTATATTCTATCAGTTCTTAAAGTGGTGTTCTGCTTAACAGATGGAATGATACAGCCCTTAAATTACATATTGTAACATTTTTTTCCTGAGTATTTTTTGCTGAAATGATCTACAGTGCAAGCTTGTGTGCAATTGAATGATCCAATTTAATTTTAAAAAATTCATACAAATTAACTGAACATGATCTAACTCTTTGATAGACTTCCATACTAATACCTCTCAGCACCATGATGTGTATGAGTTACTAACATTCAGAAGCTTTTGGTTTGTCTGATTTATATATTTTTCATAGCCTAGAAGAAAGGGTAAAATGGGCTATGCAGTAGCGAGTATATTCTTATCCACTCATTCAGGGCCTCAAAGCTTTCTGTAATATATTAAAATGCTTGTGGGTTCAATAAAAAGTACTGCATTATCTTCTGTAATCAATAGGTGCCAAGGATATTTTTCTGACTCAATCATGAGGAGTGGCTTTCCTGGCTTTGCCACAGACTTCCTAGGTGACTTTGGCAAACGATTTAATCTCTCTCTGCCTCACCTTTTTTCATCTTTTAATTGGGTAGAATTGTGTTTATCCACGTCACAAGTGTTTACACTTTAAACTGAATGTGTTTTTTACAAAGTAACGTTATGTAATCTGTCCACAATACAGCTCCATCCCTATCAAGACTTTGTGTCTGCGCTGTTTGTAAGGGGCTGCCTTGTGTACAGTAATCGGAGTCCAATTGCAGTGGGGTAGTAAATGCTGGCTTCTTGGTTCGTTGCTTCTGTTCACATCTGATCAGATAAGTCAGTGGGTAGGACTAGCTTGTATCTTTTCTTTGGTTCTGTATGTCGACTTCTAGCTTTTGTAAGGCTTGCTACTCCATCTTTTTATATTGTGTTTTCAATGCTATAACAAAATACCATTACTCTATATAATGGGGCTACCCCTTCTCAACCTGTGTTGTACAAACCACGCTTCAGAAGATAAAATGCTAAAAGACTAGCTGGTTGCTATTGCCACTAAAAAAAAGTTCAGTGCGCAGCTAAATGTCTCTATCCTGGCCTAATATTCCTTGAAGACCAAGTTGGGTCTCGCACACTTTCTGCGGCGCCTGCTCCCCCAGGCTCGCTCTTTCCGCGCCCTTGTTTTTGAAATCACGCCGGTGCTGCCGCTGCCCAGGCTGCAGAGCGATTTGGGAAGGGTACTTTCCGCGCGCGCTCCCTGGCGGGCTAGGAGGGAGCAGGGCGGAGGACGGGAGGCTGGCTGTGCGGCCAGGGGAGGCAGGGCCGGGCAGGGTTACGGTACGGTGGATGGGAGGGAACCAGGGAGTTTCTCCAGCAGGAGCAGAGCAGCCTCCCCTGCCCGCGGGGACCGGCCCAGAGAGGCACCGGCTGAGGGCAGGGGAAGGAGCAGCAGCGGGAGGCCGATGCGAACAAACAAGTCGCTACTAGCTGCGCTCCCCCCTGCCTGCGCCCCTCCGCAGCGGCAGAGTCCCAGAGGCGGCCGGGGGCGCGGGGCGGCGCTCGCTCCCCGCAGCATCGCCGGGAGGCTGCGCTGTGCGCTGGTGCTCGGGGCCGGGCAGGGTGACGGGCTCCCGGAGCCCGAGCGTTGCGCAGCTCCAGCAGCCTCCCTTGGCAGCCGGCACCCGCTTCCCGCGCGGAGGCGGTGAGGGGCCGGGGAGCCGGGCACTGCGCTGCCCCGTCGGAGAGGAGGGGCCGGGCCCCAGCCGGCAGGGGCTAGGCTGGGCGGCCGCGGCAGAGGGCGAAGCCGGCAGGAGGTGAGGCTGGGCGGCCGCGGCAGGGCGAGAAGCCGGCAGGGGCTGGTGGGCGGCCGCGGCCGGGGGGCCGGGCACCAGGGGGGCGCCCCGGCCCGGGGCCCCGCAGCGGGGCGGATGGCTGCGGGCAGCATCACCACCCTGCCCGCGCTGCCCGACGACGGGGGCAGCGGCACCTTCCCCCCGGGGCACTTCAAGGACCCCAAGCGGCTGTACTGCAAAAACGGGGGCTTCTTCCTGAGGATCAACCCGGACGGCAGAGTGGACGGAGTCCGGGAGAAGAGCGACCCGCACAGTGAGTACCAGCCTCTTCCCCGCCCTCTGCACCCCTGCCCGGCCCAGGGCACCGCCTGGCTGCTCCCAGGGGCTACCGGCTGCGCCCTCCCACCCATACACCCTTCATGGCACCTGCCCACTCCCAGTGATGCCGTCCCTGCACTCCCTCCTCAAACCTGCATAGCCCAAACTCATGGAAAACAATGGCAAACCCCCATTTCACCCTAGGTCTCAAATCTATTCCTGTTACCTCCCAATCGTGTGTGTGTGTGTGTGTGTGTGTATATATATATATATATATATATATATATACATATACACACACACACATACCTGGTCACAGATCTGCTGTGACCTTGGGTAAATCACTTCACCTCCTGGGCTTCTTCACGTTAGAGAATCTTACTGTGTTTGAACAGGATTGGGAACATTTGAGTTAATGACACTGTCATGACCATGACTTTGCAGTCAATGTAGGCTAGCTTAATTCACGAATGTGGGGGTTTAACCATAGCTAGCTGACAGGGCAGCTCATCCTGGGCTACACCAACTGCAAACTGTAGTCAGTATTTTGTCTAACTTTAGTGATCCTAATCCTATTCAAGCACAATAAGATGTTCTCTGCCTGTCTTTCCCCATCTCTAAAATGGATAGAATGACACTTGCCTACTTCAAGTGTTAATTTTAAAGCTAGTAACATGAAATACTTTAAGTATTATCTGTACTGATCAGTCAGCTTTATTATTAATGGACAATGTAGAGTTATGGTTCTGTTAACGCAAGCAAGCTCACATCTTAAACAAGAAGGAAAAGAGTGTGGCACATGTTTGTAAAATTTTTCATTTTCATGTATAATCAGCTTGGATCAAAGGACAGTAAAAACAAGTGTAAAATACTTTGAATATTACAAAACTTGAACTATATCCCAGACAGCATTCTTGTGGAAGTGGTAATACTTCTCCCAGTGCCCTCCCCCTCAGGGCAGGAATGGGGGCCAATTCACTTCTTTTATTTTGAAAGGGGATCACAGTACATACATAGAATGGTCTAATCCTCAGTTAGCGAGAATAGGCAATCAAACACCTTGCACTGCAAGAGGCTTGTTGTCCAACATGGAATTGTGTGGGTGGATCCTTATTACTAATGTAGCCTTTTTCCTATTTAGAAAACAAAAGCCACAAGACTTTTCAAAGTATTGAATAGTCTGTGTATAGTACTTGCCAATCCAGTGACAATACATTAACCTGTCTCTCATCTGAAGAGCTGCTGGTTAATTATTTCCTTCAAATCAGTTATGCACGGCAGAATTACTATGCAGTCTTAGTCTCCTGACACAGGGTAACAGCCCTACCATGCTTCCTGATTAGTATGCTACTAGATTTGTACTATGCGCATTATGAACCTTGACTAGACAAGGAACTGCTATGAGACCATTGGCACCAGCTGCAGACAAAATAAGATCCTACTCAAACAGGCTCTTTCCACAAAGAGGTAGTTGTGGCATAAAATTGACTAGAGTTATGGCCCTATTTTTCATCTGCTGCTGGCCTGATTCTGAAATGCATGTGGCATAGAAGGGAGACAGAAGAGGAGGAGGAAGACAAGAAGCAAATGGGGAGACAGATACAGAACGAGAAGACCTACAAAGAGAAAAAGGAGAGGAGGGCAGAGAGAGGGACAATGACTCTTACACTGGTGTCCTACATCTTTTCCAAGGAGAATTTGTAGACCTCAAAGGCTTACACTTCAAGTATTCATATTTGAGTTTAGCCTGCTAACCTACACACACTACACCTGGAAACCTTTAATATTTTCTTCCAATTTTGGTTTCTAAATTCTGGAAGATATTTGCCAATACCTCCTTTTTAAATTCCTGGAGAAACAACTGACCTGGGCATATTGGGAGTGGGTTGGAGACAGCCAATAGCTGTCGTTACTGTGTGGTGTGCCTTGTACATTTACTTTTTTTCCTGTAGATTTCTAGGATGCCCCTTGAAAAAGGAAAATATAATACAAATGTGTGTGGAGTAGTGTAAAATATTAAATTATACTCAACGATACAAATACCATAAACCTTGGCACATGGAATGCCTAAAGTAAGGTATTAAATTTATATATAGATAAGGGGCCTGTGCATGGTTTTGTTTTTGTTTTTTCCCCCAGACATGTCAGTCACTGACCGCTCTGGATGCCCTGTACTGAAAATCGGGACATTTGATTTGGTGTCTAAATATGGACCTAGCTGCCTAACTGTTTTTTAAAATGTGACTGAAAAGTCCCATTTAAATACTTGGGATACCAGAAGAATTTGCTTTTTCTAATATTTCAGTTTTCATAAGGAAATGTATGCTTACCTCATAATAGTAACCCTAATGACACTCATGCTTTCTGTCTTTTTAAAAATAATGTACATAAACACCTGGAGCAGGGTATATTTGGTTCTGCAACCTCTCTGTATCTTCAGTTTCACCTGATTGCACTCCTATTCCTCTGCTGCCATTTTTCTTTGTATATTATCAAACTCCTCCATGGTAGACTGTGGCACCAGTGAGTAGGGTATTCTTCTATTACAAACCATATCCAGGGAGGGCTTACAGGTATGTTTCCTTTAAAGTCTGGCCCTCCCCACTCCCACATTTCTGCTACTGCCAATAACTTGAGGGGCCTAAGAAAAGGTTGGTTTTAGTATGCTTAGAAGGTCATACTGAAACAACAAGCAATAAATAAAAGACAAGTCTTGGACACTTTCCTAAGAGGCACAAGACTGAAAATGTTATAAAAGAAAAGTATATCTAAATTAAGTGATGCAGTTTTACCTTATGATGCCTGACTTTCCCTTTCTTAAACATCAGTTTCTATGAGAAATGCAGTCAGGGGAAATTGATGGAATTATTCCAGCAGAGAAATTGACCTAAATGTTCAAGGACATTGATTCAAGGAAAATTTAGGAGATTATTTTGGTAACTGTTGTTTTCAAGATTTAATTGCCTAAAGTTGTATTGGATGAACACTGGTTCATTTCTGCTTTCAAAGGAAGTTCTGATTTTAGAGGGGGTGAAGACCTGTATCTGGTTAGATCTGTGTCCAAAATATAATAGTGTAAAACGGTGTCTTATTTAGTTGTTGTCCAAGGCTGAATCCCCACTCTGTCACTCCAAGAGCAGAAGTGGAGGCCTGCAACGATTCTAAAAATTAATACTTGCCACTCCAGGCTGGTATTACACTCCCAAGGTTACAACTTCTCTCTGACCACAGGTGCCGACTCTGTGGGTGATCCAGGGCTTGAGCACCCATGGAAGAAAATTGGTGGGTGCTCAGCACCCACTGGCAGCTCTCCACTCCCCCCCCCTCCAGCTTGCCTCCGCCTCTGTCGCGAGCGCAGCGCCACGTCCTGCTTCTCCCCCCTCCCTCCCAGCGCTTGTAATGAAAAACAGCTGATTTGTGGGGCAGGGAGAGGGAGGAGAGGGAACGCAGTGCACTGGGGGAAGAGGTGGGGCTAGGGTGGGGATTTGGGGAAGGGATCCAATAGGGGTAGGGAGGGGGCGGAGTTAGGGCGGGGACTTTGGAGTTGGAATGGGGGTGGGGCTGGGTGGGGAAAGTGGAGTCAGGGTGGGGCCAGGGGTGGGGAAAGGGGCAGGGGGGCACGGGCACCCACCAGGGCAGGAGAAAGTTGGCGCCTATGTCTCTGACCTTGGCTTGGTAAATGCTGCCACGACCTAAATGCAAAAAAACCCCAAACCCCCAGGAAGGAGCACTTGGGAATTCCTCCCCATGCATCAGAGGGTTAGCCATGTTAGTCTGGATCTGTAAAAGCAGTAAAGAATCCTGTGGCACCTTATAGACTAACAGACGTTTTGCAGCATGAGCTTTCGTGGGTGAATGCCCACTTCATCGGATGCAACGACGAAAGCTCATGTTCCAAAACGTCTGTTAGTCTATAAGGTTCCACAGGATTCTTTACTGCTCCCCATGCAGTACTCTCAAGCCCTTTCACCCCCTGCCCCTCCGGGAAAGAGCTGAGAAAGAAAACAAAGGAAATCAGCTGTGGCTACCAGCTAATTAAACATGCACAAAACTCTTAAAATACCAAAAATCCAATCCTGTTCTTAAAGGTAAATTTTTATTAAAAACAAAGGAAAAAATTATATCTGGAACTTAGGCTTTTGCTAGATTTTAAAAGAGCAATTACAAAAACCAAGCACCCAAAATAGCTTTCTTGGGGGTTCAGCTTAAAGATTACAAGCAACAAAAGCATCTGGGGTTAGCACAGAGGCGATCCACAAACCAAAATAAACCTAATCGTCTATCTAAACATTCCCTATCCAAATAATTTCTTCTAGGTATAAAAGATGAATTTTCATACCTGGTTCAAGCCTTATACAGCATTGCTGCTCCATCTCTGTAGCCCAGAGAAAAACAGATACAGGGGAAGTTTCTTTCCCAATTTTAAAAAGTTCTACCTTCCCATTGGCTCTTTTGGTCAGGTGCCCGCTCCTCTTTCTTTTACCTTGGGCTTGTTAACCCTTTACAGGTAAAGCAAGAAGAGAACAGACTATGAGGGGTTTTACAGCTAACTGGCTGTCTATCAAAGGAAGCTACTCTCCTTCTTCCCCCTTCCTCTCCCTCCCCCCCCATGTATCACAGTTGTGTGTGTGACTTTTTCCCTGATATGCCTTTAGCACTAAGGAGCATGTGTCCAAATTATATATCCTGTTCCCTGTGTGGGACTTGATGGTTTTTTGCATTTGTTGTGTGCTTACATGAGCTCTTAAATGTATATTTAATTGAAACAAGAAATAGCAAGTAAAAATCCTGTATGCTAGATGACTGAGATCTTAAGATTCATATAGCTATAAAATAGGATAATACATTTATCATGGTGGATATTGCCATGTCATGAATTGAGTGAAGAAATGGCAGTATCTCTTCTGACACACCCTAGTGCAGTGGTCCCCAACCTTTTTCGTGTGGCGAGTGCCAGATGAAGGACCGTGGCAGCGGTTGAGGATCCACTGAATTTCGGCGGATGCTTGACCGCCAGCCAGGACGTGGGTGCATTTAGATGCCCCTGCAGGCGCCATGGCACCCGCGGGCACTGCCCCAGTGTCTCTTTTCTGAAATGTACGTGGCAAGCCAAACAGAAGACAAAAGTCACACCTGTGGAGTTTATTTTTTACAAGAAGTTCTTTGCAAGCTGCGTGAGTTCTGGCTGAACAAGGCAGCACAAAATATCTAGTCAATTTAGAAAGTGTTTTAGAACATCCTCATAGGTGTCTGTATTGAAATGACTACTGAGCAAACAAAAAGTGGTTCACTTGTCCATCGCTTTCAGGAGACATCCAATAGCACAGCTTGTTTTCTTTTCAGTCTTTCTCTCATTTGGAAATAGCCAGAGTTGATATAATTCCATAACTTCCATCCTGCTTTGCCTCAGGCCAGGAGTACAGCATGGCTTCCTGGAAGGACTACATTTTCCAGTAATCTTTCTTCTTGATCTCCTCAAGACTTTCTAGGAACTTCTGAGACAGCTTTGTCCCTCACTGATCAGGGCGAAAGGTCTTCCAGCCTACTTTGTTCATGAACTCCTGTTGCTTTCCTCTGAAGACTTACAAGCCTATATACTCCATGACAGTCCTTTATGTAATTATTTTTAGAATAATGTTAAAATATGGTTTTAAAATGTTATGATCCCAAACTGTTACCTAATGCATTAAAATATACAAATCAAGAAATAATTTGGAAATAATGAATTAAAATGATCACAACCTTTTGTAGTGTCCCGATTAAATAAACGGGAAGATAGAAACATGATCCCTTATGCTAGCCTAGGATAATCAAACATGACCTGAAAATGAACTGAAACCCATACTGATCCTGAGCCAGACATTTCAGGGGTTCAGTAGCCAGTATCTCTCATTTGGGCACTTAAATTAATGGTTAGATTTTTTTTTTCCTCAAAAGCTCTTTGTACCAGAAGCTCTTGTTGTTCTCAATGGGATCTCTTGGATGCTGAGCACTCTTGAAAATCTGACCACTTAAATTAGTTACCTAAATGAGAGCTGATTTTTTTTTAATTTAGTCCCAATTGCGGGTTCTGGACATTCCAGAAAATCTGGCCCTAGACATCCAGTCACATCACTCTCTTCACAAGTTATTCCCTCAAAATTCAGGTTTCAGAGTAGTAGATATGTTAGTCTGTATCAGCAAAAAGAACGAGGAGTACTTGTGGCACCTTATGCTCAAATAAATTTGTTAGTCTAAGCTTTTGTGGGTTAAAACCCACTTCACTGGATGCATGCAGTGGAAAATACAGTAGGAAGATATATATATACACAGAACATGAAAAAATGGGTGTTGCCATACCAACTGTAAGGAAAGTTACAGCTCACCTTAACTGATTACTTTCATTACAGTTGGCATGGCAACACCCATTTTTTCATGGGGGGTGTGTGTGTGTGTGGTAAAAAAAAAAAAATCTTCCTACTATATTTTTTCCACTGCATGCATCCGATGAAGTGTGTTTCAATCCACGAAAGCTTATGCTCAAATAAATTTGTTAGTCTCTAAGATGCCACAGGTACTCATTCTTTTCCCTCAAAATTATTCACTGTAAAAACCCACCCATTAAGTTACTTTTTAAGTTCCCATTGGTCTGTTGCATAGTTTGGTTTTTAACTGTTTCCAGTTAATCCTAGCCATTCCCACTGCGTGGTGGGTTTTTTTTTTTTTTGGTCATAATCAACCTAAAAATTCTTCCCAGCCCTGGGATGCAATTTGCTCTGAAGAATGATAGCACAGCAACCCTCAAAGGAAAGAAAATATACATTGTGTTTTAAGACTTACTGTATAATGAATATTTTCATAATTTCACTGCACAATTATGTGAGGTAGTTAATGGCTAAGGACAAAGTCATCTATACTTGCTGGTATGGCATTGGAGTAGAGATGCCACCCGATGAATTCTCCTTTACTGGAATCCAGCTTCCCAACACAAATATCCTTGGAACTAGCTAAGAATGAGAGAACATGTGCCATAGAATGTGCTTTGCTAATCCTCCAAGCAGAGCTACTGTCTACTTCAGCATACTTGCCTACCAACTAGATGTGGTCCCCTACCTTAGAGGCCACACTCTGGATGTGGTAAGTGAGTTACACTGTGAGGAGGGATAGCTCAGTGGTTTGAGCATTGGTCTGCTAAACCCAGGGTTGAGTTCAATCCTTGAGGAGGCCACTTAGGGATCTGGGGCAAAAATTGGTCCTGCTAGTGAAGGCAGGGGGCTGGACTCGATGACCTTTTGAGGTCCCTTCCAGTTCTAGGAGATTGGTATATCTCCAATTATTACCTTACCCTAGTATTTTCTTGGATGCTGTGGGGGCACTGCTTCTTGAGTAAGATAAGCAAAAAGTTTCCTAACACTTCCCCCAGCTCCCTGGTGCATGATTTAGCCCTTAATGTTTGAAAAAGTGCTTTGAAGATCAAAAGTGCAATATAGGTAGTCACTGTTTATTTCTGTTATACAGAGAAAATACTCCACTTATGCTTTAACTATTGATCTTGGCAGCTGTTTATTTAAAGTAATTTTGTGAATTCATAGAGATGATCATTTAAATAAGCTTGTGGGCCAAAAGCTCCAGATGCTTACTCCTGCCAAAGCCAACTTTCTGACGCAAAAGTAAGGGTGAATTAAATTTATGGGCAAAATTCTGGAGCTATGCTAGTGTAAAAACCGTGTAAGGTCAGAATCAGGCTCTAAATCAGGGGTGGGCAAACTTTTTGGCCCTAGGGCCACATCTGGGTATGGAAATTGTATGGTGGGCCAGGAAAGTGGGGTTGGGGGTGCAGGAGGGCTCTGGGGTGGGGCTAGGGATGAGGCATTGGGGGTGCAGGAGGATGCTTCAGGGAGGGACTGAGGGGGTCAGAGGGCAGGAGGGAGATCAGGGCTGGGGCAGGGGTTTGAGGCATGGGAGGGAGTCAGGGTGGCAGACTCCAGGTGGCACTTACCTCAAGCAGCTCCCAGAAACAGCAGCATGTCCCCTTCTCCAGCTCCTACGTGGAGGCGCAGCCAGGTAGCTCTGCATGCTGCCTTGTCCGCAGGCGCTGCCCCTGCAGCTCCCATTGGCTTCAGTTCCCAGCCAATGGGAGCTGCAGGGGTGGTGGTTGGGGTGGGAGCAGCGTGTGGAGCCCCCTGGCAGCCCTTACACATAGGAGCCGGAGGGGGGATGTGCCGCTGTTCCCAGGAGCTGTGCAGAGTGAAGCAAGACCCCGACCCCACTCCCTGGCTGGAGTGCCGGAGCAGGGCAAGCCCAAGACCCCACTTCCAGGCGGGAGCTCAAGGACTGGATTAAAACTTCTAGAGGGCCAGATGTGGGCCCCAGGCCGTAGTTTGCCCACCTCTGCTCTAAATGTTCTGCTAAAAGGCACTGTATTGTCTCTACTTTTTAAAAATAGAAATGTTTGTTCCTATACTTCTCACTAAGAAAAATTAGACAAAGTTGCTAATGTTTGTTTGAGCAACAAATATTCATAATACTGTATACAAACCTCTGAGTTCCTTCTGGGGTTAGAAATGTTTTCCAATAAAAAGCAGCTTACAGAAAGTGAGCTGTGTTTATTTGTTGACTATTACTAGTATTGACAGAATAGAAAAGGGGTCTAACCCTTGAAATCAGTGTGAGTATTTCCGTTGACTTCACCATATTTTGGATCAGGATACTGGAATTGTTGCATCATCTTGCATTTTGGGTTAAATGCTAAATAGCAAAAGATGTAACACACTTGCCAGAATTATCAGTCTTCTCGTTCAAAAGCTGTACAAAATATGACTTATTTCTCATGACCAAATTTATGTCCTGAAAAGTGCCCCCCAATACCATGGTGTCTGGTGTTTTATACCATAATAATCTGAAAGACAGGATTCTCTGCATGATCAGCTATGAAAAGTAGAGGGCTAATAACTTAATTTAGATGTCAACATTTTATACATCTTACATTACGGTATCAATTTTATAAACACTTCTTTAGTATTCTTGCAATCCTGAGCTTTAATTCATGCTCTCAATTCTTTTATGGTCAAATTCTTTGAGATGTGTTGTCAGTTTTCAGTGCAGGAGGTGTTGCAACCTTGAAGGATCAGGCTCAAATTCTGCACAATATTCTTTCAGTTTCAGCTTTAATTTCCTTTTTCAGAATATCCTATAAAACGTTTTTAAAGTAATAACTGCCTCTTTGTACTTATTTAAATTATGTACTGTGTCAGCTTGAAAACTAAGGTGAGATTTTACTTCTATTTAGGTCTAGAAATTGAGAATAGGGGAAAAAATCTAAACTGGATCAATTCCTATATTATGTAACTTGTTCAAGTAGCTCACCATCTGTGTCCAGGACTGTTTCTATATGAAACAGTTATTTGGGTGGCAGGACACAATGCACAGAAATAATCTGCTTCAGTGCTGATGATACCAGTTCTAAGCAAGAAGCCACATTTACATAGATTGTTTCAGGGGCCAAATTTATCTCAGGTGTAATTCTTTTGTGATTGTTATAAAGTCACCCCTGGGATGAATTTGGCCTGAGATGTTTAGTTGAACTCATTCATCCTGATCACTTTCTCTCAAGCTTTAAAAACCTCACTCCACTGAAATGTAAAGTTGTAAACTATTACATTTTTATCAGACTTTGTTGTGATAAAATGTATCCCAATTCAACAAAAAGAAAAGGATCTGAAATTTTGTATTTTAATTATATTAAACTTTAAACATATTCCTTGGAAATGTTACTTAAGAATGACGCATTCCAAGGTGTGTTAAAATCCTTTTTGAGATGGGTGTTCATATTATGAAATGGATTTATAATTCTAGACACAACTGGTGTTTTTTGCTAGTGATATTATAGCAGTGTCCATTTTCTACACAATAAGACTATGTTCCGTTCCTTATGTATAATTTAGTGGAAGTACTCTTTCAAGTAAGAGATATATTAAGAATGCCTAATTTATTGTGATGTAGAGGCTACATCTGTATGTGAATTCCAAGACTATTGCATATCCACGGCAAATTACTCCAGAGTTAAACTGGGATTTATGGCTTGACTTTCAGCTTCAAAAAATTTAGAGGACATCACACCTGATTATTCAAACAGTCACAATTAATAACTTTCCATTTCATTAGCAAGTGCATATTCAAGGCTATGTGTTTCAAAGTACTTCCTTGGTTCTTAAATGCTCAGTTGTGTGCCTTGTAACATTACCTGGGTCATGTTGTTATAAACACCTAGAAATGTACTGTATTATCTCTTGTGTCCAGTTGATTTCTCAATAATAAAATAAAAAAGATATGTCCAGAGTTCTGATGCCACTTCAGAATTCATCTTGTGCAGTTTTTAAAATGTTCAGGATAAAGTCAAATTTTTACCTGAATATCTGTTGTGTACATTTAAGACTAGAAATAATCATTTAAATGAGTTACTGCCATATTGATATGGTGTCTGCAAGGGTGGATGTGAGTTCTGCTACATAAACTGTTCCTGAACACGTCTTTCTAGATGACTGTTCCTATGTAAATATGTCACTTTTAAAGATGGCAGCTTGTTTGACTTTTGGGGCTTGAGGGGAAGCCCCTTACTGCTACAATGGAGGAAGATATTAAGAGTACTGGTAAGAACTGTACTCCTGTATTAATTTTGCAACGGCAATAGAGTGAATCGGTGTTGTATTACTACAGTACTTATGGGCATTTACCTAGTCTTATGTTTGCAGCAGGTCTAGCAAAATAAGGGGAACTGCTGGATGTGCTGGCTATGAAATATCCCATGGCACTTCTTGTTGTAAGAGCAGCGTTATTAACCCTATTTTCCTGGTCACAATCCAATGTGAATAATTACATTCTGATGAACTAAGCTTCCTGTGCAGGTACACATGGTGCCCTTATCATCCACTCCTAAACTGTTGTGCAGTGCCTTTGCTCACTGTTAAAAATGCTGCTGTGCTTCAGTTCCAAGGTATCGGTCTTGGGGCATATCTACACTAGAAAGTTGTTTCTTTTTTTACTGGCAGAAGTTCT
Source organism: Mauremys mutica (assembly GCF_020497125.1). Classification (NCBI taxonomy): domain Eukaryota; kingdom Metazoa; phylum Chordata; order Testudines; family Geoemydidae; genus Mauremys; species Mauremys mutica. Next base: position 45,646,164 of record NC_059076.1, read on the forward strand.
GCAGGTGTTCTACAGCTGACATAGCTCTTTCAGCTGTGTGCATTCACATTTGTCTCCTTTTGCTGGTGCAATGTGTCCTTGCAGCATCAGGCCACATTGCTAAAGGACACCAAGCACTGGGTGAACATCCTGGTGTGCCCCATGCCACCATCTGGCATGCTACCTTGGGGGAAGTTTTCGCAGTATATTGTGGTGCTGCTGCCATGTTTTGTGGCGTACCTTCACTTGTCTCAGGGAACTATGGAAATTTGGGGTCAAATTTCCACAAGTCTTTCTGTTCCATCTAATAAAATACTCCTTTTTGCCACTGACGCTTTGGATATTACCCAGAGCAGTTGTTACTCTCTCCCCTGGAGCCCTGGGTGCTTCTCTGCTGTTTTGGCTCAAAGCTCTGCCCAACAGTAGCATGCTTTCAGCACAAGGCTTCCCCCTGGCTTCCCCCAGCCTGGTTACTCTTGCAGGGTGATCCAACAGCCCTTCCAGTCTCAAGTCACCCCAAAGCCATTTCCCTGTAATGTCCAGTCCCTCTCACTGGTCGTTACAGAAGTTATCAAGATTTCTGCCTCCAAAGAAACAGAATGTTCACTAGCCTGCTAGGTTAGTGGAGGCTTTTACCATTTAGTTTTATATGCAGCACCGAGATGGATTTGTAAAAGTGAAACAAGCATATTAACAACAGAGCCTAGGTTTAAGTGATATTAAGTAGAAGGAGTAGGAATAGAAATGGCTAGAAACAAAGGTAAAAAAAAATACGCTTCTAAGACAAAAATCTAACTTAAATTCTAGAGTCCCTTGTTCCAAGTAGCTTTCTCACCAGTCATTCTTCCAGGATCAACACAGAGCCTGAAGCGCTTGGTTTCTTTGTTGCCTCAGGTAAAGGATGTCAAAATGGCTTTTTGCATGTTTGTTTTCTCAGTCAATTGACCCTGTTTAAGAGTCAGGAAAGTTTTTCAAAGGGGTGTGGTCTGCATCCTCTTTCAACTTGCTTGTCTGATGATGGGTTTGTTTATAGTGCATGTAAATGTGCTTTTCTGTTTTAGGTGACACCTAGCTTAATTTACACTGGATACACAGTCAGATCTGTGAAACAACATTTCTTTGTCTAGGATAGGCTGTACTTAGGCACTGCCTGCTAAACATGTTTGAGGAATGTGTTTCCAGCACACATCTATAACTCTTTATACACTGCTGTACATACAGCACACAATAGTATTAATGATCTACATGTTACCAGTTTGCATATGACACCTTTCAGATACTGTTGTCATAATCTGTGAGTTTGGGATATGACCATTTTCAGGCCTGATGAGATTTATGGCATAGGATGCCCTCTGACAGTTGGCATTGAGGTGCTCCCTGGATCACAGCTGCTATCTTCTCATCAGAAATATGGATGAGATAGCGATCTACTGAGCTGACTTAACCATTGTAAGTTTAGGGCAAGACATTCTTTTGTATCTGCAGAACTGAGGATGACTGAGAGAGCAGCTGAAACACTTGCAGGTACCGCTGACCAACTCTACAGGGTAGAGCAGCAGTCTTGGGGACCAAATGATGAACATAGAGTGGGTGGGATTGGATTGTAATGCAAACCTGGGACAACCAGCATTGGCTCCAGAATTTTTGGATGCAGAAGCCCACATTCCTAGAGTAGTCGTGCCAAACTCACCTAAACCATGCAATGCAAGAGAGACAGATGAGAGCTGCTCTGATAGTGAGGAAATGGATGGCAGTCTGTCTTGAAATTTGCAACCCCATATTGCTACTGGTCAGAGGGCAGCCAGTTTGGGGTTGGAAAATCTATTGTGGGGGCAGTTGTCATCCAAGTATGCAAAGCAATTTAATTGTGCCCTGCTCTACAGGATGGTCACACTGGGCAATGCCCAGGAAATAGAGGGATTCGATGGGCTTTCCTAATTTTCCTAATTATGGTGGAGTGATTTTTGTTTCATTGGCTCATGTAGCCTTACACCAAGACACCTGGACAGAAGCAAGGACAGATTTAACTATCACCTGAACCGGTGCAGCAGGGTTGTGGAGCATGCCTTTGGAAGACTGAAGGCCAGATGGAAATGTCTCATGATTAGTCTGGATCTCAGTGAGGAAATACTTTTAATGTTTTTGCTGCATGTTGTGTATTGCATTACATCTGTGAAGTCCGGGGTAAGGTGGATAGGTTCTCTGGTAACTTTGAGCTGCCTTATTACAGGCCAGTTACTAGTGCCACTACAGGTGCTGTGCAGTTGAGGGAAACTCTGAGAGCAGACAGTAGCTGGACAGTGTGTGTCACACTTGTTACTGCACAGATGGTAATTGACTTATCAGTTTTTTGGGAGGGGACTATTGCTTTGGGAAATTGTCAGCTCTGTACTATAAGACAAAATTGTTCTCCAGGCTGAGTGCTGGCCTTTGATTGTTCTGATCAATTAGGTGCTCCAGCATCGGGATCTTTTTTTAAAAAAAGAAATGTATGATTTCTTTGTGCACCCCCTGCTCCTTCTATTCCTGAGTCTCATGGACTCCAGACTGTGCGGCCCAGCTAACCCGTTGTGCTTGAGAACCACTGGTGTAGACAAATATGAACAGTCTTCAATCACCATTACTTCATGAGCCTTTAACAGTACACAGCTTGGGGTGTGTGTGTGTGTGTGTCTTTTAAAGTCTTGTAGACATGGGGAAGTAAGTTTGTTTTTTGGGGGGGCATGCATATCTTTAGTGATAGTGTTGCAAAGACGGCTAAACTTATTACAGATGGTTGTGATCTTTGAGGATATATTGAGGGTCTTGGAAGGCCAGAAAAAGGAGCTGCTTGAGAGGGCTGGGAGTTGACTGGGGCTGTATGCTTCTGGGTTCTTCAAAATGATCACCCAAGAAATTCTTTTAAAATACTGGAATGGGAAGGTGTTCTCTTGTGGCAGAAGAAACAAAGGCAAAGATTAAATACTAATGGCTGAAAAAATTCCTGTGAAATTGTGCCCAAATACTGCAAAATTGTTCAAGTTAAGAATAGCGGAAGGTCCCTGTAGCTACTGGTTAGTTAATTCTATGAATGTACCTCACTTTGTTGCTCCCTCCTTCCCATGCAATGCAAGTAACTGCAGTTTTAAAGTCACTGCAAGTGCTTTGTTTGTTACCATGATATTTAATTTTACTGGTTTGAAGCAAGTAATATTTCTGTTTTTTCTGATTTTGGACTGTTGCCTAGTACATTTCATGCTCTTAAACTAAAGCTACTAATTCAAAACAGAATTTTTCTCCCCATGCATGGCTGCTATTTTGAGAAGGGGGTGGAGGGGAAGAGGAGAACGTTTCGGGAACAAACAAAATGGCCTGATTTACTGAGACAGTCCTAGTAAATTAAATCTGTGACATATATACCTTGAGGAAGCATCTTGTAACCCCCATATTACTTACCTGTATATAACTTTGATATTGCATATAAAGCATGCTATGTGAAGTATCAGGGTAAAGGTTATGATCAGCTGAAAGTCACTGTTATATCTAAATGTGTATATCTTTAGTGCATGTGAAGTTATGAGATTGTGTTGTATGGTTGTCACTAAAACATGCTGTAAGTTGGGGAATCAGCTAGATATTAGCTCCCCAGAGACAACAGCGAGGAAAGTAACCAATGCCTGGGTGGGGTGTAAAACAACCCATCAACAGCCATTGTCCATCAAGGGAGCTACAATTCAATGACTCGCCTGCATGAGGCCAAACCAGGGGAATTGCTCAACCTTGCCTGTGGATTCAGCAATGCCCACCAGACATGCCTGGACTTGTTCTCCAAGCACTTGGGACTGAGGGTATAGACTAGATGAGTCCCAGAATGTATTCTGCACTGAATCTTGAAAGTAGCAGGACTCAAGATCAGCAAAGAGTCCTGTGGCACCTTATAGACTGTAACCGGGTCCTTTCCTGGGCCACCCCCCCTGCTGAGCTCTTTCTCTCTACCAATAAAGCACTGTGAGGCTTTTCTTACTGCAGCACCTGTGGCTTTTATTTACATACAGTTCCCACCACCAGCATTACTATTTACAAACACATAGGTCTTCCTATCTCCTCTTTTACAGGGAGTCTCCCTTCAGCCTGGAGGCTGCCCCTTCCCTGGCCATTCCCCGCCCTTGCGCTGGCTGCCAGCCAGCCTTTATAGCTCTTCTACTAGCAGGCCCACAGGTGCAGCCAGTTCCAGAGGCCAGGCACCAGCCTTTCTGCCAGTCCCAATCTATTTCTCCTGATTGGGGCTGGCTGAGCAGGGGTTAATTAGGTGCCTTTGCACCAGCACCCTGCTACACACCTCCCCACTTAAGCTGGTGCCGGGCCTGGTCTTCCTCGGCCTTGCCTTCCGCGGCCAGGGATTTTATTCTGAGGTTGGGCCCCCTGCCCAGCCGAGGGGTCCCCTGAAAAACCCCCTGGGGGCTTTGGCACTCCTCACCCACAAAAGGTGCATTGGGTAGGGGGTGAGGCACCCCACAGGTCCACGCTTACCCAGAGGTCCTCACACCATTCACACGGCTGGGCCGGTCGTCCCAGAGGCTCCTCTTTCCTTTCCAGTGGGGGTGATGGCTCAGAGCCCACTGCCCCGAGTCGGCCCCATGTCTCTGGTCCAGGCCCTCTGTCCCTTTGCTGTTGGGCCTCTCTTTGCTGAACGCCTTCTACCTCCCCGAGGGCTCCCTCCCCCAGGTGGTCCTGCCCCGGGAGCTCCCTGGGCTCCTCAGTCATTCCCTCCAGTCTACTATCTTGGCTCTGTTGTCTAGGATGGTCTAATTCTCCCCCCGGAGGTTGTGGGGCCTTCTCTTGCTCCCGATCCGCCTCCCCCGGGGCCTTGCTCTCCCTTTCCAGGGTTCTTTTTCCCCTCGTTCTCGGTTGCTTCCCCTCGGCCGCCTTTCCCCTCAAGGGAAAGCGCCAGTCTTGCCCTAGGACCACAGGGTAAGCTAACCCTTCAATTACCCCCACCCGCTTCCAGGTAAACCGCCCGTCTACTTTGAGAGGTACCTGGGCCACGGGACAACATTTCCTATCCCCGTGGATGCATTTTACCCACATCCGTCCCCCGGGGATAAGCCAGTGTGGCTTCACCAAGCGCCGCTGTACAAAGGAGCGGGCGGAGGCCGTGTCCACCAGACCCCTCTGGGGCCTTTTGCCTACCCGCACAGGGATGGTGGTCAACCCACGCCTCCTTTCCCCTGCCCCAGCCCTAGTCCATCTGCAAAAGTCCGCCGCTCCACACTCCATCACTGGGCAGTCCCAACTTTTGTGTCCCAGCTGACCACATCGCTGTGGAGGCCAAGAATTAATTAATAAAGGTTTGAAGGGATCTTAATGTATGTTAGCTAATTAGCAGAGGTTAAGCTGTTACCCTGTATCTGGTGCAGAGTGAATTGCCAACACACGAACTGCCCCGGGCGGCTAGGGGTCCCCTTGGGCTCCTCCCGTCGCTTGTCCGGCGGCTTCACCTCGCTGTGCTCACGGGGTTTCCTGCCCCCCTCTGGGTCTCGCAGGACTCGATGCTCCCTCACTGGGAAGTCAGCCTCCGCATATTCCTCGGTTCTTTGCACGGCCGCTTCCAGAGTGGCCGGCTGATGTCGCCGCACCCAAACCCGCACGCTGTCAGGGAGGCCCTGTAGAAACTGCTCAAGGACCACTTGGTCCATTATCTGGCCCACCGTGTGGGCGTCGGGCCTCAACCACCGGGTTGCCCAGTCCGATAACTTTTGCGCAAAGGCCCGGGGCCGCACACGCCCTGTCCATCGGGCTGCCCGAAGCTTCTGGCGGTATTTCTCGGCCGACAACCCGAGGCGGTCTAAGATTGCCGCCTTCACCGCATCGTAATCCCTGGCTTGGGTCTCCGTCAGGGCCATATAAACGGCCTGCGCCTCCCCGGTGAGATAAGGGCCCAGCCGTAGGGCCCAGGTGGTACGATCCCAACCGGCTCCCAGGGCCACCCGCTCAAAGGTCCCCAAAAAAGCATCGGAGTCATCCGCGGGGGCCATCTTACAAAGGCTGAGGCCTGGAGTCCGGGTACCATCCCCCACCACAGGGCTTACCAATCTTTGCAGGAGCTGTTGCTGTACAGTCGACTGCTCTTTGATGAAGTCCTGGAGGGCTTTCTGTTGCTCGGTTTGCCAGACGAGGAGAGCCTGCCGCTCCACCTGGTGGGACTCCTGGAAGGACTGTAGCATCTTTTGCATTTCAGTTTGCTGCTCGGCGAGCCATTGCAGGGTGCTCTGCATGCCCAGGCCGCCACACTGCGTCTATGGCACGGATCCCAGACAAGCCCCCACGTGTAACCGGGTCCTTTCCTGGGCCGCCCGCCTGCTGAGCTCTTTCTCTCTACCAATAAAGCACTGTGAGGCTTTTCTTACTGCAGCACCCCTGGCTTTTATTTACATACAGTTCCCACCACCAGCGATACTATTTACAAACACACAGGTCTTCCTATCTCCTCTTTTACAGGGAGTCTCCCTTCAGCCTGGAGGCTGCCCCTTCCCTGGCCATTCCCCGCCCTTGCGCTGGCTGCCAGCCAGCCTTTATAGCTCTTCTTCTAGCAGGCCCACAGGTGCAGCCAGGTCCAGAGGCCAGGCACCAGCCTTTTTCCCCCAGCCCCAATCTATTTCTCCTGATTGGGGCTGGCTGAGCAGGGGCTAATTAGGTGCCTTTGCACCAGCACCCTGCTACATAGACTAACAGACGTTTTGAAGCATGAGCTTTCGTGGGTGAATACCCATTTCGTCGGATGCATGTATTCACCCACAAAAGCTCATGCTCCAAAACATCTGTTAGTCTATAAGGTGCCACAGGACACTCTGCTGCTTTTACAGATCCAGACTAACACGGCTACCCCTCTGATACAGGACTCAAGATGGGACTGTAATTCAGAGTGTTTTACTACAAATCTGAAGGAAAAACAGTGCATTGTGCATTTTACTCTGCATGGTGGGAGTCTGACAGTACAGTGCACTCAACTTTAATTAAACACCTATGAGAAAAAAAACTCAGAAAAGTGCAAGGGTGGTAGTTTACAAAGTCTTTCATCTTCAGGGCTCTGGTACATGTTCTGTCCAAGTCGGTAGTGATGGAAAGTTGTTGGCGTGATCATTTGCAGCTAGCAGTATTTTTTTGTGAGTCCATTATTTAAATGTTATCATAGGGTGGATATGCAGCTTGATGGGAGGGGAAAAATAGATGAAGAATATTTAAGTTTCAGGGAGGGAGAGTTCTCAGTATTATCCTTCTGCTTGCGATACCCAGGAGTGAAACACTGTAGTGTGTGGGGTTTTTAAATAGCCATTAAAGGGCTGGGTTCTTGACCATTATAAGGTGGTTTCACTTTTAGCCTTGGGGAATCCAGAAACACACAGGTGATGTATAGTCAGCCGCCGCCTCCTCTCCTCCATGTCCTGTGATGAACACAGATCGGTGGGTTCCTGAGGATCAGGGTCAACAACTCTAAAGGTTGTGATTCCTAATAGGATCTATTCCTTATCAGATTATGCTACTTCCTTTCCCATTGCCATTACGAACTCCACCATCCTTGCCATATTCTAGAGTTGTAACCTGAATGTCTCATTCCATCCCTCTCACCAATTTCTGTTTACTTTTATTTTTTGTAAAATCCAGTATTTCATGTCCAGTATTTCATGTCCAGCTGTAATGCTAAAACCTATGTCTAATGCATTCACCATCTCGAGTTCTACTACATCAACCGTCTTCTCTCTAGTCTCCCTGTCTCATCTCACCCCACACCAGTCTGTTCTCAACTCCTCACACTTACCACCTTCAAGGCCTTGCAGATTTCTACACTGCCTATTTCTCCTCCTATTCTCATTACTCCTCACTTCTGTTGTCTTTCTCACACTTGCTACTTCTTCCAGGTTGCCTCATCCTTGCTGCTATGTCTGTCTTCCTGTGTAGCAAATGATCTCAATCTTCAAATCCCTCCTCAAAATGCACTACTTTTGCTCAGCCTTTCAATAATGACCCTGCAAGATTTATCTCCTTCACCCTAAACTTGTTTATCGCCTCAGTGTCAGAACTAGATTTTAGGGTCATTAGGACAAGGGGCATGTTTTTATACTGTCAAGCAACTTCTGATACCATTCTCTAGAGTTGATTAAAGCAGATTAGAAAAATCAAAAAACTGGAGATCTTATCATTTGGATCAGTGTTACAAGCGGAAAGGTATGATGGCAAAGCTGCAGTCCAGAATGGTGAATCTCCTCCTTGGCAACACTACAGGAAGAAGCATTGCTATATGTACATGGCATGTGTTCATGGATTTTCATAATTCAAAGAAATGTTATTTTTAGCATTTCTTAATGGAGGTTGTAAAATATTTTACAATCATATGGATTTACATTGCACTTCACAAGACCACGGATAAGATACACTTCCTGCTTTGAAGAACTTAAAATGTAGAAAGATGCGGAAAATCAAAAGATAAAAGAAGCTAATAATTTGTTTTTTATTCATGAAGGGTTCCCTAAATACAGAAAGTGAAAGCAACAGCTGTGTAGCAGCACAGGAGTTTAGAACAGTAGAATACCCTTTCTGATCTTCTACGGCAGGGGTTCTCAAACTGGGGGTCGGGACCTCCCTGGGGGTCACGAGATGTCAGCCTCCACCCAGGGCCGGCTCCAGAGCCCAGCGGGGCAAGCACCCGCCTGGGGCGGCCCTTTCCCGGGGGGGCGGCAGGCTGGGCCGGCGGACCTGCCGCAGTCATGCCTGCGGGAGGTCCACCGGAGCCCCGGGAGAAGTGGACCTCCCGCAGGCATGACTGCGGACGGTTCGCTGGTCCCGCGGCTCGGCTGGACCTCCCGCAGGCATGACTGCGGCAGCTCAACCGGAGCCGCCGGACCTGCAAACCGCCCGCAGCTGCGGGAGGTCCAGCCGAGCCGCGCGACCAGCGGACCCTCCGCAGTCATGCCCGCGGGAGGTCCGCTGCTCCCGCGGCTCGGGGGCGCCTCCCGGGCATGACTGCTTGGGGCGGCCAAATTTGTAGAGCCGCCCCTGCCTCCACCCCAAACCCCGCTTTGCCTCCTGCATTTATAATGGTGTTAAATATATAAAAAGTGTTTTTAATTTATAAGGAGGGTGGGGGGGGTCACACTCAGAGGCGTGCTATGTGAAAGGGGTCACCAGTACAAAAGTTTGAGAACCACAATCTACGGTATATTCTCTGTTCCTTATGAAGTGCACAGTCAGCACTCAGTAATAGAACTGACATGGTATTTTTCACTTCCAGTACTAAACTGTTGTTCGCTGCTGCTTTTGGCTGCAATTGTGGGGAAGGGGCACTTCATATCACTATCTTTTTTTAAAAAAATTACTCTTTGCTTCCTCTCTTCTGAAATACTGTTCTTTGTCTTGGGTCTCAGTTCACCTTCATTACTGTTGGTTGTGTAAGTTTATTTTGAAAACCACTAAGAATCCACAAAGGGGTTTGGAAAAATGCATGGTAAAAATAGTGCTCAAAAGATTTGGGATATACTTAAGCATGTGCTTAAATTTAAATACGAGTAGACGCACTGACTTCTTAAAGAACTACTCTTGTGTAAAGCTTAGCATGTGCATGTGTGTTTGCAGAATTGGGGTCTATAAGAATAGCTGCTTGGGAGATAGCATAAGGAGAAGGCTGTGTGAGAAGGTAGGGCTCTGTATCCAAGGGTTAAAGACTGACTTGAAGCCCAAACTAGGAAAACTTTAACTGTTAGTTTTTAACAAGCAATACAAACTAACACTTTGGTTACTGCAACTGAGTCTGCTTAATTCCACTGAGTCATTCCACCATTTTACATCCCTAAATACTAAATTAACTGAAAAAATTAAAGAAAACACAGCCCATTATTTGCCTTCACTTTTTGAAGTTAAGTTCTTGGTCATCTTTAAGTATTTGTTTATATGCTCAAAGTGTTTATACACTAACAAATTTAATGTTATTTTTAAATTTGTTTTAAATCAACTTGTGTTGCATTAGGAAAATTCTATTGGCAACTTGATCCTAGCTTGAGTCTAGCTTTCACACCAAAGCACAGTACTGAATAAGATATTCTTGTATTGAAATCTGACTCATTTTCCTATTTGGTTTTGCCCTTTAGGCTTTAAATGATGCAACTAATTTACCTGCAGTGACATAAGAGGCAGTCTGTTGTTAATTTGTAATACAACAGTGCCCAGAGGCCCCAAACAGCATAGGGGTTTTATTGTGCTAGGCGATTTAGAAACTCATAACAAAAGAGTCCTTGCAATTGCTTGCAATCTAAATTTATATGCAATATCATGCAATCACTCTAAACTTGACTCAACCACAAATAACTTCATCAGTTTATGAAAGGTCAAGTAAAGCATGAAATGAGTAAGAACTTCTCTGGCACTTCAATTTAAAGTCCTTTACATACATCTGACTGCCCCTTGTGAATCTGACAGGTATTCTTGTGCCTATTTTACAGGTGAGGAGAGGGAGGTAGAGAGACTTGTTCAAAACCATGGGTAGAAATTTAGTGCATTAAATTATTGTTTTAAAAATTATGTCCTGTAGAAGTGTAATTTGTCTGCCGCTTTTTTTTTAAATAACGGAGCAATTGGGAATACTGTATTCCATATAGTCAGTGGCTCCTAGGATGGCAGGAGTTTGGGGTGGGGAAGAAATGGGCATAGATAAAGGGAGTGGTGGTGAGGGAGGATGTCTTCTGGTTTCTGTACTCTTTGTTAAATATTAGCTGGTTGGAATATGTAATTGCTGTGGGACAGGCTAGTTCAGTAGGCTGTTTCAAAAATCGGGTAACCTACTTTTATTTAAACCCTTGGATTTATTCTTGTCACCAGAGCTTTTTGAAGTGTTCATGTTTCAAGGGTGTGTATTTTTGTTGATGTTAAAAATTTTTAAAGCTCTTACTTCTGCCTGTTTGTGGATTTATGCTCCTGGCTGCTGACAAGAAAAAGGGATTTACTTAGACTGCTGTAACACAGTAGTAAAGAAATGTCTTTGTATGTTAACATGACTCACTAATTCTCATTGTAAAAAGTTACTACATGTAGCATCATAATCTGAACTAGCAGATCCATTACTATACAATCATAACTGTTCTGACTATCTGTAGGGGTACAAGATATTGATTGAAGAAAATTAAAGTGATTAGGTTTTTAACTCTTACTTTGAAGTCAACAGCCTCTAGTTCTTAGTGATCCCTTCTAATCCTAAAAACTCATGCAGAAAGTGAAAAGGAAAATGAAGGCCACCCATCATTTGCTTTTTAAATCTTTACTCAGCCTTGGAGACAGGGTGGGGTATGTGAGATGATGTCTGGCATTCTTTTGTGTTCTCTGCAGAGACTCTTCTGAAGAGCTAAGAACTATGAACCACAGTTAATGAAGTGGCGGGGGGGAATCTAACATGCAGCATGAGTTTCATGGCTGGAAGCTCTGGTTTTTGTTTTTCTTCCTTTTGTGAGCCTGTGATTTTGTCTCAGAAAGAACCACTGCCAGGGCTGGGTTTTTCCATTTGTATATAGAATAATGTTTGAGTCTTCTAGCACAATTTATGTTTAGGAGGTGCTTTATGATAAGCCTATGTAGTAGGCTGCCTTTTTTTTTTCCCCAGTCTTCTCTCACTCACCTGAAAATGACTCCACATTGACTGGAGAAACATGCATCATAAAGAAATATTGGGGGAGAAGAGTCAGTTTTAGATGATTAAAGAGACTTAGATCAGAAGAGAACAAAAGAGGAAAAATATTGACAGGTCAGAGCCCATAAGAGAGCTAGAATTGTTACAGGACAGGAAGCAGGGAGGAGAAAAAACAGATGCACCATGTGTAAGAGTAAACCAACCAGGCTAGTTCAAGAGAAACAACCCATCTTTTTGCTGTTTGAGTCATCTAGTAAAGTTTTAAACGAATAAGAGCTGGTCTTTTTAATGCCTGCCCTTCCAAGAGACTGCAACAGACCACATCAGTTTATGAAAGGTCATGCTCCGTGTGTTGAACTAAGCATTCACAGTAAAGGAACAGCACTTAATGAAGAGGAAATGCCATCAGCAAGACACCCAGGCATCTTAGCAGACTAAACGAGCCTTTAAAGTGCTAGGGAATAGAAGCATCCAAAGCATCAGAGAAGGCCAAAGAATTCACTTAAGAGCATCCCTTACTTTGTCTTTTCTTCCTCCTCATTCCCTCCCTATTACTCCTGAAAAAAGAGAAGTGGGAGTAGTTAAAGCAAACCTTTAATTATGTAGCCTCATCCGACTCAAGCAGTCCCAAAAAAAACTTAAAGCGGAAGAAAGCAAATTAATGGAGGAGGATTCAGGCTGAATGCTACTACATGTAACACTGAGGAATTCATATTTAAGGGTCTCCTGTCCCTTTTTTCTGGAAGTGATTCCAAATATGACTTGAATATACAATAGAAGAAAATTTAGAAACGCAGAGAGGTGAACAGAGTATTGGTGAAGGAGGTGCATCATTTTGAAGCTGATATATATTTAGGATGTAATTATAGTAGAGACTTAACAAAACCATGTTTATTTAAAAAAAAAACCACCCAACCCTCTTTTTAAAATAAAAATAATTAAAAAAAAAAAAAAAGGACTGGCTCTAGAAAATGAAACTTTGCTCACAGAATAGGTGAATAGTGCTAGTTTTCCAGTATTGCCTCATCAGTATGACTAATTCCTAACCTGGAAGAAAAATCGCCAAAGGTATGTCTACAGTGCAATTAAATACCTGTAGCTGGCCTATGCCAGCTGGCCTCGGCTTGGGCTAACGGGCTGTTTAATTGCGGTGTAGCCATTCAGCTTGAATTGTAGGACCTTGCAAGGTTGGAGGGTCCCAAAGCCCATGCTGCAGTCTGAGCTTGAACGCCTACACTGCAATTGACGAGTCCCTTAGCCCAAATCAGCTGGCATGGACCAGTTGCTGGTTCTTAATTGCAGCATAGACATATCCCAAGAGTGAGAGGGTAATTTTAGTCTTCATTCTCCTTTAGTCCCTGGATACTCTTGAAACAGCCAGTTGATGCAATTGTGCTGATAGTCTCAGTCCAGTTCTTAGTAGATTGATGTGCCACAACTAGGGTGACCAGATAGCAAGTGTAAAAAATCTGGACTGGGTGGGGGGTAATAGGTGCCTATATAAGAAAAAGCCCGCCAAATCAAGGCTGTCCTTATAAAATCGGGATATCTGGTCACCCTAGCCACAACTGATTTTATTCATTCCATTTAATAATCATAATGAAAGATAATGACTTTCTTTTGCTACCCGCCTGAAGGCTTGACTCGTGCTGGCATCCTGGAAGTGAAAACCTTTAGAGGAATGAGAGGGTTTTTGGATTTAGACACTGGACTAGAAATCAAGAGATCTGAGTTGTATTCCTGGTTTCCCCCACAGACTTCCTGTGTGACCCGGGGTAAATCACTTTATGGGTGCTTCATTCCCTGTCTGTGTAAAATGGAGGCAATAATACTTTCTTCCACCTCTTGTGACTCTTTTCCATATAGACTCTAAGCCCTTCGGGGCAGAGAATGTCTCTTAGCATTGATACATATCTAGCACAATGGGGCCCTGATCTTTGTTGGGACCTCTAGGAATTACCAAAATGTGAATAATAAAAACAATCCATTACCACCCCCTATTTTATCATTTAAATTAATACTACATAAATGGGTGTTAGAGTGGAGCAGTTACATAAGGCTGTACAGTCCTAATTCTAGCATGCAGGTATAATGAGTAAAGTTTTAGAGCCAGATCCTCAGCTGGGGTGTAAATGAGCATATTTCATTTGACTTTATTGCTGGGGTAGAAAGAATATTGGTGTGACATGAGCTATTGTGGGTCTTGTAGAAGTAGTGCATCTTTAGCAGGGATTTGAATAAGGAAAAGGTAGGTACCTCATGCACTGGGTGTCATCCTGCACACAGAGATCAGTAGTGAAGAGGCTCAAAAACACAGATGGGGAAGGAAACTAAGGGATTGAAGTTGGCATTGGACAGAAAAAAGCAATGGAGGACACAGTAAGAGGATCGAAGATGTTGGCAGGAGCAGAGTTGTGCAGGACAGCAACGGTGAAAAGTTGAAACATGATACTGTAGGCAAGAGACAAGTTTGCATGGAGAGCAATGTGGCTGTTGGGAAGCTCACGGAGGAGAAGGCTGCAGTAATTAAAGCTGGGGATGACTGGGATGTGGACAACAACTTTAGGTGTTGGTACAGAAAGGTAGACAACTCTTTTTTTTGAATATATTGAACGTCTTGTGAAGAAAGAAGCCGCAAAGACTGATAGTAGCCTGGATGTGTAAAGAGAATAAATGAACGGTAGCCCTAAGATCAGGTATAGTTTACAATATACTACACGTGTATAGTATTTACAATGTTGCTTGAATTATGCTTTTTGCATCCTCCTTTTATATTGTGCTTATTTCTTCCAAAGATGCTCTTAAACTACAGCAATGAGAAGTAGTTGCTACTGTGTTCTCTTCAGTAACTGAAGGTGCAGGAATAGGACTTAGTGGAGTTGGCCCAGTAACTTCACCGCAGTGTATGTCATTCAGGGGCCTCATGGAACAATTTTCCTCACAGGGCCTCTGCAAATATGTTTGAGATGGGCCTTGAGCCCTTGGCTTGGATTTAGCTTTTCCGAAGCAGAGGCTGTAGTAATGCTAGTCATTGATCCAGAGACATGCAGCCTGGGATTTTTCTGTGGGTACATAAATCCTCTCTTCTTGTAAACTGAATGAGAGATGTTTGGCTAATGATTTTGTCAGCTGAAATAACGTAGCTGTTTACAAGTGAGAGAGTAAATGGCTGAAACTGAGATTCTTCGCTCCCTCCCTCCACTCCCCAGCTACCTCTCCAAGATGCACAGGCTTCTCTAGTCATTTTCTTGCTGTGCCTTGACCATGTAATAGAGGTGAACGTGAGCTTGTCAACAGAAAACATAAATCCCAAATATTTTTTGAGCATCAACTAATCAACATTTTTATACTGGAAAAAGGGGCTGGGCCCAGGATCACTCTGCACTGTGTCTGCCACCCAGGAGACCTGACAGAACACTACTTCAGGCTTTTACATGTCAGTTCAGAAATAATTATAATAAATAATAAACAGATGTTGCAGTGGTGATGCTGTGAGCCTCTGGGATAAATTGTAGCTTACGTTTCACATCAGCATCTTTTGGCAGCCAATTTATAGTGCCATTGTAATCTTAAAGGAGATTCCTTTCTCTCAGCTGGTTGGAAAGGAGAAGCAGTATTGGAGAGGGGCAGAGTAATGGAAAAACTAGCAGTGCAGAATTGTCTGGCTGTGCCAGAAGGACAAGAGAAACTGGATGTGGTTTAATTAGGCCTCAACTTTTATTCCTAAATGTCAGAGTACCTGCAAGGTAAGTGTGTGGTGCAGATAATTCCATAATCATTAGCACATACCCAGGATGTGGCTGCAGTCAGCCCTCCCCTTTTACCTATCCTGGTCCCCAGCCAACATGCTGCTAGGACCTAACCACCCCTCTTTGAATGCAGCTTTAGAGGGGCTGTGAAGGAGGAGGCGAGTTGTCTCCCTGCCATAGGAAGTCCCCGCCCATTTCTGCCCATTTCAAAAAAACAAACCAAACAATCCCTCATTTAAATACTTTGTCCCTAATCCATTTTATCTGATCACTGTATCACTTGGCCCCAGGCTTATGTCGAGAGTTGCAACATTGCAGCCTAACCCCCATTTCATTTTTGCCCCAGCTAAGCCCCCAACATGTTTTGCCATGAGCTGCTGTGGGCATTACCTGGTATCTAACTCTTTCCGTGGGTGGCAGGATGGGGCTGCTCCACCTGGTCCAGGTAAGAGGGCTCTTCCGGCATCAGTATGGATCTAAATCAGTGGTAGGCAACCTGTGGCCTGTCAGGGTAATCCACTGGCGGGCCATGAGATAGTTTGTTTACATTGACTGTCTGCAGGCATGGCCGCCCGCCCGCAGCTCCCAGTGGCCGTAGTTCACCATTTCTGGCCAATGGGAGCTGTGGGAAGCAGTATGGGCTGCAGGGATGTGCTGGCGGCCATGCCTGCGGATGGTCAGTGTAAACAAACTGTCTCATGGCCTGCCAGCGGATTATCCTGATGGGCTGCAAGTTGCCCACTGCTGATCTAGTCTCCCCTCTTCCAGTCATCTGGGGTGGGGAAAATGGGTCTATGTCCCTATGCTGACCTGGTCTGAAGCTGCAACAGCAAGTCTCTCTCTAGCTATCTAGCCTTTAAAGGGTCCACATACCTTTTACCTACAAGCCAGACAGTGGCCCCCACCACTTAAATTGTGGTGCAGTCATTTTGCATTGGGATGATTCTGAAATCCAGTCCCAGGGAAGTGAAACTCCATTGATTGGTTGACAATCAGGCTGGGATAGGATAGGCAAGAAAAAACCTCTTGGGTACCCAGGACCCCACTATGTATTATACTTTGTAGTCATCATTTATCTCTACTAGAACATGAAACTAGCCTGTTTCATGTAAATGGGTGGGTAGATGAAGTCTGCTAATTGGAGGACTTCTGGGTTTTATTATTGCATGGATTTCCAGTGTATTCTTAAAATCCTTACTTTATCCTCTGTGGAGAAATCAGGAAAATGGAAATTTGAGTGGGTTTATAAATGTACTTTAAAAAAATGAGCTGCAATAGGTAGGCTTTGAGCTCCAGCATAGTTTCCATCACTTGTATAGTGTGCACTTGTTGTTCTCTGTCTATTTTGCTATCCTTTTTTCTGTACATATGTCTGATTCTTTTTTCTAATTGTCTGTCAATCTGTCTTCCGTCAATCTGTCTTCCTAATTGCCTTTCCTTTCATTATGACCTATCCCCTTTTCTTTTGTGTTGAATAGCAGTGCTGAGCTTCTGTACTGAAACACTTTAGCCAATGCAACTGCTACGAGTAAAATAATTGAAGACAGCTTCATACACAGCAGTTACCACAGGCAAAATGCTTCATTGCGTGAGCTTGGCGTCGCTGTTCTTCTCCAGCTGCCAACAGATGTCTAACTGGGAGTATGTGAGAGAGGTAGTCCTAACTCAGCAGTGAATAACTTCCAATATGTGCAGTTCCATTTCTCAAAAGTACTAAGTCACTAGATCTTGCCAAGATCTGCATAAATCAAATTAGGAGAAGTTGTTAGGCCAAATCATTAGACTGCAGAGCAGTGAAGTCAGTTGGGACTATTTGTATTTGGCTCATGCTACAACAATCAAAACAAAACAAAAATACTGATGTGTTGGAAGAACCACAAAAGAACACTTGACCTTTAAAGGTCTTCATTGTACATATAATTATCTTGTGCATAGAGCATTATATAGGTGCTTATTTGTAAATAAGATTTATACACATTTTTCCACACTCCTCTGACTTCTCCTATTTTATCAGATTTGTCAGAAGAATTTCTCTTCTGTCCATGGAAGCATGCAAACGTTTGAAGTGGAAAAAGTTTTTCAAAAGGGGGTTGGCAAGATCCAGCCTATAGTGGAAAGTTGGTTAAGCCCTTAGCAATCATAATGTTGTTTAATGCCACTTTGCAACTTAATTTACAGAGATTTTTCTAGGAATGCTTATCTAATATTCATCTGTAGCTATTTCTAAAATATAAATATTCACTGTCTTAATTAGCTCTACTTGCAACTTGTAGGCCTATCTTTCTGTCTTTTCCCACAGGATAAATAGTTATGAAAGACATAGACATCTGCAGTTTTACTCTTTTTTTCATTCCTAATTCTGTGACATGCATGCAGGCAAACAGCTATGCCTGCAGAGACCCTTGTTGGCTTCAGCTGGACTCTGTATAGGCACAGGGCCTGTCTGTTCACTCATTTTCCAGGACTGGAGCCTTTATTAGGGAAAAGACCATACTCATGTAGCACCAAATACTCTGTAAAGATTGATGTACTGCAAAAAATTTCAGACAAAGGCCAGCTAGTTATTCTTAATTTAAGACTTCAAATAGCATCAGTTAGGATTTGATTAAATGGATATTTGTAAATATTAAGTTTAATAGAGCCTATGGTAAAACATTGGCATTTTTATTTTACATGTAGAGTGGGGCCATGTTACTGGTGCAGAACGAGGGGGGGGGTGGATTGGCACACCTTCCCTCCTAAGCATTCCAACACAGCAGGTGCCTGATCCAGCTTCTGTCGAAGCCAATGGAAATTGTTCTGCTGACTTGTGTGGAAGCTGGACTGGGCCACAGAAGCTGTAGTTCAGCAGCCAAAGCACCACCAAATGCTAGGAGGCCAGTGCTGAGTTCTAAAGGAATACAGTATCTAAGGTCATCTGTGAATTTGCTACTCCTAATGATCCTGGAGACAACATCTATGCTCCTGCCTGTTTTGGGGTATAATGCTTCCTCCTGACCCCTTCTTCTTGCCTCATAACATGGCTCTAGTTCTGGAACTTTTAAATGAAGCCCTTTCATTTGCTCAATATGCCTGCTTAAATATTAAAGGCTACATCCTACCCAGAACTAGGCCTACTCACATTGTCAGACAGGAAAATGTTTTCAGTCTTTCCTGACCCACCTCCAGTGGCAAAAAACAAACCAAAACACCACAGCCTATCAGTGGAAGGGGTGGGGAGGGAACTGATGGCCAATGAGCAGAGCGAAAACAGCAGACTAATTGGTGTGCAAAAATAGTGGAGTGGTGCAATATTATGGCACACCCTGGAGGTTGGTGGTCAGGACTGTTATCCAGGGTTTTCTGAACACAAAGCAGTGGTAACTAACTGTTTCTCTCCAGGCAGGTCAGGAATAAATCAATGGGGATACAGCTCCTCCATCTGATAAATGCTTGATACAAACCAGAGTGCTTTTACCTAAAACTACTTTATTAGGTCTCAAGCACACAGAATATATATGCTGTAGCAGTAGGTTTAGAGCACCCCAATCATTAGTTAGCCAAAGTCTGTGATGATTTCAAGTGATCAACAGTCAGGCTTCTGGGGACCTTCCAGCCAGCTGATGGGGAGTTTAGGTGTCAGCTCCTGGCCTGAAGGAAAGTTCCCTTGGACTGCTCTGAGATATTTACTTTTACTTAATCATTTATATCTAACTCTCTCAAAACACAACTCATAGTAACCCCTAATGGGTCACCAATTCTCCTAGCTTCAACAACTTGCTCATTATTTCTTATCAGCGAAGCATTTCTAGTCGTAATAATAAAACTTTAATATGTCAGGGGCACTCAAAGCCAAGGTCACTATTCACTCACGCTCTTCCATTCTTATGGTCTGCTAACTCTTTTCCCCTCCTCCCATTCTGATTAGAAAAGCTGCAGCTGCAGCAATTTGGCTTTGCCTATGAGAGCCCTGACAATTATTTCTAGCTATGTAGTGTTCTGCTTTTAACCAATGGTGACTAAATACCCCTAAAATGGCTGCTGTTTAACTTGGTCAAGTTCTGTGGTTACAGGATAACCATCCCACTAGCCCTCACGAGAACTAGCTCTGATCCTGCCTACCTTACTCATGCCAGGGCTCTCATTGCACTCTCACAGAATCCGGTCTTGTACAACTCTACAAAAATTCAGGGTTGAGACTGAAATTCAGTACTTCTCTAACATGTCTAGATACTACATAGTTTGTACATTATACAGCCAATATTTTCAAATTAGGAGACTAAAATTAGTCACCTGTTTTTTATTTCTAAATGTTAATATCCAACAACTCCTACTGAGGCCCATAGAAGCTGTTGGGTGCTCAGCATATTTGAATATTAGATTAGTTTAAATTGATTGCTAATTTTGAAAATCTTGGCCCATGAGATCACCCATTACCAAGAGCCCTGTAATGATGAAGAATTAAATATGGTGTTTTGGACCAGTTTCTAAATTCCCTTTTTCTTTCTGTAACTTTAAATTGGACCATTAACATTTTGTCATGTTAATCTCCAACAGATGTCTGTAAATAGTAATTTAAATTTCAAAGCATAAAATAACCAGTATGCTTCAAAACTGTCTCATCAGATTGAAAGGAGTTGATACCAAGTGTTTCATAACTGACTAATATTAAGCAGTGGATGTCAGTTGATTCTTAAGTATGGCTAACACAAGCCCTTAAAGTTAAGTATCAGGAGGTAGCTGTATTAGTCTGTATCCACAAAAACAACAAGGAGTCTGGTGGCACCTTAAAGACTAACATTTATTTGGGCATAAGCTTTCGTGGGTAAAAAACTCACTTGTTGCATCTGAAGTGAGGTTTTTTACCCATGAAAGTTTATGCCCAAATAAATCTGTTAGTCTTTAAGGTGCCACTGGACTCCCTGTTTTTTTAAAAAAAAAGTTAAATAACTATATATAAAATTATTTTAAAATTTTAAAATAAATACAAAGCTAATTTTATAAATCACATTTTCTATCCATATGAGGACTTGGTTTGAGTGACAGTGATTGTAAGCTACAGGGGCATGGGTGATGTACCCAGTGGATGGAGCAGGACCTTATCTGGTGGCTTTAGTGGCAGTTCAGAGTAGTGAGTGCATTCAGATCCGGGACTCAGGTACCAGACTGGGGGTGAAAGTGGAATTAGGGTTGCCAAGCCAAGGGTCAGAATTAGAGTCAGGATTGGGACACCAAGCTGAAGAGTGAGCTGAAGTCAGGGTTGAGAAGCCCAGCCAAAGGTTGAAACCAGAATCAGGATCGGGAGCAGGGCAGGGAAGCAAAGACAACATTGGAGCAGAGAGGGGTCAGGGGTGGAACAAGGGCTGGAGGCAGGAACTGAGCAAATGCAGCTATGGGTATTATACACATTGACCAACTGCTGTGGTCCTGCAAGGCTCAAGTAGTAGGCTGCAGGCTTTCCTGCCCAATCAAGAAGCATCATGGCCATTTGGAGAAGGCTCATTGGGCCAAGCTGAGCTTGCTGGGTTATCTAGCCCTGCTGGGTTGCTAGCTGTGGTCCTTTATAGTACCTCCTTCCCTAGGGTTCCTTCTAGGGTCCCTTGGTTCTGGTTTGTCTGGGTGTTAGTGAAATTCCTGTTACAGGACAAGGTGTGGATGTTTACTATGAGCTCCAAGGATTGCTCCTCTGGCTCATATCCCCTTCCAGTCTGCTAGGTAATAGAACTTACCTGACCCATCTGGTAATTGAGGATTTGATAGACCTCATACTCTTCCTATCCACCACCACCCATAGTGATCAAGGATGGATCCATTAGGCCAGGGAAGGGTTTGTTGATGAATGATTTGATAAGGTAGACATCTTGAAGGACTTCAGGAATTAGAGTTTGAAGGTCACTGGATTTATTTTCTGGAAGATACAAAAGGGGCCGAAGTACTTGTGGTTAAGTGTGACAGAGGGACAGGTTGGCTTCAAGTTCTGGATGGAGAGCCATACCGTATCTACATTTAAGTCTGGGGTGACTTGACATAGCTTTTGTAAAGCTTCTTGCCAGCTGTCAAATTGTGCCATAACTCCTGATGAATTTGTTGGGAATGGAGGACCAAGGCTGTGGGAAACGGGATGAAAACCAAAGTCTGCAAAGAACACGCTTTGCCAGATGAAGGTGTGGGTTGCATTATTGCAAGTGAATTCCGCCAGGCATATTGGGAACCCAATCATGTTGGTGAAAATTCATGAAACAGTGAAGGTAATGTTCCAGTGTCTAGTCGACCCTTTTGGTCTGGCTGTCAGTCTGGAGGTGGGGTGGGGGCGGTTGAGATGGAGGAACTCCTGCCAAATTGGGAGACTAACTGGGCATCCCGATCAGAAACAATGTGTTCTGGCATGCTGTGGTACCAGAAGATGTGTTCCAAGAAGAGACATGTTACACATGGTGATGGAAGAGCATGGCAGGGGATGAAATGGGTTACTTTTGTCAGGAGATCCACAACTGTTAGGACCAGTGAGTAGCCTTGGGAGCGGAACAACTCCACAAGGAAGTCCATCAAAAGGTGGACCAAGATCATGGTATCGTTAGAAGGATCTGGGGAAGGCCCACTGGTCTCATGCAGTGTTTTCTGGGGTGGGGGCAGAGATCATATGTCCTAACAGTCCTTGACATCTTTTTGTAAGGCTGGCCACCAGAAATACAGATTCCTGCTCTTAAGCTGGCTGAAATGGCAGCATTGTGGCACATCAATACTTGGATTTGGGGATCTCCTTCAGAGAGGTAAAGGTGATCCCCATGGTGGTGGAGGCCTTGCTGTGGAAGGAAGGGTACCATTACCCAGGGTATAATCTGACTGGTGAACCACTGTGTCCCCTCAATTCTCCAACCTTGAGTGCCTTTTACACACTTCACTGTGAGAGTAACCACTCCTAGTCTGCTGTCTCTCAGCCTCTAGCATGTAAATTACTCCCAGCTATACTGTGAGTGCTATGGCTAGCAACACCAGCAAATTACCAGTCCCAGACTTTCTCCCAGAAATGTCTTATACTGCCCAGCACTCTCCTGGACAACACAAATCATATAAAGTTGGTCATTTTTATTAAAAGAAAATGATATGCACAAATCCTGTTATCTCAAATGGAGTTTTCCAAACACTTCACTCCAAGCACACTGGTTTAGATAAAACAATAAAACAAGTTTATTAACTACAGAAAGAAATATGTCAAGCGATTACAAGTAAGGAGGCATAAAAGTCAGAATTTGATTACAAGAAAATAGATATTTAGTTGTTTTACCTTTTAACTTCCTGTTGTTGTAAAGCCCTAAGCCCACAAGGGGTTATGATCGTTCCAGAAGGGACCTCCATGTCGTTAAGCTCATGCCCTCCCTATGTCTGGTCTCTTTGGGTTGCTCAAACTATAATCTGCCAGGGCACGGATGGCCTACCCAGTGAGTGGAGCAGGATCTTGTCTGGTGGTTGTGGTGGCAGTTTGGCATATTGGCAAGTATAGATGTAGGATTTAAGTAGTGGACTGAGGGTGAAACTGGATCAGTGTTGAGGAGCCAAGCCAAGGGTCAAAACTAGAGTCAGGCTCAGCACACTAAGCCAAAGTCCAGATCACAAAGCCAAGCCAACGGTTGGAACTGGAGTCAGGGCAGGGAGGCAGAGACTAGATAGGAGCAGAAGGAAGTTGAGGCTGGAACAAGGGTTCCTGGGAGCCAGCTGTGCTCCTGATCATGAAGTAGTTTTCATAGTTAAATTCACCTAGGAATGGTTAGTATTAGTGGTGCTGTATAAAGATTTAGAAGTTTTTGATTAGAGAGAGAAGGAATCATCAATGATTAGATAAGGCATAGAGTATACACTTAAAGTTTGTGGAAAAACCAAGGTAGGAGGGGTTTCTAGTGATCTTAAAGTGGTGTAGCTGCATTGGAGCTGCTGTAAGCTGTCTAGTGTAGACAAGCCCTAACTGTCAGGGTGATTAAGCACTGGAATAAATTGCCTAGGGATGTTGTGGAATCTCCACCATTGAGATTTTTAAGAGCAGGTTAGAAAAACACCTGTCAAAGATGGTCTGATAATACTTATTCCTGCCTTGAGTGCCTAGAAGACATTTTAAGGCCCCTTTCAGTCCTATGATTCTATGAAAGAGCCAGGAATATGCAGCAGCATTAAAACCAAACTTTATCTTGCAAATAGTGAGTATTATAATGCTTTATAGCTTTAGAATAGTGTAACATGAATTTTAGCAATTAATCTAGTATAAATGTTAGTAAATGCATTACTCTATCAGAATATACATTACTCCCAAAAGATCATCTTGTCACAACACAAATATCCAAATAGTCAAAGGTTTCATATTTGGGAAGTAGCTCATCTGCTTTTTATTTTGTCCCTGCTTTGCTTTACCCACTTATTGGAACACTTCAAACACCATTCATCTGACAATCCCTCTAAGAGCTAAATTTTGACAGTTGCAGTTAACTGTAGAGGTTGCCATGATTTTGATAGAAAAGTAACTTTGCTCACATGATTTTCTGTTGGCAAGATGTAGAATTGCCACACTGGAAATCTGAAACTCCATCCTCCAATTAGCAGCTGGAGAAAGGGTTTGTAAGTGATCCCTTTGTGGAAAGCATTTTTCAAGTCAAGAGGATGACATACGGATTGTAACTTCTTATGGGAACTTTTCTAGGTACCTGCAAAAAAACCCCCTCATTTGGCTAATGAAATGGCTAAATAATCTGCTTTAGTAAATCCAAGTTAAAGATGCTGGTGTGTACAATTGCAGGTTTTTTACTGTGCTGCATACTTAAGATTATGAAGTAAACCAGGATACTGTGATGTCACATACACCCCACCTCAGAGTTAGATGTGATTGGAGCACTAGCATCATCAATTAAAACAGAAGTGGAAAGCAGCATTGTCACAGATAAGTAGTTGATGAGATGGGTACATTCCAGCTGCTTTTATACAGCCTTGAATTTGCTGCTACTTGTACCTCAGAGCAAATACTTCCCTTTTGAGATATGTGAGTAATAAATTTAGCCAGGTAAATTTTGGAAGAGCAGGATAAGGTGTTGCTTTTAGAACTGCCCAGGACTGTTCTGCATTGGTGCAAATCATCCCTAATGCTTTTTTGGGGGCCAGGGAGAGGTAAATATTAATTGTATTAGAAAAGCTGAGAAGTCTTTCCTTTACAATTGTTTGTAGGGGTTCACTGTATATCACTTTTTACATCTACTCAGGGCAGTTGAGGGCCAGTATCTTCAAGGCTAGGTCTACACTAAACATCATTGGCAGCAGTGTGTGGGATATATGTAGCTACACAGCGCAGTGAAAAGCAGGCCTCATCCTCACTGCTTGTGTAGCTATACGTGTTAGTGAAAAACGCTGGCAGCCGGGAAATGCTTTGGCAGATCCCTGCTGCCGGAGCCTTTCACTATGGTGAGGAAAGGCCCTGGCAGCAGGGAAGCAGCTGGAAAATCCTCTTGCTAGAGCCTTCCCCTGCTATAAGGAAAGGCTCCAGCAACAGGGAGCTGGTGGAGCTTTTCCTTGCTGTCTTCCTGCTGCTGGAGTCTTTTCCTGCAGCAGGGAGCTAGCTGCCTGAGCCTTTCTCCTCTGCCTCCCCACTGCCAGAGCCTTTCTCTGCCACTGGAGTATTTTCCTGTGGTGGGGAAAGGCTCTAGCAGCAGTACACTGTGGCTAAAAATAGCAGTGTAGATGGAGTGGGAGGGGGGGAAGAGCCACAGCTTGGGTGAGTAGAGCGTGTAGGGTATATACTCACGTATGTACATAGACCATTTAGGCATGTCTTGATTCTACTTGCATGGGGATGTTTGTTTAAAACAACACTTTTCATTATTTTTTAATTGTGGAAACAATTGTACAGGTCTTGAGGTGGTTGTTTTTTTAACACATTATTTTCACAATTTAAACTTTTGGTGCATATTTAATTTGACAGTTCCCCTATAACTTCTTTCTGAAAGACATCAGGAAGCCTAATAAGCCCTTGCCAGATGTAACCCAATATTACTTTTCACACATACTTCACACAGCTGTATCTAGGTCATCTCATTAAGTGTATGGTGAATGCTTCCCCAACACTGTTACTCTCCACACTCTCACCTCACCCAAAAGGTAGACAGCTGTATTGCAGATTTCTGAAGCTATTTACAAGCAGAATTTTGGTTTAATAATTGACTTAAATGAGAATTGTAATTTTGACACTAATAATAATTCCATTATTAAACACTTCAAATGCCTGTTTATGACTAAACAGGTTTCTGTACCACATGGAAAAATTGAACCAGTTAAATATTTAAAGTCCATTTTGGGTACTATCCATAAGTGGTGTGAATTGGTTCTTTCCCTCTTTTATGCAAAAATACAATAGGCAAGTGGTGATTCATAAGAATCCATTTCAGTCCCCATAGAGTAAGGCAAACATTTTAGTTTAATCTTACTTTGTTTTTTAAATATTTTTAATTGGTGAATTTTCTACAAACTCTTGTTAAAGCCTACATGAAAATATGACAAACCAGACTAATTCATAATTTTGATATTTAACAGAATAGGTATCAAGAAGATATTCTCCCCCCACTCCAAGTGTCCACAGATTTTTAAAATCTCTTAATTGTACACATCTTTCTGTGGTGGCTTGCTAAAAAGAAACCTCAAAGAAAAATCCCATTGGATTGCGGTAAAGAGTACATAAAAATGGGCCATAACTTCCATTCCCCTTCCTCACAGGGGGAAAAAACCCTAAAAGAAACATTGAGTTTCATGGCCTAATTTTAAGTAGTACCTAGTCCCTTAGAACTGTTTTATTCTTTATTGTAGGTTAGTTAAAGGGTACAAGTCAAATACTTCTCATAGTAAACTATTTAAATATTACACAGAGCAAGATCGTGGAATATGTAAACTTCTTAGAACAGTTAAGCAAAGCTTGAACATTTTGGACTAGAGCCTCCAATAATGTAGATTGGTGTAGCTCAGTGGATTTATGCCAATTTACATCAGCTGATCTGGCCTGTTCAGTAATCGACTCTCAAGGTGAATCTATTCATCTGGTCTGTTTTGTTTCTGTGTAATGTCAATTCCATTTTAGTGCTAAGAGCCACAGCTTGCTTGCAGCTGGGGGGTAAGATCAGTGAGTCACTGGCACCAGGGGACTACCTGGCTGAAGTTCCTTTTAGCTTTTTCTGCCTTCCCAGTGGCCGGTGGCTTGGTCAGCTCTCCCTGCTGCAGGACACTTCTGAGGAAAATTAGAAACCTTTATTGACAATTTTTTGCAATACAGTTTGGCTCAATGTGTCCATCTAATTCCCAGCTGTGTCCTAGGGCTTTGATGCAGGACTCTCTTATACTATCTCTGTGTAACATAATGAACCCCCTGGCTACTGTTGTAATACAAATAATAAATGATCTTAAGATATCACTATAGTGCAAATTCATGCCTTTAATGCACAAAAATCTAATGTCTTCTATCCAACAATCTAGATTGAATGTAGGTACTTCTTTACAAGTAAAGTGTAGAAAATATTGACTTTGATATGTTAGTAAACATTTTACTTAAGGAAATTACATAGAAATTCACATATCGTATGAGTAGTTAACTGGGCTGAACTTGAGACTTAATGACTGAATTTAAGTGTGAAACAAAGGGACTTCTGTCCTACTTTAAATGTGAATGTCCTCTCAACCTTAACTATGACTTCCCCAATACAACCACCATAAATGTTCCTGGTTTCTTAGGAATTTGTGCTGATTCTGACCTACACGTAGAAGCATATGTATACATAATAGGTATGCAAGATCCCTTTTATAGGGTTATAGTGCAAGTCTGGTGATAACTATTTAATTTGTGTTTTTATTGTGCATTTTCCTTATTAGATTAGAGTCAGAACATATAATTTTCCATCTCTAATCTCCCTGTAATATGCTACTGTGATGTTGCTCTCCAGATGCTTTATGAAAATATGCTTATGAATGTGACTGATGTAACTGAAATATGCTTTATGCAGAAGGTCTCTTGTAAGGTATCATTACAAAGTTTATAATCTACTGTGTGTGTTCATTCTATTTGTATGCATGTATCATTCTTATATCTGAAGCTAGAAATATCAAGTATAGCTCTGAGGTCCTCTTGTAATTATGCAAAGTATGGGCCATTAATGGTGGTTTAGAATCTTGATGGCTCCCATTGACTAGGACAATTGGTTTTGGGTGGTTTATTTACCTGCAAGCCTTCCTGTGTACTTGTGGGCCAGCCCCTGGGAAATGATGAATGAGGTCTTCAGTGACATGTGACCATATCACCTGATAATGAATAAAATCACTTCTGTTTACTAATTAACCCAGAGTGAGTGATTAACCTGGGTGAGTGAACAGCTGTGCATGTCTCTCTGTGTTATAGAGGGTGGATAATTTGAGTTTACCCTGTATAAGCTTTATGCAGGAAAACGGATTTAGAGGTAACTTCAGCACATCAGGTGACGGTTCCAAGGGGGTCTCTGTGACTGAACCTGTCACAATGGCGTAGTTGAGCAGGATTGCTTTGTGACGTGCACAGCTGATTGCTTTGAGAAACTGGTAGTGATTTTAAGTGAGTTTTGAGTGTGGTCGGAGAACAGACGCAGTGGTTACTGGTTTGTTATTTTCGGGTATTAATACCCCCAGATATTAATCACTTACTCTGGGTTCATTAATAAACAAAGGTGATTTTATTAAGTATAAAAAGTAGGATTTAAGTAGTTTCAAGTAATAAGACAGAACAAAGTAAGTCACCAAGCAAAATAAAGCAAAAACACGCAAGTCTAAGACGAATACATTAAGAAACTGATTACAGGTAATAGCTCATCCTCAGATGTCCAATAAGCTTTCCTCTCAGACTAGAGTCCTTCCTAGTCTGGGCTCAATCCTTTCCCCTGGTACATTCCTTGTTAGTTCCAGCAGACATCTTAGGTGGAAAACAGGGGCTTTTTCATGACTGGCAGCCACCTTTGTTTTGCTCCAATCCCTTTTATAGCTTTGGCACCAGACGGGAATCTTTTTTGTCTCTCTAGATCCCCACCCCTCCTTCTAAATGGAAAAGTACCAGGTTTAAGATGGATTTCATTATCAGGTGACATGGTCACATGTCACTGTAAGACCTCATTCTTCATTACCTATGGGCTGGCCCACACTTACACAGGAAGGGTTGAGGACCAGAGTTATACTCAATATTTCTAGCTTCAGATACAAGAATGATACATGTATACAAATAAGATGAACACACTCAGTAGATTGTAAGCTTTGTAATGATACCTTACAAAAGACCTTTTGCATAAAGCATATTTCAGTTACATCATAGTCACATTCATAAGCATATTTTCATAAAGCATATGGAGAGCATCGTCACAGCTACATCCAGGTCTTTGTCCAGCTTAATCTTTGTTAGATGTTAAAATAGCAATTGGTTTGAGAACTGACTTTATCTCTTTGTTCCTAGTCAAATTGCAACTTCAGGCAGAAGAAAGAGGAGTGGTGTCAATCAAAGGCGTATGTGCAAATCGTTTTCTGGCTATGAAGGAAGACGGCAGATTATTGGCATTGGTAAGCAACGTTAAGTCCTTTCTTTACTTCACCTTCCTTCATGTTTAGCAGCTGATGTTCGAGACATAGGAGTTACTCAACTAACCAGTCATATTGAGTTGTTCATGGCCAAATTGTGCCTCCAGCACCCAGCCCGAATAACGGGACTCAGCACTGAGAAGAGGCATCCTTCCCCACTCCTAGGCCGCAGAGCCACACCATAGTGGCTCTTGCTTGCAGAAGGCGTAAGACCAAGAGAAAACATTTAGTGATTTTGTTTAAAGGGCATCAGTCAATTTAAAAAAAAATCCCACTTTATTTCCAAAAATGAAATTACTACCATTGTTAGAGTAATCTTAAATGTAAATGAAAACAATTAGATGGGTGAAAACTGTTTTTAAAGTTTGCTTGATTTTTGTGGTTTTTGACAGCGGTCTTTCATAGTTTTGTCTTAATAGTGAGTCAGTTTCTCTTGTTTTGTGTGGCTTTATCCAGACTGAAAAACTAGGAGAGATACGTTTTTGAAAATGTGTGTAAAAATACAACAATTAGTAGGTAGAGTCAAAGAGCAGGTGTAGCACCTGAAACTACTTAACATTTTTAAAATTAACTGGTTTTCAAGCTGTCAGCACTCCTACATATTGGGTAGTCGTAGCATTACTATAAACCTTAAGTCGATACATTTGGCATAAATTATACTTTAACATCAACCTGTAAAAGATGTTTTTTTCAATTCTGTTTCAGGACCTACAGTGTTCAGACCTTTTTCATTTCACTTACAACACACACAATGTCTATGTTCTTCTGAAGTTTTATAAGATTTAAGTGTAAACTTTTGGTGTCTTTACCTATATATTTTTCATATAGATCCATTTAATCCAACATTAGTGATGAGCCATTATATCACTATAATATTTCCTTCCAGAAATTTTCTACCAGCTCTTAAGTGACTCTCTAGTACTTCGGTTATTCTGGAACACAGCAGTGTAAATATTCTGTGAAATTCTCCTTAACTAAAGACACATTGAATTAGTTCCTAAATTCCAGCTGAGCTCCAATTAGTGAAGGATCCAAAAGGAGGGCTAAAAGAATTTTCTGTTCTTCTAATCCTCAAGGCAGTTGAGATCCAGTTCAGTCTCCTCTCCCCCTGCCTCCCCATAATTTAGAGCAGCCTTAGGAAGCTCTAATTTATGTAGGTTAGTAGCAATCCCAAGGGACCGTTGGATCAGCAGGGATCACTGGAGCACAGCACAGCCTGGTACGCACCCTCTTCTGCTCCCAGCAGCAGACTCTCTACACCAGGACAAATCCATAGTTGTCCTTTTTAGTCAGTTTTTAATGGTCTCTTTGCGCCAGCTGAGCAGCAGGAAGGGAGTGGAGTGTGGGTTGAATCTGGCTCTTGTTTTCCTAGGAAGGTATTGCAAGATAGTCTTCAGCAGTGGTATCTGTAAGGTCATGCAGACAAAATGGAGACGATACCAAGGATTGCTTGTAAGGTGGTGTCTACATGGGGAGGTTTACCAGTGTGACTATACTGGTATAATGATACTGATATAATTTAACTTCCTGTGTGGGCATTCATATTCTGGAAAGTGTCCACAGTAGGGTGACCAGATATCCTGATTTTATAGGGACAGTCCCAATTTTTGGGTCTTTTATTACTCCCCTACCCCCGTCCCGATTTTTCACACTTGCTGTCTGGTCACCTTAGTCCACAGGAAGAGGTATAGTAATGCTGTAAACTTACCTGTGTAGACAAGCCCTGAGAGAGACATATATTTCCTGGCCTCCATCACATGACTTATTAGGGTTACAAAAGGCTGTGTTTTTATGACATACCAGGGATTATTGGCTGCTACATTTTTTTCCTCCAACAAAAAATCAAATGTAAATACAATATATCAACTAAAACAGCCACAAACTGCTAGAGCCAATTAATAAAATATACAGAAACATTCAAGGAGGAAAGTCAGGATATGAGACATCTGATACTAGCTATAATCTGTGAACCTCAATGGCTTTTTGATCATACAACTATTTCTTATTCTCAGAACCATTCCTTTTGCAATGCACTTATATGGATCCCTGACCTGGAGCCTGTGTTGGGTGTTTGTGGTGTTTTCTATTGTCATTGATTAGGTGGGCATGTGTTTAATTTTGCCACTAACTTTCTGAATGCCCTCAAGAAATAGAGACCCAGTGTTGTCCTTAGTTTTGTTTAGATATCTTCTGTTCCTCCTATAAGATGGACTTACGACACATAGCTTTGGTGTGGATGGTAAAGCTGTGTTTGTAGCCCCTTTATTTCTTTAATCTTTTTTCAACCTTTTGCAGTGGAATTAACCATTTGGTGTTCTTTTCATAATTTTTCTTTTCTCCTATTTTACTTTACATTTGTGTGTGGGTTTTGTAGTTGGTGTTGAAGTGACTTCAGGATTAATTGGTTTTTGTTTTGTTTTTTTACTTAAGAAGCTTATTGGATGTTGGCAATAAGGTGAACAAACAGTTTTATCAAGTAACAATGTTATTAACCTGTGGTGTGCAACAGCTCAATTGAAGAAAATGCAAAGAGTTGTCTTCGGAAAGATAATCCTTCCCATTTAATTCAAATAGATCTAAGCTATTCTTGCAGCAAGGGTGATCAGAAATTTCATTATGGGACTTTTTGGTTCTTTTGCGAGAAACTAACCGCAAATTTCACACTTGGATACTTCATTGGCAACATTCTTGCCTTGCCAAAATAGGACATCCTTGGCCCTGTTAATGCCCAGATAGATTACACGTAGCATTTCCAATGTCATACTGCATAGAGTCCCATTGTATGCAGAAATTGCATCTTGATAGTTCCGGTAAGATGTTACCCTTGGAGAAGTGTCTGCTTTTTCTGTTGTCCACTCATCTAGAATTCTCTCTCAAACTCTGGCGAAGTTGGGTCATTTTGTGTTTCTCATCTGAGCCTGTGAAGTTTTCCAGAAAAAAAAGGGATAATATTTACACAACTATTCAAATACCACCTCATCCTGCAGCTCCTTAGTTTTTCTATTTATAGGAGCTCTTGAAAATACTCCATTATAAGACTTTTTTTAAAACCTAACCAGTATTTCTCTTTTAATGAGTACTCTCACAATTTAATGCTCTATCTGAAGCATAGGTGCAGTGTTTCCAATGATATTTCTGTAATATATCTTCTAAATTTGTCACCTATTTATATTGCTACTGATTTCTGCCCGTAAACATTCAAGAAATTAAGAACTGAAAACAACAATTGCTTTGGAAGAGTGTACTGCTGGACATTTCCTGATTAACATAAATTAGCATGATCTGGAATGTTAGGTTCTTAGTTAATCTCAAAGATTTCAGTATGGTTGCTTCTGGATACCTTTTGTTTAATTCCCCAAAATGTCTTTTACAAGTCTTAAGTGGTTCTGTGTTTACCTTAAGCTGCATTCTGAATTGAACATTTTATTGTGACATTTTAAAGCAAATTTATCCCTAATTAACATTCCCTTGAATTGTGAAGGCTTCCTTGTTTTGCGGTCTTTCCATTGCCTTAACATTTCTTTGACCTGGTTAATCTCCTTGGTCATTTGGAATGTCTTATACGATTAATCTCATTCAGCCCAAACTGGTACTTGTTTCTGTTTAAGGTTTTTATTCCTTAGCACACTGCAGATGATTAGCGTCTTCCATTACATTGTTTGTTTTCATCCAAAATCAACAGATTGTCCCTTTAAGAGGGAGCAGGGCCAGTGGCTTTGTGATTTATCAGTGGCCTCATAATTGGGCTTAAGTGTGCAGCTGGGCCCTAGGGGGAGAGACTGAGACAGTGGTAGGGCCAATCAGGAAAAAGCCGGTAAAAGCTGCCTTGGTCAGCCAACAAAAGGGGCCAGAGAGAGATGAGAGCCACCAGAGATTGAGAGGTCCCAGAGGGAAGCTGTAGCTGTCATCTGGGAGAAGGCTGAAGGCAGGAGAGCAGCAAGATGGGTTTGTTGGATTACTTCTTCAAGCCAGAGAACCAAGGCTAGAGAGCTGAAGGCCAGAGAGCAGCAGAGGGAGTTGCTTGCTGACTTCTAAGCTGGAGAGCTGAGGCTAGGGGAGCAGTGGATGGGCTTACCATTGACATCTTCCAACTGGAGAGCTGGAGCCAGAGGGTGGGAAGAGGACTCAGGGCCAAGGGGAGTGTGCGTTGCTTCCCTGGTGAGGGTGAACTCACAGCAGAAAGGCTGTGGGGGTGCCTGCTGGGACGAGCTGAGTTCCACTCCAGCTGTGCTGGTAAGACAGGGGAAAACCAACAGAGCCCAATGATGGTGGAAGATGCTGGAGTGTGGTAGATTGTATTTTGGGACTCTTTGGATTAGGCTGTTCTAGTAAACCAACCCCAAGAAGTGGCGGTCTTGAGGCAAGAAAACTTGCGCAGAGTAACTGGAGACTCTGAAGGAGGGAAACTTAGGTGCCCTGTTCTGCCACTGGTGGGCGCTCCAGGCAAGGTCACCTTATGACAGTAATCAACTATTATTTCTACTCCATTCAGATTCTCCAAGGTCTGGGACTAGATACTTTGCTGTTGAGGCAATCCAAAAGGGAAATTACTTAAATATAGATATACCAGAAGGGGAACAGATGGTATACAGTTTTGCACTTTTGGTCATGAATCGGACCTGCCAAACCCCTTGACTTGCATTCAGACCTGAAAATACTCATGCATTTTGAAGTCTAGGCAAGCCCTTCTCAGTATCTGCCATGAGGCAGTGCTCTCATTTGATGACATAATTGAGATCTTTTTGATCCAAAGAAATCCATTACTTTAGTCACTGTAATAAAACCATACTGTTATACCTGTCAGTATGAGTCTATATCGAGTGATATTACTGAAAGTATAATACCCAATTTTAGCATTTGGGCCAATTCAGCTTTTACTTTATTTCTCAGTGCTAATGAGACACTAGATTGTAAACAGATTTTGGAGCACACTGGAATCTATAAGAATTATTGCAATTACAATTACTGTACAAGTATTACATGATATTATACTTATGCCATTCCAGTCCATCCACCA
The DNA here is from genome assembly GCF_020497125.1 of Mauremys mutica. Classification (NCBI taxonomy): domain Eukaryota; kingdom Metazoa; phylum Chordata; order Testudines; family Geoemydidae; genus Mauremys; species Mauremys mutica. The sequence continues at coordinate 45,680,140 of NC_059076.1, forward strand.
CTTCATCAAATTCTTTTAAGAGTATCTTTTGCATTATGTAGAATAGACAGTTATTCACTCATTTGACCATCAGCATATATAGATTTCTCTTCAACCCAAGTACATACTGAACTTTTTTCCCAGTATTTCATGCTATTTTGGTATCTGTCCTTACACAGACCTGCCAGCATCCTTTCACCCACTCTACAAAACAAGCGTTTTTTATTTTAATATCTGATGGTATGTAATCATTTTACATGTCTGCTGTGATTACATTGATAAGTTCCAGTATCTGTTTTGATGCTCACTTTGGGTTATTTTATTTCCAGGTATCACATATCAATTAGTTATAGAACCTCTTTGTAAAATTTATTAAGAGACTCAACCAAAAACGCAGTTTCTGAATTATCTTCATCCAGAGCTTTTACTTGCTCTGGGTAGATGTTCAAAAATGTATCTTGTCTTCATATTTCTTTGTCATTTATGCTGAGTAACTTCTTTTGCAAAATGGCTTATTGTGCGACTGACACTGCACCTCTTGGGCTGAACTCCTGAATTGTGCAGTGATGGACAGGGCTGCCCAGAGGTGGGGGCAAGAGGGGCAAGAGGTGGGGGCAAGAGGGGTCCTTCACTCGCTCCGGGGGCTCCGGAAAACTCTCGCGGGTCCCAGAGCTTCTTCCGCTCCCGGTCTTCGCCGGTGGAGGGTCCTTCCGCTCCGGGGTGGAAGGACCCCCCACCGGCGAATTACCGCTGAAGCGCAGCCGGGTCTTCGGCTGTAATTCGGCGGCGGGGGGCCCTTCCGTTCTGAGACCCGCCCTGGAAGTGCCCCGGAGACCCGCGGCAGGGGCCCCCCGCCGCCGAATTACCGTGGAAGACCCGGCTGCACTGCGGCGGCTGGGGGCCCCACCGCAGGTCTCCAAGGCACTTCGGCGGCGGGTCCTGGAACGGAAGGGTCCCCCCGCTGCCGAAGACCCCAGGCCCCCGGAATCCTCTGGGCGGCCCTGGTGATGGATTGTATTTCTTTATAGCTTGGCATGAAGTTTTAAATAGATGTACTTCTGTTTTCTGTAATTGTTAACAGATTAATTTGGGAAACACCATTTTCAATAGCTCTGTCCCTTCCTGCAGGGATCAGTTATCAGAAGAGCTGGTTCAAAAAATTTTGATGGAATGTTTTTCCATCAGAAAATGCTGTTTTGACAAAATCAAGTTAATCAAACATTGATGAGAAATTATCAAAATGATGCATTCACTAAGGTTGAAATACTTCATTTCAACTTTGATATTGTAGTAATAAAATAATAGCCTAAACATTCAACTTTATAAAAAAAATTGTAATATTTTTGTTCACAGACATTTGAGATTTTTACTTTTCCTCCTGATTTGATGAAAGATGAAACTTCAAAATCTCAGCATTTACTATGGGATGAGAATTCCATTTTTTGACCAGCTCTTATCAGTTTTACTTCAAATAATTTGTCTAATTAGGCCATCTGTTAACTGGGCATAATCATGTGACTTAGCTTTGTCATGTAGGTCTGAAACATAATGGTCAATGGTCTCACCTGGCTGTTGTCTTGTAAAGAAAATGTTCCTTTATAACCAAGTGACATTCTTTGATCAGAATATCCTTCAAATTTCTGAATGACTGGCTTGTGGTTTGTACCTCCTTTCAGTATATTCTAGTGAAAATGTTAAAATCTCCAGTGTCTCTGAGGTTGCTTCCTGTAGCAACGTGCAGGACTTCAACCTCTCAGGTTTCTTTCCAATCATGCTTGCCCTCAGGAAACTTGGGAAGTGCTGCAGTTGCTGTCTCCATTTCTCTGACAGATTCTTTTCCATTTCCCAAGACTTATTTACTTAGAAGAAAGAACTTATTGTTTGACAAACACCTTGTAATAGGAGTGTGACCCAAAGAGTGCTGGTAAGAGACTAATATTTTATTTCCTGGCCCAAGTCACATAATGGTGTTTGCCTTTTGTAACCATGACCTGTTATCACATGACTGTGTCAGTATTCCCTGACTCCAGTAGCTACTGTCACAGGTTATTCTTCCAGTTTTAACCAGTTTATAGTCTAATAGACATCACATTGAACTTTAGTTTTTAATGCAACTTTTAACTCTTAATATGAATGGTCTAGATTTCAAATTAGTTCAGTCTGAATTAATCTTCAAGGTGGGTTCAGTTTTCTCTAAGTGAATCAGTGGTGGCAGGCACTGCAGTCTACGGTGGAAGAATTTTGACAGGATGTTACTCTTACCTTCAGTCAGTTCTTCTGTAATTAGAGAATCATGACTATTTCTGTAGAAGCTATGGTTTGGCTACTGTGTGTGTGGGGAGGGGAGTGCTGCAAAACAGACTGTTGAACCAGTTTAACTACAGCCAACACTGTTAATGTTAATGTTGCCACTTTCCATGTTTTGTTTTTATTTAGTGGTTCAGACTTCTTCTGGCTTGAGAACTAAATTTGGTAAATTTTACTCAAAGATGGCCAGATTCTACAATCCTTATTCAGGCTGAGTGGAACTCACTCACATGAGTAGTTCTATCAGCTTCAGTGGAATTACTCATGTGAATGAGTGCCACTTAACATTAGGGTTGCAGAATATGGCCCAGAATTATTTCCTCTGTTTATTCTTTTATAGAGGGACTGTATAGCTTAAGTATTAGAAGTGGACAATGGAGTCTTTCACCTCTAGATCACCATGTTGAATCTAGCCCTGATCAATATAATCAAAAATGCACTGTCATCTAAGGGTTGTACAGTGGCCTGTGAAATGAGTCAGTGGTCAGAATCCCATTCCTGTTGGACAGGTGTCCACATCCTACATGTCACTCAGAAGAAAGGATGAAGCATGAATAGATCATATTGAGTGCATCACTCTCTCTTCCCTTGAGGTGGTCCCTCCAAGTCAGAGTAGAACTATATTTGCAGGACCGTATACAAAAGATAGCAGCAGTGCAAGCTTTTCTGTGGATAAAGAGAGGATGACTTGAGTTTCCAAAGCTGTCAGTCTGGCACCCTTCACAATTAAGAGCTTGTTTATCTGATTTAGTGCATGGCAGGCTAGAGTGCTGCAGTTCTATACCACAGCTTGATGTGCACTAAGTGACTATATAGATAAACCCTAAATTCTCAAAAAAATTATCTTTCTAAAATTCTTATTTTTTGGCTTGAAAGTCTTTTTCAGGTATTTTGTTTGTTGTCTCTCCCCTGCTTTTTACCTGAGAAGTATCAGGAATGGCAAATCTTGGTTTTGCTGGGGAGCTTACTGGAGGTCCCAGATGTGGATTGTTTGCTTTTATCTGCTGTCAGTTGAAGGAATAGGGGTTGTTGATTTTTAAGACATCTCCTAAGCATTTCTTAGGCCTTATAGTTAAACTGGATGTTAACAAAAGTTTTAAGCAGTCTGAGTGAAAAGCACTTCCTCTTTCAGTTAATCAAGTTTCACCTGCATAATAGCTCCTATGTTATAATCTTATTAGTTTGCTAGTCATGTATAGTTTTTTTTTACAGGGTAGACAAGACCAGAATTCCTAACATTAAAAACTTAGAAATCTGAAAGAAAAAAAATCAGACCACCTTGTTGTATCATAAAGAAGGAAAAGCACAAACCCATTTTTCCTCTTTATTGGTGACCTTTACATTTTATAATATGAAAAACACAGGTATTTCCTATAAATTCGAAGGTTTATAATTTTAATGTTGCTAACTCCCATTAATGTTGTTAACTCCCATGCAGGGATGAAACAGGTGAGACTCTAGATTGTTGTTCTAACTACAGTATCTTTTCAGTTCCCATCATGATGCATCTTAAGTGACCCCTATTTTAGACAGAATATTAAGACTGGCAACTGTCATCTTTGACTGTACTCTTATCTCACTTCCAAAGCTTAGTGTTGTCTGGTTATTACTTTGATTGGAGACCACCATAGAACTGCAGGACATGAAATTGATATTTCAAGGTAAGTTCTGCAAACCAATTCCTTAATATGGTATGAGTGGAAATGGTGCTGCTGAGGTGTCAGCTTTTTGGATAAGATGCAAACCAAGATCCTGACCACCTGCGATCACTTAGGTTATGTCTACACTGCAATTAGACACCCACATCTGGCTCATGCCAGCTGACTCTGAAATAGGGGTTATTTAATTGCAGTGTAGTCACGCAGGCTTGGGCAGGAGCCTGGGCTCTGGGACCCTCCCACCTCACAGGGTGAACTGAAGTCTGAACTGAATTCAGTGCTTTTTATTCTCCTTTCCTTGTGCAACTTTACTGTGTCTTACTAAAGCTATAGAGTTGGATGCATTTCTGTGGTGGTTGAGACAATTAATGCATGTATTTGCGTACAACTGAAGTGATTTTGAGATCTTCTGTGGTGAAAGGTGCTCGGTAAATGTTAGATTATGATTTTTGTAATCTTCTCTTTTGGAAATAGGACACAAAGCGCAAGAAAGTATTGGTTTTGATTATTTTAAAATTTTTAAATGTTAGTGATTTAGAGGTACATGAGAAGTTGTCAGCACATGGATTCTGATCAAAGATCTTCACAAATCAAGAGTAGTATATAGAAATGGCTGCAAGTATCTATATTCTACTGCCAAAACCTATATTTGGAGACTGAAGTTTGGTCTTTAATACACAGCAGACTCCTTATTCCACACTGTAGTTGTGCATTTAGTTGCTCATAGCAATAGAAACCTGACACAAATGTTAAGATTCAAGATTTTCCCATGTATGTTTGTATGCATACTGTTTTGAAGCCTGGCTATGAAGCCTAGTTGTTTTCAGGTTTGGGTTTAGTTGTAGTTAAATACTTCAAATTTTCAATTAATAGTCATAAAGCAATACAGCAGTTCTGTTGGTAACTAACGTGGCAGATGGGCTCTCTGTTTAGGATGTATTTTGGTTTATTTGTTTTGATTCCCGTCCAAGATTTCAGACACTTTCCTTTTAATGATTAGCTTATGCTGTCATTTGAAGAACTCTTTTCATAGAGTAAATGTATGTGACTGAATGTGATATGGCTGAGATAGGAAAAGGAGGTAGCTCTTTCTCTAAATCAATGCTCTGTTCTATTTTAGTTCTTTCCTTTTTGAGATCTCCTGCCTCTTTTTAAGGAGACAATCCTGCAACCAAATGAACCCCAGCACAACGGCTCTCTGCCTTTGTACAGGGGTCAATGCTAGTGGCGCCTAAAAGGTTAACTGAGAGGCACAGTGTGGCTGCAGTGCAGATAAATATAGGAGAAATTAGTGTCTCCGAATAAAATATTTGAGTTTTTCCCCCTCTCTTTGTTGAAGTGGAGAAATATAGTGGTGGTTTTCCTTCTTGAGATCCAGAGGGACACTAAATCTACCAGTTCTCTCCTTATTAACACCAGTCATTAAAACCTACCTAGTCCAGAAGTGGCTAATTTAAAGATCCCAGTGAAACAATTCCAAACATGCAGAATCTAAGGGTTAAATTCTGATGCCTTTACTCATGTACTCAACTAGATCCTTTGACATCCGTGGGATTATTTGTAGAGTAAGGTGCTATTCAACACGAGTGGTGGTGTCAGACTCGGGTCCTGAGGGAGCAGGGGCTTCTGCTAGGTGTAAAGCTGTGCAGCAGAAGATGTATGGGAGTGGATTGGCTGGTACAGGAGTTCAGTGATTTTCTCTTCTGGAGTTTGAAGAAGATGAGAACAATTAATAATTCCAGATGCTAGATAAATATGGAAGTGGGGAAATATTTGGCATCAGAAGATCACTACAAATCACTCTTTGTACTGCAGGGATGGCGTGCATCTTGGTGTCACAGGAAACCCATGCTTTCCTGGAAACGTGAGTCATGGAATCTTTAGCTGCATTTGTTAAACTCTGTCAAGTGAAAGATAAAAACTTACTGGCTCTAAAGAGAGCTTGTAGGTTTTTTTCAAGGCAATCAAGAATGTGTTCATTCTCTCTCTCTCTCTCTCTCTCTCTCTCTCTCTCCCCCCCCCCCCCAATAAACCACTAACTCTTAAGGCTCTTGAAAGAAAAACACATTTCAGGGTGCACTTTGCTTCAATTTGGTGAGCTTGATGTACAGGTTTAGGAGGGAGTAAAAGACCCACCTATTTCTGTGCTATTTACAGTGAAATTAGTTGATGTGTACATATAGTAGAACCTCAGAGTTACGAACACCAGAGTTATGAACTGACCAGTCAACCACACACCACATATGGAACCTGAAGTATGCAATCAGGCAGCAGCAGAGACCCCAAAAAAGCAAATATAGTACTGTTAAACATTATTTTTTTTTAGTAGTTAAAGGGGAAATAAAAAAAATTGACAAGGTTTCTGCCCTGTGTGTGCACCAAGTGTGAATGCCCAGTAGCTGCAGTGACTGCAATGGAGAGAGTGTGGGTGTACAGCGTGGCAGCAGGGCACTATCCGCTCAGCCGCTGCATTCCCAGATCTCACCGCAATATCCCAGAAAGAGCAGAAAACTGGTGGGCAAAGGGCTTGGCCTGGGAGGGGACAGAAGGCCGATGGACACCTCCTGAGACACAACAAATCCTGCTGGAGGAAGCCTGGGCAGCAGCTGGGACAGAGTCACTGCTCCCCGCTCTGGAGTCAGCGCGGCTCCCAGGATCACTTTTAATTTAAGATGGTTAAAAGCAGCATTTTTCCTCTGCATAGTAAAGTTTCAAAGCAGTATTAAGCCAATGTTCAGTTGTAAACTTTTGGAAGAACCACCATAATGTTTTGTTCAGAGTTACAAACAAACTCCATTCCCAAGGTGTTCATAACTGAGGTACGTTGTTCTTTCCTTTTTCCCAGTGTCGGCTTGTCTGTCTCTTCTTAGAATATAAGCTCCTTGGAGAGGGTACTATCCTTGGGCGCTTGGAATGCGGCTAGCACACAATGGGTAGTACCATAGATAAATAATATCACCACTTTCAGAAGCTCTATGTGAGGGAGGTGGTGGAGACAGAATGGGGAAATGGGTTCCGGGAACAGGCTAGGGAGACGGGATTCAATGGGAGTTAATGGGAAGGAAGGACAAAATGGATGAGTCTATTGGCTCTCCCAAGCTTATTCATTTAATTGAAACAAGTCAATGTAAAGATATTAATGTGTGTGTATATACTTCAGCATCCTAGTATTTCAGTAATGGTTGGCAAATATGAGCTCTGGTATCTGATTCTCAGTTCCTGTGCTTGAGGCAGGAATTGAAGAAATGGGGGAGGAAGGTGGTTAAACCTACAGCTGCCTTATCTTTGGATCTGTGAGACTTGAAGGGGGAATAATGCATGTAGCTCTATTTCTTCGCTGTGGGCCTGATTCTGTAAAGTACTAAAACGTGAGTAATTTCATTCCTACTCAGGAAAGCACATAAGAATGCTCATCTTTAAAGTCAATTGGACTAATTATATACTTTAAAATGTAAGCAATGCACAGACAATCCAGGAAGTTTCTGGAAAGTGTGGGGGACAATTTCCTGGTGCAAGTGCTGGAGGAACCAACTAGGGGAAAAGCTCTTCTTGACCTGCTGCTCACAAACAGGGAAGAAATAGTAGAGGAAGCAATAGTGGATGGGAACCTGGGAGGCAGTGACCATGAGATGGTCGAGTTCAGGATTCTGACACAAGGAAGAAAGGAGAGCAGTAGAACAGAGACCCTGGACTTCAGAAAAGCAGACTTCGACTCCCTCAGGGAACTGATGGGCAAGGTCCCCTGGGAGAATAACATGACGGGGAAAGGAGTCGAGTCGAGGAAAGCTGGCTGTATTTTAAAGAATCCTTATTGAGGTTGCAGGAACAAACCATCCCGATGTGTAGGAAGAAAAGTAAATATGGCAGGAGACCAGCTTGGCTTAACAGTGAAATCCTTGCTCGTCTTTAAACACAAAAAAACAGCTTACAAGAAGTGGAAGATTGGACAAATAACCAGGGAGGAGTATAAAAGTATTGCTCAGGCATGCAGGAGTGAAATTAGGAAGGCCAAATCACACTTGGAGTTGCAGCTAGCTGGAGATGTTAGGAGTAACAAGAAGGGTTTCTTCAGGTATGTTAGCAACAAGAAGAAAGTCAAGGAAAGTGTGGGCCCCTTGCTGAATGAGGGAGGGAACCTAGTGACAGAGGATGTGGAGAAAGCTAGTGTACTCAATGCTTTTTTTGCCTCTGTCTTCACAGACAAGGTCAGCTCCCAGACAGATGCACTATGCAGCACGGTATGGGGAGGAGGTGACCAGCTCTCTGTGGAGAAAAAAGTAGTTCGGGACTATTTAGAAAAGCTGGACGAGCACAAGTCCATGGGGCCGGATGCACTGCATCCAAGGGTGCTAAAGGAGTTGGCCGATGAGATTGCAGAGCCATTGGCCATTATCTTTGAAAAATCATGGCAATCGGGGGAGGTCCCGGATGACTGGAAAAAAGCTAAGGTAGTGCCCATCTTTAAAAAAGGGAAGAAGGAAGATCCAGGGAACTACAGGCCAGTCAGTCTCACCTCAGTCCCTGGAAAAATCATGGAACAGGTCCTCAAGGAATCAATTCTGAACCACTTAAAGGAGGGGAAAGTGATCAGGAACAGTCAGCATGGATTCACCAAGGGCAAGTCATCCCTGACTAACCTGATTGCCTTCTGTGATGAGATAACTTGCTCTGTGGATGAGGGGAAAGCAGTGGATGTGCTATTTCTGGACTTTAGCAAAGCTTTTGATACGGTCTCCCACAGTATTCTTGCCAGCAAGTTAAAGAAGTATGGGCTGGATGAATGGACGGTAAGGTGGATAGAAAACTGGCTAGATGGTCAGGCTCAACGGGTAGTGATCAATGGCTCCATGTCTAGTTGGCAGCCGGTATCAAGTGGAGTGCCCCAAGAGTCGGTGCTGGGGCCGGTTTTGTTCAATATCTTCATTAACGATCTGGAGGATGGTATGGACTGCACCCTTAGCAAGTTTGCAGATGACACTAAACTGGGAGGAGTGGTTGATACGCTGGAGGGTAGGGATAGGATACAGAGGGACCTAGACAAATTAGAGGATTGGGCCAAAAGAAATATGATGAGGTTCAATAAGGACAAGTGCAGAGTCCTGCACTTAGGACGGAAGAATCCCATGCACTGCTACAGACTAGGGACCGAATGGCTGGGCAGCAGTTCTGCAGAAAAGGACCTAGGGGTTACGGTGGACGAAAAGCTGAATATGAATCAACAGTGTGCCCTTGTTGCCAAGAAGGCTAATCGCATTTTGGGTTGTATAAGTGGGGGCATTACCAGCAGATCGAGGGATGTGATCATTCCCCTCTATTCAGCACTGGCCTCATTTGGAGTACTGTGTCCAGTTTTGGGCCCCACACTACAAGAAGGATGTGGATAAATTGTAGAGAGTCCAGCGGAGGGCAACAAAAATGATTAGGGGGCTGGAGCACATGACTTATGAGGAGAGGCTGAGGGAACTGAGATTGTTTAGCCTGCAGAAGAGAAGAATGAGGGGGGATTTGATAGCTGCTTTCAACTACCTGAAAGGGGGTTCCAAAGAGGATGGATCTAGACTGTTCTCAGTGGTAGAAGATGACAGAACAAGGAGTAATGGTCTCAAGTTGCAGATGGGGAGGTTAAGGTTGGACATTAGGAAAAACTTTTTCACTAGTAGGGTGGTGAAGAACTGGAATGGGTTACCTAGGGAGGTGGTGGAATCTCCTTCCTTAGAGGTTTTTAAGGTCAGGCTTGACAAAGCCCTGGCTGGGATGATTTAGTTGGGTTTGGTCCTGCTTTGAGCAGGGGGTTGGACTAGATGACCTCCTGAGGTCCCTTCCAACCCTGAGAGTCTATGATTCATAGACGTTGCTGAATCAGGACCCATATTCAGATCCAGGAACCCACTGCAGGTCTAGGAAAGGTGGGTAGTATGCCACAAAGGTGTTACTGCCACCACCACATGTGGCCCTTTGCCCACAGCTATGTGAATAATTGGGCCTTTTGTTCTAAAACCAACTGTTCTATGTTATATGATTTAATATTTTTTGTTGGCCACTGAGAACATTCACAACATTACTCCTGGGGGAATTCTACACCAAAAAAAAAAATTCTGTGCACAATATTTTAAAAATCTGCATATTTTATTTGTCAAAATAACACAATATAATGGTAATTTATTTCAAAATACCTGTTTGCAAGTATGTCTGTAACAGTACAGACAAGAAGAAAAATCAAGAATTTTTTTAACATAATTACTTACTAGGCATATTAATACAGAACTCTGAGTAATCATTCATTTAAACTGCAATACAGAAACTTTTCCACACCCCTCAGAAGCAGCCCAAAGGGTTGAGGGAGTCAGGGGTAATGGAGGAGCCAGAGGGAGGGGGAAGTAATTGCAGGGAAGGAGCCTGGGAGTTAGGAGGAAGGTTGGGTCTGGATGGGAGAAATATGGAACAGGTTTTTTGGGGGGAGGGATTGTTAGGAGGCTGAGGAGTCTCCTCCATGCAGACCCCATTTATGACCCTGTCGCCATGTGTCCCTGAACCCCTACTCCCATTCATCCCCTGGCTCTATCACCTCACTAACTCCTGTGCCCCACCCATCTATCCCCCCACTAGCTCTTCTGAACCCCCGTCTTTGTGATCTCCCCCCAGCAGCCCTGTGTTCCCTACTCTTTTTTTCCTTCTTCCCCCTCTGGCCCCGCAGGCAAGGCATTGAGGAAGGCAGCCTCTGCCGCTTTCCTCTCTGCAGGTAGGTAGTTGCTTTGGCTTGTGAGCCAACTGCCCTCTTCTGGGTCCACATCCACCCCCGGTGGGTGAAAAGTGTAACTGCAGCATGATCCCTATTACGGCTTCCCTTCTCCTCCTAATTCTGTGCTTGCAAAGTAGTGCAGAATTCCCCTAGGAGTAGACAAAGTTCCTGCCCCAGAGATCTTACAATCTAAAGTATTTTTGCTTTTTAAAGTCAAAATTATATTAAATTATTCCTTTTGAAGTGAGATGTATTATTCTGACAACGAAATGATTAGCCCTTGCAGAAAAATCTGTAACAAATGTATTGATTGCGTTGTTCTACATCAGTAGAAATGGGTAAAGTGCATGTGTTTGGGAGGGAGGAACAGCAGGGAAGGGGCTGTTTGTGTTCGGCATTAGAAAATTACTAGAAATTTGAGGGTTGTAGCTTATTTAATTCTAAACAATGTAGGTTGAATTCTAAACAATGTAGGTAGTTTTCTAAAGGTGAAAATTGCATCATTTGATGCCAACACTTCTACAATCTGGCTGTCAGGAACAAATAAGGGAGTGGACGGTGGCATGTATTCAAGCTCTTATATAGCATGCATCTGACACCACTGGACTTTAACAAGTTCTCAGTATTTCCTATAACTAATTTCTTTAGAATGAAGTAAAACTGCAGTAATTGGTTTGCAGGTATATGTGTATTTGGGAATTTCTGCTTATGCATTAAAAACTAAAATAACTCGTGTGTGTGTGTAAATCCTTCAGGAAATAAATCAGGCAGGATTTACTGTCAAGTAGGATTTAGCTTTAGATGAGGAAAATGTACTTTAAAGTTTCTCTCTACCTAAGTGTTATCGGCTATCGAGGCTGATAATCGGTATCACAATTGGGAAATATTAATTTCCCTTTATAGAGTTAGAGACTAACTGTATTTTCCTGGATTCTGAAATGCACATTGCAAAGCATATTGTGGAACATAATTGAAATGGAGTAAAATTTTAGTTAACATGAATGTTTTTCCTGGCTTAGGTTCCCCTGTAACAATGGATAGAATAAATACAATTTCCACATGGGATACACTCGTTAAATTTAATTTTTTCTTCTTAAAGAAATCTTATTATTATTGTTATCCTGGTAACAGAAAAGGCTCACTACTATTAATATTTTTGTTACTGCACAATAGTACCATAGGGATTGGCTTCAAGAAAATTTAAAAGAAACCAGACAAACAGAGTTTGGTCCTAGGCTGGACCGCTAATATTCTATTTCTGACAAGTTGATAAAAAGATTTGGCAGGGCAAATGACCCATTTCATACTTTTTTTTTCCTGTTGTAACTAGGCAAGAGGGATAGCTGAATTGTCTAGCTTGGAAATCAGGAGCTATCAATAATTGCAGCAGACAGGATTCTTCCATCATTTTTGATAAATGGTGGAAAGGAACAAAGAAATAGTATGAAGACAGATTACTCTGAGCTTTATCTAGCTCAATGGCTGCTACAAAAAAATCATCCAGTGGTTCACACCAACTGCATCTCCATTAGGAGTTTATTGATAATCATTTGCATGTATTTTTAAACACAAAAGTATGTTTAATATGAATTCATTGAAATCTATGTTCTTCAGAAAATATCTTCTGAAAATGTCCCTAATACTCTGATACAAATAACTTTAATCATCAACTAACTCCTCTCATTAATAGGCACTCCCATGTATTTAAGGGAGTGATTTGTTATGCCAGAGGGGATGAATATGAATAACATTTTTTCTTTCCCTTTCAGAAATGTGTAACTGAAGAATGTTTCTTTTTTGAGCGCTTGGAATCAAACAACTACAACACTTACCGGTCACGGAAATATTCTGATTGGTATGTGGCACTGAAAAGAACTGGACAGTACAAACTTGGACCAAAAACTGGACCAGGGCAGAAAGCTATCCTTTTTCTTCCAATGTCTGCCAAGAGCTGACTTCAGTGGTAGATTCTATAGTCTATGCCACAACACACTAAAGTGGTAGTTTCCTCCACTCCTTCCAAAAGTAGTAAAGTGTGAGCAAGTATTTGATAACTGCTTTTGCAGATGTCTGATTACTAAATATGTTTGTATAATATAACCTTGATGTTACTGTATGTTTTGAAACAATTGTGCCAGTGTCCAGAGGAAAAAGCACCAGGAAAATGTATAGAAATTTCAATATCTGTGCTTCACGTATTTTCCTCTAGTTAGAGCTACTATATTAGCCTTATGTTAGCCTTACAGTGTAAAGGAAACTTAAAGATGTGCACACATTTACAAGAATATTTACCTTTTAAAAGAAATAATATATATATATATATATAATCTCTATATATCTTACTAGAAAATAAAGTAAATATTGAATTCCAGCAAGAAAAAAGTCCAGGAATATTTTTAATATGGTACAAGTAAGCCCACAGTTTAAAACAATCCAATTCTAAATTATGAATTTAATGAAATGTGAAGCTTATTAGAATTCTGTCATGTTTTTATAAGTATCTGGCAGCTCCCTATGGTACAGATTATAAAATAGGCCTGTGTAAACAGCTGGAAATTCTCTCATGGTTATATCAATCTTATCAAACCCTTCTCTGTATCCATAAAGTAGCAGTTTAGCTACAGTGCTGGTGATGGGAGTAGTGTCTTTAGTCTTGGCAAGTTCCTCAAGATCCATCCATTCGCACCTCAAGCATTCCTGCTGGCAGAAGCTGATGTTGAATGAGGAAGGCTGCAGGCGACAGATGATATACATATCTGATACCCCAAAGGCTCCGGGGTGCCTATGTTGCTGCCTTATGCTTAAGAGGGACTTGAACTCTGACTTAATGCCAGTCTCTTCAAAAACCTCTCGAACTGCTGTGTTTCCTAGATGGAGAGAAATATTCCTACAGTACATGTAAGAGGAGACTACATTTCAAGAACTGTTCATGGTGAAAGATTTCCAGCTCACAAAGCATCGCTGATGGTAACACCTTTTTAAGATTGTAGAGGCTATAAACTCCAACACTACAGTAAGTTCAGTTTCTGGCCCTTTGAACAAAGCTAATGGCAATGGACTATTTTGCTTTTCTTGTGGATAACCTACAAAATGATGAATGTTCCTTAATACTGTACCAGTATGGTAGCTCTGAAACTGATGCACCAATGCAGTATACCCAGCTCTTATCTAAAGATATTTGCTAAATATTTTCAATTCTCTTTGATCCTAATTAATACATTTTTAGGTTTACTTTCAATGGCTGATCTTCCTGTTGCATCTGAGCACTTTCAACTAAACCCGATTGTGGGAGCAAATCAATTAGTTCAGTGGCACAAGTACACAATTTATCTTACAGATGTAAAAGTGTGCAAACTGGCCTACAGAATGAGGGAGGACCTCGCCCCTTTTGCACATTTATCCTTAAATGTCTATAATGACATTTCAGTTATATTATTTTGCTAACATACCATGAAATCTATTGATGCATGGGGAATTCATGCAGATAATTCCTATTAACTTTGCAGATGTAAATCTTTTGTACACTGACCAAGAGAAGATAAAAACCTTACATTTCTCATTACAAAAATCAGTAGGAATGGAGGGGAAAAAAAAATCTGTTAACTTGGGCCCCAGTCCAGGAATGTCCTTGAGCACAGGCATAGTGCTACTGAAAAGTCAGTGAGACTACTTGTGCTTAAAGTTAAGCACATCTTTAAGAACCTTGATGAGTCAGGGTCTAAAAACAGCTAATGGCTGGCAGGGTAACTCATTCACTCTTTCAGTGCTTAAACCCAGTCTCTCCACTAACCAAAAGCTAGAGTTACCTTTGAACGGCAATCAAAATCAAAGATCCCAGGAGGGCTGTAATATCCTCATTTGCCAAAATTTAGCTGTTCCTAGGCCTTGCAAAACATTACAAACCCACCTGGGTGGAATATTTTTTTGGATGGGTAAATAGAATTATTAGATTTATTTTTTTTATCCTCATGGCAAGGGAGGTGACTCTGTTTTGTCTGAGGTGTAAAATGCCCATGGCTATTTTGCAAGGCAACTTGCTGCAGTTAATTAGCAATTAGAATGTTGGTTTATATTTAACAGAACTACATTCATTTTAACAAAAACCTTTTAGTGATTCTCCCTTGCCTGCAAACCACCATCTTGAAAAGTCAGAAGTACAGGAGATATAAATTTTGGATTTATTTTAAAACCACTGAAAATAATTTCAGGACTTACAGTAGCAAACCATAAGGAAAATCTCTAACAGCCTTTCTTGTAGACAATAAACATTTATATAGTAATGGCCCTGATCCTGCAAACACTTGCATGTGTGTTTAAAGTTAAGAACATTAATAACTGCATTGCATTTAATGGGACTAGTTGCATGAGTAAAGCTTGACACATGAGCATGTGTTTGCAGGACTGGGCAGGGGGGCATTAGTATACAAATATGTCTGCAGAGCATTTTATTAGAATATTGACAACACAGTACTTGGGAGGGGGCACGGAAGTGCTCTGACTCCATGTCTCTGACACAGTTGTAGAGATTACTGACAGGCTGATCCATTACCGCACCTGGCTCCTCTGGGCTGGAATCACTGGAAGTCCTAATGGAACGTTCATCCAGTCTTCCTTGGTTAGAACAGAAAAGAAGCAAACTCCCTACAGTGTATTTGTGTAGTACTCTTTCTACTTAAAGGGTAGAAAGGATAGAAATCAGGGAAGTTGAGAAAGACCATGCTAAGTAAGACAAAATCATTAGACCAGGGATTTCGGTCTAGATTTGAGCTTTGCTTCAAGATAGTGCCTTATTGTAGTTCCCTACATTTAGGGCTTGACCTTCAAAAATCGGCAAGCCCCCAAATGCATGCAATTTAGTGCTTAATTTGTTCACATAACTACCCCAGCTGCTTGTGCAAACTGGTACATGTGAATAAATACTGATCTGCAAACATGGTAACTGCACTCCTGCATTTTTGAAAGGCAGGCCCTTAAATGTTTGAGGCTTAATGTAAATGAAGGAAAAATAAAGTTGTTATATTTCATGCTTCATTAATTTATCTGTTAAAATATAGTAATAAAAACTGTTTGCTGCATCATATCTTAATATTTTAATAGGGGTATGAGGGGAACTTGAACGAACATTTTTTCCCAGTTTTTCTGATACCTATTTGCTGTCACCCTATCAACATCTACAGCCTCACCTATTGTATAGAGGGATGTGTCCCTGGCACTCCTGTGTACAGCACTCCTACAGTGCAGCCATGCTCATGCTGGCCATTCTTTGACTATCAATAAATGCAGACGTTCCTCCAAAGTCCCCTTCTATCTTGGACCCTTCCCTTTCAATCCTTCTCTAACCAGACTCCCTTTTTGGTACAAAGTATACAGCATATATTCATGGCATTATATACTCCTCTCCAAACATAAATGTTTGACATGTAAGCACATGTTTCACACAATTATACATGCAACATCAGCTGAAGCTCAATTCTGTAATAAATATTTGAAGGAACAGCATTAGTTCAAAATAAATATATTAAAACGGTACATGAAATTGCATATACTGACTGAAGGGCTAGATCCGCAAAGAGGACTTAGGCACGGCAATGCTCCATCTAACATGTAGGCACCTGGCCATCTAGTGGAAGCCACAGCCCCAAGTCAGGCATCCACTCTCCCTGTACAAGACATGAAGAGTGTTTCTCACCTAAGAATGGGACCCACAAAAGCCAGCAAGATGAGTAGGTAGCTGCCTAATGTAGCCAGTAGGAAATGCCAAAGAAAGGGGTATAACCTGTCAGTGGTGGGCAACCAGCTGCATGCAGCCTGTCAGGGTAATCTGCTGGTGGGCTGCTAGACAGTTTGTTTACATTTGCATGGCCACCTGCAGCTCCCCAGTGGTTGTGGTTTGCCGTTCCTGGACAATGGGAGCTGCGGGAAGCAGTGTGGGCCACAGGGAAGTGCTGGCCACTGCTTCCCACAGCTCCCATTGGCTACGAACGATGAACCATGGCCACTGGGAGCTGCGGGCATCCGTGCAAATGTAAACAAACTGTCAGGCAGCCCACCAGTGGATTACCCTGACGGGCTGCGTGTGGCTGGCAGGTTGCCCACCCTGGCCTAAGTCCTGCCCCTTAAAAGGACCTAGGTGCCTGAGTCTGGGCCAGAGGAAGAGTCCTTCTCTGCTCTTGATTGCTCTTTGAACCCTCTCCTGGAGTTAAGGGTATAAGTCCTTTGTTGCAACAACCACAATGAGAAGAAAGATGGTGGTCCCACTTCCCCACTCCTTAGAACCTCATGCAGCTATATGCATGCTGAGTGGTGGGATTTTAAGTGCCTACAGGGTGTAACAGCTGAGCAGGGATTTTGAGGATTTAAAATGTTGAGTTGGGTGCCTAAACTGGATCTAGCCCAAAGCTGAGATGTATAGTGGGAAACTACTGTCCTGTCCATTGTAACGATTTAACCGTAGAGTTTGTGGCCTTGGACACTGAGGGAGAGAATACATTTGTGGTTAAACTGCAGGACTAGGAGTCAGCACATGTGGGTCCTGTTCCCAGTTCTCCCTGTTTCTATATTACTCTGGCAATGAAGTTAACCTCTTTTTGCCTGATCTTACTCATCAGTATTGTGCAGATGATACTCAAAAATCTGAAATAGTATTGTGAGGAAAAATTTATTAACATAAGAGCACAGAATGTAGTACTGCTCAGTGGAGGTAACTTTTGAACCCAAAACCTATATACTATACACAGGAAAAACCTCCAGCCTATTTTTTTTGTTAAAACTTAAGCTTTACATAAACTTCTGTATTGTAAACTCATTGGTCCTGTAACCCTTTAACAGAACTTCAGCAGTACTGTAGTATTAACAACCATCTACATCACATTAGTTAAGTATTTCCTCAACTCATAGTGTCAGTTCACCTTTACCTTAAGAGTAATTATTACTATTTGTAATACAATAGTGCTTAGAGTCTCCTGCTGAAAGCAGGGACTCATTGTGCTAGTACTATGTACTTCTACAAGTAAGAGACAATTCCTGCCCCAAAGAGCTTCCAGTCTAAACAGCCAAGACAAAGTGTGGGAGAAGACATGTAGTTATTCCCATTTTACAGACAGGAACAGAATGTAGGAATTTTTACTCAGAATACTGCTGAGTTTATCACCTGGTGCTTCAGGCTGTGCTTGAAGTATTTTAATTCATTTATTTCTATGCGATATTCATCTTCCTTACACTTTGGGTTCTTATGACACAATGTCGAATAAGCCTAAAAATCAAACACTGCTCTATGTGAAAACGTAGAAAAATGTGTTAAGTGTAGGGCCTTTTCACCCTGAACATGGTGAAGCATCAGGTATCCTCTGCTGGTGTCTGTTTTAGGATGCAGGATCAAGTCATCCTACCTCCCAGACACCAATTTTAAACAGATATTGACCATCACAAGAGTAATCCTACAAAACTACTTTGGGCTATATACCTCTGTATCAGCCAACTAACAGGGGGCACAACTCAGTAGACTTCAATGGAGTTGTGACTGCTTATGCCGCTGATGTATTTGAAACATTGTCCAGAGACTTACCAATGTCTTCACCTGGGTCTGACAGGCCTCCTGGAAATTTCCATGCATTTGTAGTCTATAATGGAGCAGAAATATTAGCAAGGTATACAATCTGTTTTGTTCTAATACAAAAGGACAAAACGATTCCTTTAGAATTCCTAATCACCCTAATAGGTACGTGAAGTTTCTAAAGGTGGTGACATGTTAATTACTTCTATAATTATCAGTTAAGATTTAAATAGAACTTCTGTTTTTGCTAATGTGATCAGACAGTTACCTGTCTACATGAAATATTGGAAGAAAACATCTACTGATTGAAAATATAAACTGTCTAACAGTCATTAGACAAAGTTGCTGCTAGTTAACTAGTTAAAAGAAGTAGTTGGACATGAAAGAAGCTGCTATAGATATAGACTGTATAATCTTTAATCACTAATGTATTCTACTTCAGTGGTTTTTTGGCTTTTTAAAAACTGTACATATTTAATCTTCAAATAGATATTATGATTGTAGTATTGTTCTATACTGCACTGGCTTTAAAGTGATTTAGTGTCTGTAATAACCATGTAGTATAACTTGTCATTTGTTTTCATGGAGTAGAAAAATAAAATCAAGACTTTTTTGTGTGTGATCTCTATACAAAATCATTTATTGAAATTCAGCAGAATCAAGTTGAAAAATTAGCAGCCCTGGCATTGTAACTGCAACTGATAAACATGGACAAGATCCTGCAGCTGTTGTATTAGGCCCCATACATTTTTTTAAACTAATTGTCAGTCTGGTAACATTTTTTAACTGCAATCTACTGAGATTAACGTAGAAAAAATTTAAATTATCCTGGGAGATGAAAGGCTATTTTTTCTTAGATGGCAAAGCAACTATGTACTTCCCATTGATTATATTGGAAAACAATCTCTCTGGGCTCTCCTTTAAAAGCTTGGACAAAAGTTTAGAATAATCATAAAAACTGTAGATGGACAATGCATATACATCCACTGGCATTCAGATTTTGTTTTCTGTGCCTGGAAATCTTTAACTGTGTAATTGTCCTCATTCATGACACCACACAATGAGCTCTTAAACTATTTTGAGATTGCAGCGTGCAGTATACATCATCACATAAATGTGCTCAGGTGATTTTTCAAACTTTGAAAAATATCAATTTATTTAAGTAAACTGGTCATCTTTGGGAAAATCTCATTTTTCTGGAAGGGGGCAGGGGAACAAAAACAAAAAAAAACCCTAAGAACATAAGCCTGGCCACACTGGGTCAATGTTGCTGTATCCTGTCTTCTGACACTGGCTGGTGCCAGATGCTTCACAGAGAATGAACAGAACAGTAATTATTCAGTGATCCTGTCATCTAATCCCACCTTCTTGCAGTCTGAGATGGAGACACCCAGAGCATAGGCTTGTGTCCCTAACCATCTTGGTGAACAGCCATTGCTGGACCTGTCCTCCATGAACGTGTCTAGTTTTTTTTTTTTAACCCTGTTTTACTTTTTGGCCTGGCAATAAGTTCCAGAGGTTGACTGTGCTCTGTGTAAAGTACTTCCTTATGTTTGTTTTTAAGTCTGCTACCTTTTAATTTAATTAGGTGACCCCTGGTTTTTGTGTTAAGTGAAGGGGTAAATAACACTTTTTCCCCCCCTCCAGGCCATTCATGATTTTATAGATGTCTATCATATCCTTCCTTAGTAGTCTCTATTCTAAGCAGAACAGTCCCAGTCTTTTTAATCTCTCCTCCCATGGAAGCTGTTCCATTGCCCTTTCTCTGTACCTTTTCCAATGCTAATTTATCTTCTTTGAGATGGGGTGACCAGAACTGCACACACTATTCAAGGTGTGGGCATACCATAGATTTATACAGTGGTATTATATTTTCTGCTTTATTATGTATCCCTTTCCTAATGGTTCCTAACATTGTATTAGTTTTTTTTCACTGCAGCTGCACACTGAGCAGATGTTTTCAGAGAACTATCTATGATGACTCTAAGATCTCTTTTGAGGGTAATAGCTAATTTAGACTCCATCATTTTGTATGTCTACTTGAGATTATGCTTTCCAATGTGTATTACTTTGCATTTATCAACACTGAATTTCCTCTGCCATATTGTTGCCCAGTCACCCAGTTTTTTTAGATCCCTTTGGATTTGGTCAGCTTTGGACTTAACTATCTTGAGAAATTGTGTATCGTCTGCAAACTTTGCCACCTCGCTTTTTACCCCATTTTCCAGATCACTTATGAATATTGAACAGCATAGGTCCTAGTACAGATCCTTGGGGGACCCCGCTATTTACCTCTCCACTGTGAAAACTGACCATTTAGTCCTACCCTATATTTCCTATCTTTTAACCTTACTTTGCTTAAGAGCCTTTGATGTGGGACCTGGTCAAAATCTTTGTGAAAGTCCAAGTGCACTATCTCAGCTAAATCACCCTTGTAAACGTGCTTGTTAACGCACACAAGGAATTCCAATAGATTGGTGAAGCATGAGTTTCCTTTACAAAAGCTATGTTCCCTATTTGACATAGGGAACCAATTTCTTGGTCTAATTTAGTTTTTTTTAGATAACTAGTTCAATGAAAATGGATATTATTAACTTCAGCTCCTATATTTAGTGTTATGCTCCTAGTAAAAATTTGTTTTTCCCCCTTGCTTCCTCCATTTTTTTTTCTTCCTCACTGGTTGCATATCATGTCAGTCTTATTCTGGCAAAGAGAGCTGGATGTAGGTGGCCCTGGATTCTGCCAATTCCATATTGTGTTACCTGAGTGAGTTGTAGAGTGATACAAAGTTCACCCCTCTCTGTTTAAAGTTCAACATTCTGCCCCGATAGAATCCCCTACCTTTTGTTGGGCCAGTGATAAAAGAAAATGACCGTTTTGGTCCCAAGGTTTGACACCATGAGGCTGCACAAAATATTGCTGCACAGAGGAAGACTAGCTCAAGGTTTTTTTTGTATTGAAGGGGGCTGAGGCAGGAAGCCAAACCTTGAAATGTACAATTTTTTTTTGAGAACTTTAGGAACCAATTTCTTTTTCTCCATCACAAATGTAAAGGAGGTATAGGGTGTTTTTAGATTTGATGATTTCCTGAGTTCTCTTAAAATTTAAGCAGGTTATTCTTTATTGTTATGCACACATGCTCGTGTGCATTCTCTCTCTAAGGACTAGGACGGGTAAGCAACCTTTCAAAAGTGTTGTGCCGAGTCTTCGTTTATTCACTTTAATTTAAGGTTTTGTGTGCCAATAATACATTTTAAACCTTTTTAGAAGGTCTCTTTCTATAAGTCTATAATATATAACTAAACTATTGTTGTATGTAAAGTAAATAAGGTTTCAGAATGTTTAAGAAGCTTCATTTAAAATTAAATTAAAATGCAGACTGGTGGCCAGGACCTGGGCAGTGTGAGTGCCACTGAAAATCAGCTCGCGTGCTGCCTTCGGCCTACCCCTGGACTAGGAAAATATTTCTCTGTCTGTATTTTCTTCACTTATGCTGGAAACTCTTTCCACCTATAACAAGAGCCAGTTTTGGATCTTACAGATTGCATGCCAAATTTATGCATTAACTGGCAACTGCTCAAAATGGGCTTGGAGGCCCCACTATACAGAAGTCCTTACAGTTTTGCTTTACAGCTAATAAAAATAACAAAGTTAATACTTTACTTTCTGTACAGTGGTGCCTCTCTTCCCTGAACTCTTGCATTACCAATTCAACATATTGTATAATTGTGCCTGCCTATGAATATACACTTTCATTTAAGTTCATTAGCTTTGCTGCATCTAGCTGTGAATGAAGTAAAGCTTAGTTTAGTTATGGAGAACAAATCTATGGCTAGTTATTTCACCATGGGGAAAATGTAGCTGGTAGGGTGCTGGCTTAGATCTAATGATTGACAAAATGGAAACTGATGCATCCAATTACACCTTATTTTGCCATTTGCAGAAAATGTCTGATAGCTCCCACCTAATGATAGGTAGCCTATGCTGTTACAGTGGAGAGATTTGAATTACATTTCCAAAAGGTCATTCAATTACAAAAACATTACCTTCAACTAAAATACAAATTACTTTCATTACAAATAACTTTCATTAGTTTTGTTCTTGAATTTAGCACATGAAATGGTGGAATGGCTCAGGAGCCTGGTAAGGAAATAAGAGCCTTTCACCACTTGATGACTGACTTAAGTGTAGGTAACCTTGGTAGTGACTGGAAGCCATTACTGTGTGATGGATGTTTGGTGGTCTCAGTCCAGTTCCACATCACAAAAACCACCATCACTGGAACTGACACTCATGCTTGGCAGCCTCAGAAGAGAGGCCAAGAATGAAAGGGTATATGGGTACGTCTACACTACGGGATTATTCCGATTTTACATAAACCGGTTTAGCAAAACAGATTGTATAAAATCGATTGCGCGCGGCCACACTAAACACATTAAATCGGTGGTGTGCATCCACGGTCCAAGGCTAGCGTCGATTTCTGGAGCGTTGCACTGTGGGTAGCTATCCCATAGTTCCCGCAGCCTCCCCCGCCCCTTGGAATTTCCGGGTTGTGATCCCAGTGCCTGATGGGGCAAAAATCATTGTCGCGGGTGGTTCTGGGTACAGCCTCACCCCTCCCTCCCTGAAAGCAGCAGACAAGCGTTTCGCGCCTTTTTTGCTTGGTGAACTGTGCGGACGCCATAACACAGCAAGCATGGACCCTGCTCAGCTCAATACCGCAATCGTGCATGTTTTAAACACCTCGCGCACTCTTGTGCAGTATATGCTGAACCAGGACCTTCAAACCGAGGCGAGGAGGAGGCGGATACGGCAGCGCGGCGATGACAGTGATGAGGACGTAGACACAGAATTCTCTCAAACCGCGGGCCCCTGCGCTTTGGAGATCCTGACGGTAATGGGGCAGATTCTATCCATTGAATGCCGATTTTGGGCCCAGGAAACAAGCACTGACTGGTGGGACCGCATTGTGTTGCAGGTGTGGGACGATTCCCAGTGGCTGCGAAACTTTCGCATGCGTAAGGGCACTTTCATGGAACTTTGTGAACTTTGGAACTTGCTTGCCCCTGCCCTGAAACGCCATAATACCAAGATGAGAGCAGCCCTCACAGTAGAGAAGCGAGTGGCGATAGCCCTGTGGAAGCTTGCAACGCCAGACAGCTACCGGTCAGTCGGGAATCAATTTGGAGTTGGAAAATCTACTGTGGGGGCTGCTGTGATGCAAGTAGCCAAAGCAATCACTAAGCTGCTGCTACGAAAGGTTGACTCTGGGAAACGTGCAGGCCATAGTGGATGGCTTTGCTGCACTGGGATTCCCTAACTGTGCGGGGGGCGATAGATGGAACCCATATCCCTATCTTGTCACCGCAGCGCCAGGGCACCCAGTACGTAAACCGCAAGGGGTACTTTTCAATGGTGCTGCAAGCACTGGTGGATCACAAGGGACGTTTCACAAACATCCACGTGGGATGGCCAGGGAGGGTTCATGACGCTCGCGTATTCAGAAGCACTACTCTGTTTAAACGGCTGCAGCAAGGGAATTACTTCCCAGACCAGAAAATAACAGTTGGGGATGTTGAAATGCCTGTCGTTATCCTGGGGGACCCAGCCTACCCCTTGATGCCATGGCTCATGAAGCCATACACAGGCAGCCTGGACAGTGGTCAGGATCTGTTCAATTACAGGCTGAGCAAATGCAGAATGGTGGTGGAATGTGCATTTGGCCGTTTAAAGGTGCGCTGGCGGACATTACTGACTCGCTCAGACCTCAGCCAAACCAATGTCCCCTATGTTATTGCTGCTTGCTGTATTCTCCACAATCTCTGTGAGAGTAAGGGGGAGACCTTTATGGCGGGGTGGGAGGCTGAGGCAAATCACCTGGCCGCTGATTACGCGCAGCCAGACACCAGGGAGATTAGAAGAGCACACCAGGAAGCGGTGCACATCAGAGAAGCTTTGAAAACGAGCTTCATCAATGGCCAGGGTACAGTGTGACTGCTGTGTTTGTTGATGAACACCCAACCCCCCTTGATTGACTCATTCCCTGTAAGCAACTCACCCTCCCCCTTCGAGTACAGCTTACTTATGCAAATAAAGTCACTCTCGTTTAAAAATCATGAATTCTTTATTAATTTATTATAAAAAGAGGGAGAGAAGTAAGGGTGTGGTTTGGGAGGAGGATAGGAAGGATGGAGAAGGCCATTAAAAAAATTTCACATTAACGACAGCCTTCTGGTTGGGCTGTCCACGGGGGTGGAGTGGGCGGGTGCACGGAGCCTCCCCCCACGCGTTCTTACACGTCTGGGTGAGGAGGATATGGAACATGGTGAGGGTTGAGGGTGGTTATACAGGGGCTGCAGCGGCACTCTGTGATCCTGCTGCCGTTCCTGAAGCTCCACCAGACACCGGAGCATGTCAGTTTGATCACGCAGCAGCCCCAGAGTTGCATCCCGCCACCGCTGATCTTCCTGCCGCCACCGCTGATTTTCCTGCTGGTCTTCCTGCCGCCACCTCTCATCTCGGGTGTCCCTCCTGTCCTCACGTTCACTGGCCTCTTTCCTGTAATTTGATACCACGTCCTTCCACTCATTCAGATGAGCTCTTTCATTGCGTGTAACTTCCATAATATCCGAGAACATTTCATCTCGCGTCTTCTTTTTCCTCCGCCTTATCTGTGCTAGCCTTTGGGATGGAGGAGGGATGGTTGAAAAATTTGCAGCTGCATGAGGGAGAGAAATACTTAGAAAGATACATTTTACAGAACAATGGTTATACTCTTTCACAGTGAACAGCTCTATTCACCTTACATAGCACATGTGATTTCCCTACAAGGTCGCATTTTTCATCTTAATAGTGAGTGCCTGCAGCTCTGGAGTTACAGATCTCACAGACACAGGTCCAGGCTTCAGAATTCAGCTTGCATGCGGCCATGGTAAGCCACTGTCTTTCGGCGTCTGTAATGATTTACCCCTCCCCCCAACGCATGGCTAATACCACGCTAGCTCCCTGCTAATCAACACCCTTCCCACCCCCCCACCCACTGCGTGGCTGGTAGCTTGGGGAAGCCCCGCTGACCAAACACAAAAAAGATCATCGGCATTTCATTCCTCCCCTCCCCCCGCTTGGCTACGTGGAGGAAAGGATTTTTTTTTTTAAGCTGCTGCAGTCCACGAACCCAGTAGGAAAATGGCCATCCCCCTTAATTAAATTCCTGATTTTTAACCTGGTTATCCTGAACGATATCACTTTGCTGAGGATAACACAACAAGATAAAGAACGGATGCTTCTTGAATGCCAGCAGTCACCGGGACCATACGCTGCTATGCTTTGCCACGCAATGATACCTGATTACTTGCTACATGCATGGCGTGGTAAAGTGTCCTACCATGGTGGGCGGAACAAGGCTGCCTTGCCCAGAAACCTTCTGCAAAGGCTTCTGGAGTACCTACAGGAGTGCTTCATCGAGATGTCCCTGGAGGATTTCCTCTCAATCCCCGGACATGTTAAACTTTTCTAAGTAACTATACTGTCTGCGAATGCATCCCAAGTCCTCAGGGCAAATCAATCATTAAAAAACGCTTGCTTAAAAAACAGTGTTTGCTATTTACAAAGGTACACTCACCAGAGCTCCCTTCCATGGCGTCATTGTCTGGGATACTTGCTTGGGAGGGCTGGGAGGAGGGTAATTCCGTCAGGGTGATAAAAAGCTCCTGGCTGCTGGGGCTCACGGAGTGCTGTGTGCTCTCTGCTAGGTCTTCCTCCTCTTCTTCATCTTCATCTTCCCCGTCTGCATAATCCTCAGCCATGGCAGAGATTACAACCCCCACCTCGGAATCCACCATCAGGGGTGGGGTACTTGTGGCGCAGCCCCCTAAAATTGCATGCAGCTCAGCATAGAAGCGGCATGTTTTTCGACCTGCCCCGGACCTTCCGTTTGCTTCTTTGGTTTTCTGGTAGGCTTGTCTGAGCTCCTTAACTTTCACTCTGCACTGCACTGAGTCCCTGCTGTGGCCTTTATCCGTCATAGCCTTAGAAATTCTTTCAAATACTTTTTCATTTCGTCTTTTGGAACGCAGTTCTGTTAGCACTGAATCCTCTCCCCATATAGCGATCAGATCCAGTACCTCCCGTGCAGTCCATGCTGGGGCTCTTTTTCGATTCTCAGGAGACTGCATTGTTACCTGTGCTGATGAGCTCTGTGTGGTCACCTGTGCTGATGAGCTCTCCACGCTGGGGAAGCAGGAAATGAATTTCAAAAGTTCGCGGGGCTTTTCCTGTCTACCTGGCCAGTGCATCCGAGTTCAGAATGCTGTCCAGAGCGGTCAGTGGTGCACTGTGGGATACCGCCCGGAGGCCAATACCGTCGATTTGCGGCCACACTAACCCTATTCCGATATGTTAATCCCGATATTAGCGCTACTCCTCTCGTCGGGGAGGAGTACAGAAACCGATTTAAAGAGCCATTAAAATCGATATAAGGTGCCTCCTAGTGTGGACGGTTGTGGCGTTAAATCGGTTTTACGCTCCTAAAACCGATTTAAACGCCTAGTGTAGACCAGGCTTATGAGAAATTAATTAACTTCACATGCTTAGTGATGGGTTCCTCTATATCCTGGTCAAAGCATGTTGTTAATTATTTCATGTCATAACGTCTGGCACTTTACAAAACAAACAAACAGAATCCCTGTCCCAAAGAGTTTACTGAGACCTTCTGACTTCATTGGGATTCTGCAAAGGTCTGCATGGATACAATTGCAGCCTGTTGCTTAAGTTAGGATATGGCATATATAGGGAGTGATTGGGTGGGGAAGACAAAGAAGAAAATCATATAGTCATGAGGTTGCTTGGGTGAATAGTACATGTGTCTTGAATTACCCTGGGTTTTGGGTTCTTTATTAATGGAGGGGTGAGGGTGTCTGAGCAGACCCATTTTCAAGGGTGGGTGAGTGGGGGGAATTTGCATGGACAGTGCCTGTGCTGTAACTGTTCTGTAGTTTTTAGTCTAATGTCAATCAAGCACTTTCAATAAACATTCCCTGCCCCTAAGCACACTTCAAAGAAAATAAATACACCAGTGAAATGTTTGACAGGTATGCCAATGGCTAGAGAAAAACTTTTTAAATGGAATATTTTTCAGAAAAATGTAGCTTATTTGTATATTCTGTAATACTATTCCCTAGCCCATTTTTGTTTGTTGGGGGCTTTTGCCTTAAATGTGTTTGGTTTGTTTTTTTTTAAAATCTGTCACTTAAGACTCAGCTACATGGGGAGTTATTTTGAAAGAGGTGTCCCTGACTAACTCCCTGGGCAGATCCTCTTGTACTCAGGAATAAGAGTGCCTTGTTCTTGTTTAGCTTAACCTGCCTTGGATGTAGATTAAGCTAACTTGGAATAAGACAATTTTATTCCTGAATAAAAGTGTGCCCGCACACCTATTCCTCTTTAAATTCATATCCTAATTTCATCCAAATTTATTTCTTAAAGTAGACAAACCCTTGGGTCCAAATCCTGCAAAAATTTATGCACATGCATAATTTTACTCAGTAGTAGTTTCACGTTAGTTCATGGGACTACTGCTGTCAGTCTAGTTATGACTAAAAACTAAATTACTAATGTTCAATTCTACTATATCAGGACTGTAACTTGGAACTTTCTGATGCCTTAGAGGATTCTCATTTTAAGATGGGCAAAATAAGCATCTATACCAGATGAACCTATAGGAAACAAAATTGTGTTATGCAACTATCTTAAAAATTAACAAAAGAATGTTTCCCCTCTCTTTTCTGAAAGTGACAAAGTGGTCTCTAAACAGAATAATTTTCAAACATTTCCATGAGATGTTGGCAGATATATATATTTGTGTTCTTTTTAAGCAGTGCAGAGATAAACATATGCTCTAGATGAAAAACAGGAGCTCTATGAAAAGGTAGTCCGTGCCTTTTTTAGCAGAAACGGTGTGCATCCTTCTTTAATGGCTTCTCTCATTGGATGTGAAAACAGCCTCTCACTTGCCTCAGCAACCCCTGCAAGCTGTACCTGCCATAGGATGGTTCTTGTTTCCTTGAGGCAGCAGTGACAGAGTTGTAACTTTTTCACCTATTGAAGACCACTTTGTGTTCTCTACCTTAGTTTTTCCTTTATAGGAGGCATACTCACTACATCCATCTACTAGCTTGGAAGACAGGCAGCTTCCTATGAGGCAGGAGTATTATTTTTGGGGCAGCTGCTGCTAGATGTGAACTTGTCTATATTGGCACAGTGCTTGGCACAATTCACTAAATAAGTTGGCTGCAATCCTCTCAACAGTTTGATTAAAATGGCTTCTGCCAAACAAATTATTGCTTTAAAGTAAGTATATAAAGGGGCTTTACAATATACATTGGACATGAAACTATACTGGGATAATTAGAGTATTTAATGACAAAAGAATTTTTAAAAAATGTAGTTAATGTCAATTTGGTCACTTAGTGGTAATCTGGATGTTAAAGAATGCAAATGTAACAAACAAGGTTATTAACATCAAACTGAGTGTTATGTTTAAAGTGGTAAATATCCAAATGTTTGATTTGTTTTGAGTGGCCTGCACAATAAAACTATCTAAGCAATATTTTCTAGTACTCCTTTCCCATGTCTTATTTTAGATTGAATCCAGGTGTATTTCTCTAAAAGGCAGCATTCTCCATGTTTTCTTTTAAACATAAATATGATCGCTAACATATATGTTCAGTTATGAGGGCTATGACACAAACAGATGTTAATAGGCAGGATTTCAAAGTTATGTCTAAAATTTCAGCTGTACCTCACAGGACTCTACTTCCCCCTCTCTCCACCCCCCACCCCCCCCAAATTCACCTCCATTTAACAAGAGATGAAATAAAAATAGCACAATTCCATTCAGGTTTAGAGTAAGGCAGGTTAGCTTTATCAACCAAGGGAATTTCCTTGCTTTAGTTTGTGTCACTGCCTTAATGTTTCAGCATGGTTTTCTCCTCTCTGAAATTCCATGTTTTCATAAAGAAGGAATTATGCTCTGTTGTGCAAATCTGTAGTTGGATGATCATTAACCTGCTAGACAGGCTGTTGTGTCCATTTGGCTGTCATGCAGTTTGTGCTAAAATTCTTAATGAAATTGTATTTGAAAAAGTCTCTGAAAATGCCCAGTAGCTGCTGAAGGGTATGCTTGTGTTCATTTTAAACAAAATGTGATTTAGAAGGTACGTATGCATAAAGAAGCATATTGTGGCTCACCACCCTAGGAACATTTTAGAAAAGGCCAAGGGGAGGTGGGTGAGCTCAACATGTGGAGTGGAGAGGAAAAATATAAGCATGTGATGAACAAATCCGTATGGAAAGGTTACATATGATTGGCTAGAGGTTTATGTAACTTGTTATGTAACTCCCATGTGCTATAAAATGGCAACGGGAGGGGCTCCTTGTTAGAGGGAGTCTGGCTGATTTTTGTACCAGGGGCTCTCCCTTTGTGCACATTCAATAAAGTCTCTTGTTGAACTGAATTGAATGAAGTATCAAAGATCCTTGATCCTGCCCGGCATCTGACTCATTTGGTTATTATCGGGAACCACAAAATCCCAACAATGTATTAAAATTTCAAAACTAGACTGCCTTTTTCCCCTCCCAAAACACCAAGAATGATCAGGTCATACTACAACTAGCAGTTTGCCACACATATGCATCGAACAAGCTGATAGTCTATAGTGCAGCCCTTTATATATTCATTCCTCAAGTACTTTTCAAGTAGTAGAACATTGAGTTAAGCACAATACTAGTTCATTCAATTTTTATCCATTTAAAATTAACAAAACAGAACTGTCTGCAGTACAGCAGCCTTCAAAGTTTTCAATTTCTTACTCCTTTTTAAATACACAGAGTAGTCTATAGTTAAGCATTTGAAAACACCAGTGGAGAAAAGTAAACTTTCACTATTCTAACATCAGAAATGAAAGCTAAAAGATCTTTGTTTTATACAATATTCAAAGCCCACTTGGGATTAATTGGTATTTTAGAATCATATAACAAACTTACTTTATTTTTGTCTTGTACAACCAATACTTTTCCAGTGTCTACATCCAATGCAGCACCTATTGGAGACAGAATATTTTCTGATAACTTTAGAAAGATAGTGTCTGGAAACTATTATAAAATTTTAGAATTCAGAATTTTACATGACCTAAAAAGAAAGCATTATAAACCTTTCGAGGGACTCATCAGTGCAAGTTTAGTCTAGGCTTAGTCTAGGTGATTTATCATCAGAAAATTGGATTGTGCTGAATGAAAAAAAGTACTTCAAATTACAGATATAAAAGTTAAAACTTATCAAGATGGGGTGAATGTGCTTTCCAAAATTAAGATGTAGATATCATAAATTTTATGTAAAATGACTGCTTGTAAGGTTCCAAGGCCAAGAAAACTATTCCAAATAATCTAGCAAAACATACTTGGAAGTCAATTCCTTTCTTCAAGAGAGGTCTCATTTAAGTCCATGGGAATTTTTCCACTGACTTCAGTGGGCCTTCAATCAGGCCCCAGCTGAAAACCATCCTGGGTGAAAGCCTGACCCTGTTGAATCAAATGACAAAGCTCTCCCTAATTTCAGTGAGGCCAGCAGGGTGGATAAAAATCAACTGAATTTTTTTGATTTAAATCAGACTTTTTTGATTTTTTTTCCTCAAAAAACATTTTATCTAAAGAGTTTTAATTAAGATACATTATAGTTCAAAGATAACTCATCATGGAATAGGGATTATAAATTCTAATTCTATAGTATGAGACAATATATTCATGTAATGTTTAAGAAAAGTTTTGTAAATGAGTTCCAATAGTTTATGGATTAGGGACCCAGTTTTATGGGGTTCCAGGGTCTTCTACCCAATGGGACTCAGTGCTCAGTCTAGAAGATACCATCAGAGATGCTTAGTTTTCCAGTTCTCAAACTGGATTTGTCTTCAGAGATAACATGCTTGTTAACAGCAAAAACAAAACAAAAAAAAAACAGACCTCAACCCTATTGTCCCTCTGCAAATTTGTGTACACAGAGTCAATCCCTTACCTCTCTATAAAAGTGCAAAGTTTCAAAAAGTTCAATGAATAGAAGATTGGGATGGGGGGTGGAGGGGAGTGGAAGAGATCTGGACAAGGAGAAAGAAGTCTGGAGATAAATGTGAGAAGGGAGGGACAGGCAGTAGAAACTGTTTGAGCAGCATATTCCAGAAGTCTTGAGGTCTTTTGAGTGCAGCCTTCATTGATTTGAGATCTACCATACCATTCTCTCACTAGAAGGGAAAACCTATAATGGCAGCAGGCCATAAAAGAGACCCAGTTTGGGAATAAGAACCATTCAAGAAATGTATGTTTGCTGCTGATGTTTTAATGAAAGTCACACCAGTGAACTGGTAGAAGTCACTTAAGCACTTGGATTCAGAGACTGTTGAAGTGATAATCTCACTTTTTACAGCAGTAGCTGCTTCTGCCGGTGTAGGAAGAATATTTTCTTCCTTTGGACTAATTCATTCCAAATTGAGCAATTGTTTGGGACTTAAAAAAGCAGGAAAGCTTGTTTTTTCTTTTCCAGATTATGAACAAATAGGAAAATGAAGATCAAGATGACTGAGTTAGCTGCAGAAGCCATTATTTTAAGTTTATCATGTTGACCTGGCTGACACAGTCGATTTTAATTTTTTTTAAATTTCATTTAATTATTTTACTTTATGCTTGTTTTGTTAAAATATTATATGTTTGCTGTTGAAGAAAAACATCCAGAATACATAACATTGTTGTTTTAGTTAAATAAAACAATTTAAATGTCTGTCTGGTGGTGATCTCCTCCTAATACAGCATGGCAAGAAAATCCTCCAAATAGTGATGATTAACCTGTTGAATTGGAGACAGTTCACCTCCCAGTGACCTCATTAATTGAAGTAGATATTTCATTTGGTAAATGAAATAACCAAATCATTCATTTTCTGATATAGCTGTAAAACTAATCTGAAAAGTTTTCAAAATAAATTACTTTAAAAATGTATACTGTGTACCTTCTAAAAATGAAACCTCTACATCAGGGGTCGGCAGCCTTTCAGAAGTGATGTACCGAATCTTCATTTATTCACTCTAAGTTAAGGTTTCGTGTGCCGGTAATACATTTAAACATTTTTAGATGGTCTCTTTCTCTAAGTCTATAATATATAACTAAACTATTGTTCTATGTAAAGTAAATAAGGTTTTTAAAATGTTCAAGAAGCTTCATTTAAAATTAAATTAAAATGCAGAGCCCCCGGACTGGTGGCCAGGAGCTGGGCAGTGTGAGTGCCACTGAAAATCAGCTTGCGTGCCACCTACCCCTGCTCTACATCTATCTCTGAGTTGTGAAGAATATGTATTAAGGTTATAACAACCAACAAGAATGCACTTTTATGTAGAAATCCATGATTAAGTTGAGTCTTCTTGATTAGTGATTTAAATCTATTTGATTTAAATCAAATCCACCCTGGAGGCCAGGAGTTCCCTCAGTAGATATGGGTACTTTCAGATTAAGAAACAGGCAGAAAATGACATCTGCTTATCACAAACACATTTTGAATTCAGCAGGTTGATTCTATTGATGGTGAAACTATTCTACCAATTTGCTTATATATTCATTTATATTCTCTCTCTAGATAATCTGAATTCTTTCTAAACAGCAAGCAGTATTGGAGTCAACCTATTTATCAAATAGCACTGCTCCCCAAATGGCACAGAGCCACCTTTACTTGGTGGAAAAAAATGAGTTCAAGGGTCTGACTGAATAATTAAGCCTTGCAGTGTATCTGGTGCTTGCAGTTAGCCTGTTACTTTCTTCCTTATTTTTCTTAAAACTCTGTCTGTTTCCAGGTCTAGTCATCCTATCACACCTACTAATCATTCTTGAAAGGATTCCAATTTAAAAACAATGTCCCTTTTAAAACAGACATTTTACTACCCCAACCTCCTTTTTGACAGATTTCAGATTTACGTGCTCTAGTGAGCACAATGAGAACTGTGGGTACAACCTACAGTGCCCTTTTCCACATTAATTTGTGCACTGATTTAAAATTAGTAGATAATTACAGGAAGAACTGTTCCTATCAATTTTGAGCAGATGGAAGCCTATGTGGTTAGCACTCTGATGATGCATACACCTAGAATACTATGGAAAATATTTTAACATAAGGGAATTATTAAGGAATGAATTGTTAGATTGAAAACATCCTTTTCTACATAATATAGAAATGAGAGTTTTCTGTGTAGGAGAAAGAAATAGCAACCCTGAAGTCAAGCTCTGTGAAAGGACATACTTTAGGGAATTAGTCATATCTGCTTCCTTCACCCTCCCTGTAGCTAGTTAGCTGTATATTGGTTAGTGTGGAATTCTGTTTGGGGGGTAGGGTGGAGATGCGGGGATTAACTTTTATGCACGCTGTGGTTGTAGTGGTTATTTTCTAGAAAAACTGCTCCTCAGCCATATGGCTTTCTGAGACCAAGAATGGCCACTGGAAATGGCAAACAGCGGTCTCGCTTAACTAGAAAGAAGCATCAACTGGACTCTCTGGAAAGGTTCAAACCTGTCCTCTTCCAAGGCAATAGTTATTAGAATGCTATTTTGTTGAATCACTTGTCTCCTTTTGGAATGAGATGATAGAATTAAAACTCTGCATTGTTAGAGGACAAAAAGCAGATATCTAAACCACTTATAAATTATAAAACTGTTTTAACTTTGTGCTAGCAACAGATGTTCAGACTCCAGGTTCATCTGTGGCCCACTTAATGGCTATAAACCCTGAATGCATGTGCTATAAACATTAACAGACAAATATGAATTATTTTGATATATGGAAAACTATTTTTAAAATTCCCAAAACTGCTTTGGAAAGTCCATAACCTATTTAATGTTATCATTTCCTGCAATATCACATGGTCATTTGTAGCCGCTGTTCTCATCACAAACCTCTATAGCAGTGGTTCTCAACCCATGGCTGAATCAGCATACAACTGCAGCCCATGTGACATCCTTAGGGCCATACAGGTAGTATATATATTGTGTGGATGAGGCCCACACAGGATATAGAGAGCTGCAGATGCAGCCCACAATGGTAAATAGGTTGAGAACCACTGCTTCTTCTTCGAGTGATTGCTCCTATGCATTCCATGTAGGTGTGCGCGCCGCGCGTGCACGGCTCTCCGGAACATTTTTACCCTAGCAACTCCGGCGGGCCGGCTGGCGCCCCCTGGAGTGGCGCCGTCATGGCGCCCCTTATACACCTCAGCCGGCCCGTCCGCTCCTCAGTTCCTTCTTCCCGCCCGTGACGGCCAGTTGGAACAGTGGAGTGCTCCCTTACCTCCACAACCCTAGTGTTTCTCCATAGTTCTAGTGTAGATAGTTTTAGTAGTTAGTTCAGTTCTTGTTGTAGTTATATATATATTTAGTGTTAATAGTGTTAATAGTTACGGAATTAGAGGGTTTGCCCCTCTTCTTCCGCCCCGGTGCGGGCTTATGCCCGGAGCACCGGGTTTCAAGCCCTGTGCGGCTTGCCAGCGGCCTATGCCGGTTAGCGACCCGCACGACTCTTGCCTCCGCTGCCTCGGAGAGTCGCATCGGCCAGATAAGTGCTCTATCTGCATAGCCTTTAAACCTCGTACGAGGAAAGAGAGACTCTAGGCTGAAGCACTTACTGATGGAGTCTGCGCTCCAACCTCCGGCGCCAGCTCCAGCGGCACCGAAAACCGCCTCGACAAGCAGCGCTCCGACTGCACCGAGCCGCTCCGGCACCGAGCCGGCACCAAAGACCCGGCACCGCTCCCTCTCCCCGGGGAGGAAGCACAAGGCGCCGAAGACGGCTGCCGCAAAACAGCAGCGAAAGCCGTCAGCCCAGCCGCCTCCGACGAAAACGGTGCAGGCTGAGGCAGTGCACGCTAAGTGCACCGCACCGTTGACTCCGGCGCCGCCTGGCCCGTCGAGTCCGGTTCCGCCCAGCTCCCCGGTGCCCACCGAGGAGGAGCTGAGGATCCCGTCGACGCCGGAGGCGTTCGCGACGGCAAGAGAGCTGATCGAGGCGACGGCCCCGTCATATCAGCCGCCGGCACCACGGGTGCGGACATTCAAGTCCCTCGGCAAGCCAGCGATGGTGCGCCCCTCATCTCCGGGCGACCGTGGCGACCGTGGCTCCAGAATCCGGTCTCGATCCCGGTCTATCTCCCGGCGAAGGTCACCGAGGCACCGCTCCCCATCCCGCCGTAAATCGCCATCGCGACGCCGCTCAGCGTCCCGGCACCGGTCGCAGTCCCGGCACCGCTCTCCATCGCGGGGCCGGTCGTACTCCCGGCGGCGCTCCAGGTCCCGGTCACGAAGTCACCGGCACCGCAGCAGGTCCGCGTCCAGGCACCGCGGACATCGGGACTCGCGCAGCCGTTCGAGGCGCCGCAGATCCCGCTCGAGGTCCGGTTCCCGGCACCGCCGGTCGAGCTCCCGACGTCGCCGGTCGAGCTCCCGCCGCCGCCGCTCCCCTTCTTGGCACCGGAGATCCAGCTCCCGACGCCGTAGATCTGGCTCCCGGCACCGGAGATCCGGCTCCCGGCACCGTGCGCAGCACAGGTCCCGCTCGCCACTGGACCCCCGAGACGCCCGGCACCGACCCTCGGCACCGGAGGATCGTCTCACGCCGGCGCTGGACGCCCGCCCAGGCATCGCCACGGCTCCACCCTGGCCCTCCAGGGAACCCTCTGTGGCCTCACCCCAAGGCAGTGCGGTGGATTTCAGAGCCGGTTCCGTTCCCCCGGATCATGGACCCCAGTATTGGGGACATTGGGTGCCCTGGGCGCAATATGAACAGGGGCCTCCCCTGCCACCCAGGCAGCCGGGCTCGGCACCATCGGTACCGGTGGCCACCGTTAGTCGAGCCCCCCCGTCCCCACCGACGCAAGCCGCCGCCCACGACCCTTCTTTGGGCCAGGACTCGCTGCAGCCAGATCACCAGGTGGGCGAGCACCAACAGGAGGAGGTGCTCCCGGGCCACTCCTCGTCGTCCTCTCCAGATGAGGCGGTAGCGGGGGCCTCGCCATCGGGACCCCCGCCCATTGACCTCAGGGCACACCAGGACCTTCTCCGAAGGGTGGCAAAGGCCATTAACTTGCCCATAGAGGAGGTGCAAGAAGTCGAGGACCCGATTACGGACGTTGTGGGAGATGACGCCCCTGTCAGAGTGGCGCTCCCGTTCATTCGCACCATTCAGAAGAACAGTGCCACTATCTGGCAGTCGCCCTCCTCCGTTGCCCCCACGGCGCGAGGCGTCGAAAGGAAGTATTCCGTCCCGCCCCAGGGCTACGAATACTTGTACGTCCACCCCACCCCGGACTCGCTGGTGGTCCAATCGGTCAATGACCGCGAACGACACGGTCAACCTGCCGCTGCGCCGAAGGCGAAGGACGCCCGGCGCATGGACTTATTAGGGCGTAAAATCTATTCGGCGGGAGGCCTCCAACTCCGTATCGCCAACCAGATGGCCCTCTTATCCAGATACACTTTTAATATCTTGGGGTGCCTTGCGAAGTTCACGGAGCTAACCCCTCAGGAATCCCGCCCTGAATTCTCAGCGCTGCTGGAGGAGGGCAAGTTAGCCTCCAGAACACTGATCAAAGCGGCCGTAGACGCAGCAGACTCAGGGGCTCGAACGGTAGCATCCGGGGTGACGATGCGCCGCATTGCGTGGCTACAATCTTCCACCCTCCCACCTGAGGTCCAGTACACCCTCCAGGACCTCCCGTTTGACACGAAGGGGCTGTTTTCTGAGAAAACGGATGCCAGAATCCAGTCCCTAAAGGATGGGAGGGTTGCGATACGAACTCTGGGTATGCACACGCCGGCCACGCAGAGGCGTTCGTTCCGCCAACAGCCCTACCGTCCCTTCAACCAGGCCAGGTCTCGGCCGTTTAACAACCGCCGAACGGCCCCCTTCCGCCGTAGACCGTCAGGGGGGCGGCGCAACCAGGCGCAGAACTCGTCCAAGGCTCCGCAAGGCCAAAAGCCGGCCTTTTGACGGGACGCCCGAGGACGGCCCATCACTCTCCCCCCAGGATCCACCCCTTTTGTTTTCCAATCGCCTTGCCCGCTTCCTTCCGGCGTGGTCTGCTATAACATCGGACAGCTGGGTCCTCAGCACCATCCAGCACGGCTACCGCCTACAGTTTCTTTCGCCCCCCCCCTCCCACCCACCTTCCCCGTCCCTCTTCAGGGACCCCTCTCACGAGCAAGTCCTCATACAGGAGGTGCAGGCTCTGTTGAGCGTGGGTGCTATCGAGGAGGTGCCTCCCTGCAGGCGGGGCAGGGGATTCTACTCCAGATATTTCCTCATCCCCAAGGCGAAAGGAGGTCTTCGTCCCATCTTGGACCTCCGGGAGCTGAACAGATACCTCTGCAAGCTCAAGTTTCGGATGGTAACCTTGGGGTCCATTATCCCTTCCTTGGATCCGGGAGACTGGTTTGCCGCCCTCGACATGAAAGACGCTTACTTTCATGTGGCGATTTACCCCCCCCACAGACGCTTCCTGCGCTTCATGGTCAACGCGACCCACTACCAGTTTGCGGTGTTACCCTTTGGCCTCTCCACTGCCCCGAGGGTGTTCACCAAGTGCATGGCGGTCGTGGCCGCAACTCTCCGTCGTCGCAGAATCCACGTATACCCCTATCTCGACGACTGGCTGATCCGTGGGCGATCTCAAGAACTGGTGACAGCCCAGGTGTCAGAGATACTGCACCTGTTCCGGTCTCTCGGCCTCCTCGTCAATGCCGAGAAGTCCCAATTACTGCCGACACAGCGATTGGAGTTCATAGGAGCAGTCCTCGACTCCACCCTCGCCAGGGCCTGCCTCCCTCGTTCTCGACACGAGACAATGGTCTCGCTCATTCGCAGCTTACAAGCCTTCCCTTCCACGACGGCCCGGTCCTGCCTTCGCCTGCTGGGCCACATGGCTGCGTGCACCTTTGTGACCGCGAACGCGAGGCTGAGGCTCCGTCCGTTCCAGATGTGGCTGACTTCGGTGTACCGGCCCCACCGCGACCCTCTAGATCTGGTGGTCACGGTCTCGGACCCCACTCTCCAGACGCTCACCTGGTGGCTGCATCAGGAGGTGGTCTGCGCCGGGGTTCCGTTTCGCCCCCCTCGCCCGTCGGTCACCCTGACCACAGACGCCTCGGCGCTTGGATGGGGGGCTCACATGGGAGACCTGCACACTCAGGGCCTCTGGTCGGCCCAGGAGCTCTCCCTGCACATCAACGTCAGGGAATTGAGAGCGATCCGCTTGGCTTGTCTCGCCTTTCTTGCACACCTCCGGGACCGCTGCGTCGCGGTATACACGGACAACACGGCAGCCATGTTCTATCTGAACAAACAGGGCGGGGCCCGATCCTCCCCGCTGTGCAAGGAGGCGATGCTCCTATGGGACCTGTGTGTAACCCACTCGATTCGCCTCGAAGCGTTCTTTCTACCAGGGGTGCAGAACACGCTGGCCGACCGTCTGAGCCGGTCTTTCGCTGCCCACGAGTGGTCCCTTCGCCCCGACGTGGCCCACACCATCTTCCAAAGGTGGGGATTTCCCCAAATAGACCTGTTTGCCTCCAGGACCAACAGGAAGTGCCACAGGTTCTGTTCGTACCAGGGTCGGGCTCCGGACTCCATCTCCGATGCGTTCCTCATGTCCTGGACGGGTCCCCTTCTATACGCCTTCCCGCCGTTCCCGCTAGTCCACCGAGTACTGCTCAAGCTACGGAGGGACAAGGCCCGCGTCATACTCGTCGCTCCGGCCTGGCCGAGGCAGCACTGGTATACCCTGCTCCTCGAGCTATCGATCCGGGATCCCATTCCCCTACCGTTATGGCCGGATCTCATCTCTCAGGACCTCGGCAGGCTTTGTCACCCGAACCTGCAGTCGCTGCATCTTACAGCCTGGTTCCTGAGTGGTTGACCGACGCGGAGAGGACCTGTTCTGCGGCGGTGCAGCAAGTTCTCCTTGAAAGCAGAAAACCGTCCACACGCTCTACCTACCTGGCAAAGTGGAAACGCTTTGCCCTTTGGTGCGATCAGCAAGGTCTTAACCCCTTCTCGACCCCTCTCCAGACGGTCCTTGACTACCTCTGGTACCTGAAAGGCCAAGGTCTCGCGATCTCGTCCCTGAGGGTACACCTGGCGGCGCTTTCGGCCTTCCGGCCTGCTGTAGATGGTCGCTCCGTGTTTTCCAACCCCATGGTTGCCCGCTTCCTCAAGGGGTTGGACCGCCTCTACCCGCAAGTGCGGCCGCCGGCTCCTACGTGGGATCTGAACCTGGCTCTCACCCAGCTGATGCGCCCGCCCTTCGAGCCCATGGCCTCCTGCTCCCTCCTCCATCTCACCTGGAAGACGGCCTTCCTCGTGGCAATCACATCCGCCAGACGAGTATCCGAACTCCGCGCCCTGACGGCGGGTCCCCCATATACCGTCTTCCACGCGGACAAAGTGCAGCTTCGGCCACATCCGGCCTTCCTCCCAAAGGTGGTGTCGGCCTTTCATCTTAATCAGGAGATCTTCCTCCCGGTCTTCTTTCCAAAGCCGCACGCCTCACCTCGTGAGCAGCAGCTCCACACCCTCGACGTCCGTAGGGCCCTCGCCTTTTACATTGACCGAACTAAGTCCTTCCGGCGTTCCTCCCAGCTCTTTGTCGCAATTGCGGAGCGCATGAAAGGCGAGCCTGTTTCATCTCAACGGATTTCTTCCTGGGTGACATCCTGCATACGGGCGTGCTACGAACTTGCTCGCGTCCCCCCGTGCCGGCTCACCGCACACTCGACAAGGGCGCACGCCTCGTCAGCCGCCTTCCTGGCCCACGTTCCCATCCAGGACATCTGTCGAGCGGCCACCTGGTCTTCCGTCCACACCTTCGCTTCCCATTATGCGTTGGTGCAGCAGTCCCGAGACGACGCAGCCTTCGGCTCTGCGGTGCTACACTCCGCCACGTCTCATTCCGACCCCACCGCCTAGGTAAGGCTTGGGAATCACCTACATGGAATGCATAGGAGCAATCACTCGAAGAAGAAAAGACGGTTACTCACCTGTAGTAACTGGTGTTCTTCGAGATGTGTTGCTCCTATCCATTCCAGACCCGCCCTCCTTCCCCACTGTCGGAATAGCCGGCAAGAAGGAACTGAGGAGCGGACGGGCCGGCTGAGGTGTATAAGGGGCGCCATGACGGCGCCACTCCAGGGGGCGCCAGCCGGCCCGCCGGAGTTGCTAGGGTAAAAATGTTCCGGAG
Organism: Mauremys mutica; assembly: GCF_020497125.1. Lineage (NCBI taxonomy): Eukaryota > Metazoa > Chordata > Testudines > Geoemydidae > Mauremys > Mauremys mutica. Next base: position 45,720,680 of record NC_059076.1, read on the forward strand.
AGCCGTGCACGCGCGGCGCGCACACCTACATGGAATGGATAGGAGCAACACATCTCGAAGAACACCAGTTACTACAGGTGAGTAACCGTCTTTTTATAGCAATGGCCAAGATGGTGGCTTCAGTTCAATTGAGTAAGATAGGGCTAGTCAATAGGCGGACCACCAGATGCTTTTGAACAGACCCTGAAAATCTTTTTATTTACTTGTTGTTGTTGTTGTGTTTTTAAATTATTTTCTCTGGAGCTTGACAAAAAGCTTTGGACCTTGACAAAAAATAACTATGCCGGGTGTAGGAGGACCCTCCTCTTGCTCCAACTCGAAGTTCTTTCTTTCTTCCCATAACCAGTTCAAAATTTGAAACAATGAAAAAGAATACTCATATTGTCAGGTAGATACCTAACTAGGGGTGGAAAGATTAGATTCTGTTTCAGGGTTTTGGTCATGTACAGGTATACATAGCCTTAACTCCTAACCTTCTTGGGTCTCATTACATAGTATTTCTTTGTGAACAGAGAATATCTAATTTATATTTGTGTGCTCTTGAGCTTGTAACATGTTTTTCTTTCCTTAAATACTGCATGACAAATTAAAGTATATGGATATCTGAGAAGGAATCTGTCCCTCCCACCTATTCATGGGAGTTAAGCATCACCTTCTATAACTATCTGGCGATATCTGCAACATTTTGGTATTTCAAGAATACCTTAAACATCACCTTTACACAGACTCGTCCCTACCTATGGTGGTGCCCTACATAGCCTGAGCACCTGCACCCACCATGTGGGGGGAGCGGCTGCTCGCTGCGGGGGACTGTGCTTAAGGGCCATGGGGAGAGGAGCTGTGGGGAGCAGCAGGGCAGGGAGGCCCAGGGCAGCATGGGGGAATAGTAGGTGCCCTGGCGCAGGCAGCAGGAGTCGCGCCCCCCGCACAGCGCTCACTGGTGGCAGTGGGAAGCAGAGTGACCCGGCCCCAGCCTGCTCTGCTCCCCCAGCCCTGTCGCTTGCGGGAGGGGGCTTGGAGGAAGGGGTCAGGCCCACCCCCACACTCACCGGCAGCGGGAAGCAGAGCAATGCGGCTGGGAGCCGGCTGGAGCCTGGTTGCTCTGCTTCCCGCTGCTGGTGAGTGCAAGGCTGGGCCCAACCCCCTCTGCCAGCTCCAATATCCTTGCTAATCCCATGGGCTGTGTTGCTCGGGGGAAGGGGCTTGGGGGTGGAGCGGGGGCTTGGGGGAAGGGGTCATATGGGGGCAGGGTGGGGGTGGAGGAGGGGGGCTGGCTGCAGGATGCGGCTGGCTGCTAGATCCAGCGCCACATACAGCTGCCTAGGGCACCATGAAATTTACTACCCCAAATTATGCGGTGCCCTTCACAGCTGCGTATTCTGCATATGCCTAAGGATGGCCCTGCCTTTACATATATGGGAAATAACTGAAAGAACCTTTCCATTTTGTTGAAAAGTAGTTACATGTCTAAAAATCCTATTGCTGCAAATTGATGCGATAAATTCATAATCCATATACAGGGGAAAACACCACACATTTCTCTACTGTTAAACAATAGTAGAGAGCATCTGTGAGTAACAATTTCTCCCATCTCTAGCTGGCTAAGTGACTCGGTGCTATCCTGGTGAACAGTGACTTGGCCTCATTTATTCACACCTTTGTCATCTCAGGGCTAGTCTACACAATCATACAATATAGCTGGGCATGAATTCTTCAGCACCTGGGAAACTCCAACTGGTACCCAATACTGCAGCATGTCACCTCAGCAACAGTGGCTACCACAAACACATCACACCTGTTCTGTGCTCTCTATACTGGCTTCCCATAGGATATGGAATCAAGTGGAAGGTCTCAGTTCTTATCTTTAAGGTGCTCCATGGCCAGGGCTCAAGGTATCTAAAAGACTCCCTAAAGCTTCAGTATGAATACCGTGGTCAACAATTTTGCTTTTCTGGAACAATGTTCCACAATGGGGTGAGCTCATCTGTGAAGGAGACAGCTTTCTCAGGAGCCAATCTGGCACTGTGGAACTCCCACAGGAGCTGAGGATCACCAAAAACCTCATCAACTTCTACACCCAGTGCACAGTGCATTTCATTCGCCTTGCCTACACTAACATGAACATATAGGAATGTGTGTGCAAAAAATATATAATTCAAAAAATATATATATAATATATAATTCAAAAGAAAACCCTCCACTGCACCTATATAGAAGAACTTATATAGAAGAGAATAGCACTGCTACTGCTTTACTTAAATAAATCAGCTGATTTATGCAATCATGTCTTCCTGATCTTTTCCTTCAATCAAAAACTCCTAATAAAACCTGCTGGATTCAAAAGCAATACCAGAAAATAAATATATAAATAGTCTTAGAGTTAATTTTTTTTAATTAAATTATTATGCAGCAGTGCTTAAAATCAATCTGCCACAATTTCTGGAACTATTTAATTGCTTCTGCCCTTGAAGTTTAGTTCTTATGTGTATAAAATACAGGCACAATGTTCACCCCACAGTAACAGACAATCAGATGCTAGTATTTAAAAGATACATTATTTTGGTTTTGTAGTATATAAAACAGGGTGTTTTTAAAAGCTATGACTTTTTTAAATTACATTTTGAGTTATGCAAATCCTACTTCAGGAAAATCCCTTTTCGGTTACTTCTATTTTCTCAAATATGTAAATTGTAACCATAAGGAATAATACTGTACTTTTGCAAAGGGAATGCATTGTCTGACCTTAGTTTAATGCCACATATTTTAATGATGAGGTTTTCATACCTCTGGAAAACATGTTCAAACATGTCCATTGAAAAAAAACCCAAGGCTGGTCTTAAGCATTTTCAGCTGTGCTGCCCTCTGCTGATTTGCACTGCAAAATGTGTGACTGACAACTCAATTTGCAAAGCTCTGTTATAATGTACATCAGAAAAAAAAGTTTCTTTATACTTAGATGTTCTTTTTACAATATAATTAAACGTAACCTTATAATCTTCTATCTAACATGAGTATCTCTTCACTAGAATTTGCATGTGACTGTTTACAGGCTCTCAAAATCATGTGGTGATCAGTTAGGGTGACCAGATATCCTGATTTTATAGGGACAGTCCCGATTTTGGGGTCTCTTTCTTATATAGGCTCCTATTACCCCCCACCCTCTGTCCTGATTTTTCACATTTGCTGTCTGGTCACCCTATGATCAGCTAACCTGTACACCATTGCCTAAAACTGATGATTTTTGCCCCTCCTCACTCCCTCAAATTGGTGGTGACACAGATTTGGAGCTGCTCTGTAGTAAGCACATTTGAGCCATTGGGTGCTATGGGTGGGAGAACTGTGTGATTCAACCCCTGGGAAAGTAAAGGCAGGAGGCGTGAGACCAAGGGGGTGCCCCCAAGATCAGAGAGTCAGCTAGTACTATAACCATGACAGGTATTTTAGCATACTTGGATGGACCCAAGAACCAGGTCCACGTTTACAGTACATATAATACCTTTAAAAAGACCCTTGTATTTCTTTTAATTTTTTAAAAAAGATACTTATTAGTTCTCATTTTTTAATTTTAGTTCTGGAGCTTTAACATTCCATCTCTCCTAGAGGACATTTCTCTGTTTGCAGGGTGAATGCCACGGAGTTCCTGATTTTGTTTAGTTTTTTTAAAATAGAGTCCTATAGAACAGGTGAAATTTTAAATCTTCAGGACTCCATTCCACTAGCCAACACCGTTTAAAATTTTTTTGACCCTGAAAACTGAGACAGCAGCTTACCAGTTTGTTTTCATTCCAACATAACACAATATATTTGTTCTATAGGCCACTCATGAATGACAGACTGCACTTCACAAAGGTGTCCTACAGGTTTGTGTAGTGTGGAAGCCTGGCTGACTTATTGCTGAATCAAGTCCTAAACTATCAACTGATTTTCATAAATAGAATTGTTTTTAGAACTAACCTGCTACTCCTAACTGATGCGTGGCATACCCTGGTAACCTGCTGTGCCCTTCTCCTAGCCACAGGGTCAGCGTGGATGAGTCTGATTCTGCATGGTGGAAAGTAAAGCCCTGCAAAGCAGCAGTGGCTATAAATTTGCTTTGGAGGATAGGAATGTGCAGCCAGACTGCTATTCTGCCTTCTGCTCTCCATTGCTTGACAGACTCTGGGGAAAAAAAAAAAAAGGGATAACATAAAACTCATTGTATACTTTCAAATCAAGAAAATAATGTGAAAATAAAAGCTGTTGTTCTCTGATGGCCACCCCTCCTCGCTTTTTACTAAATTCTTTAGTTCTGCTGAACATAATAGCAGAGCTTAATGTGGAGTAACAGCAGTAGTCAGAAAAGTGATTGTGAAATTATATTGTGGCATATTCCATATTCATTCTCTTTTAGGGCCTGATTTTTAAAGGTTTTCAAGCTGGCCTCATTTATTGCAGGAGCAAATAACAGGTGAAAAAATGTAGGTGAAATCTGATTGCAAAAAGGGAGTATGGCACTGAAATCTGACAATTTCTATTCATACAATTTACTCTGTTTACAAATCAAAAAATTTGCTTTCAAGTGTCAATCATGCAAATTGCATCTGGGATCTAAAAATTCATCTGTGTCCTTTCTGCTTCTTACATGATCACTAGTAAAAAAAAAAAAAAGATTCTCCAGTTAGGATTTATGTGATGATTTTGTTGAGTAAGAATGATAAAGCGTAGAATCTAGTTCACTTTTCCACAGCTGCATTAACTTTGGAGAGATAACAGTAGTAACTTATTTTTGTCAGAGAACACAGGCCTCAATCTTGCAAGCACTTAGGCATGGGCTTAACTTTCTATCATACTTACATGGCCCTCATCTCTGTAATATCTAAACACCTCACAATCTCCAATGTCATTATCCTCACAGCCCCTCTGAGAAGCAGAGTAGTACTATTATCCCCATACTACAGATGGGGAACTGAGGTACAGAGAGGCTAACCGATTTTGCCCAAGGAGGCACACAAAGTCCACGGCAGAGCACAGACTTGAATTCAGGTCTTCCAAGTCCTAGGAAGGAGCTCTAACCAGTTGTCCATCCTTTCTCCATTGGGACTACTCCCCGTAGTAAAGTTAATTCCATGCCTTTTTGCTGGCTCAAGATTTTGATGGATCAGACTCATATATACAGAGGCAACTAAGAAGTAGAAGAATAAACTGCCTTATTTGCAGTTACTTCTTTGACTATAGGTACAATCCAAGTTTTAATTCAAATAACTGTCTTCTCATAACAATTTTGGGAAACAGTGAAAAAACTTTACTTAATTAAGACTAACAATGAAAACACATCTCCAAAGAAGATGGCAACTGGCAGTAAGGATACACATTTTGAACGTGCAAATAATTGAATAGTCTTTTGATCAGTCAAGATATTTGCTACTATCACTGGAAATTAAAGTACAAGAGAGCTTTATCATCATTGTCTAAACAGTGGATCTCCCATATTATGGTTTATAATATTATGTTGTTTGTAGGTTTTCGGTGGAACTTTATATACATTTTGCTTACAGCTTTACACGATAATGCACATTCTGCACTTTGCAAGAATTCATTTTTTTTCCTCCAGTAGTAATAGAAGTTAAAGGTTGAATTCTGTGTTGTGCAGTTGTAAACCCAAGGTTACACAATTATGCAATCCCGAGGAAAGAATTAGATTGGAGGCTAGTAGGCCAGCTAGATAAGTATGCTTTCTCTTCAGAGTAAAGAATGACAGGTAGATGTATACAAGGAGGAATTACAAGGACATTTCAAGGGATTAAAAAATGGCCTTTAGAAAAGGAACATTATGACTTAAAATTTGACAAGCATAATTGGATGATGTATCCTTAACAATTTAGAATTAAAACTTTTTAAAAACACAACTTACTTGTAATCATTAATGTCTCTCCCCCCTCCCTCCCTCCGCATTTATATTGGACAATAAAAACAGATTCCTCAGTTACTCTTTCAAATTGGTATCTGATTGCCTAAGGCTGCTGCTGTTGGGTTGCAGATCCCAAAGAGCAATGTTTAAATCTAATTTAAAAAAAAAATTAGTTTCAAACTGAAATAAAGGAAGCCCTGCAAAATACACTCCGCTGGGTGCTTTATAAAATCTCAGATGGGGGCATTCAATATACCAAATTTTAAGCACATAATGAATAAATTACTTTATTTGGGCCTGGTGCTGCCAACGTTCTCCCAAGCGAGGAAGGCAATGGGAGGTTTGTGTGAGTACAGGGTTACTGGGAGTGTTTGTTGTTATTGTGTGGTTTCTGTCTGTTGATACCCCTGCTTCCTCCTATAAAGATCAGAGAGCCCTGGCTGGGGGAAAGCCTGGGCCCAGTTTAGTCAGTGGGAGTTTTGCTCCTGGTCCCAATGAGGGGTGGGGAGATCACTGCTTTACACAAGACGTGATCTTCTCTAGCCGCTGCCTCCAGCACAGTCCCCTTGTGCCCACGGGGGCAGCGTGGGGCCCTTCAGGCTGCTGCGCGGGCCCCGTGGCCCTGACATGCACTTGCCCTGTAGCCATCCCTGGAAGGAGCCTTGGTCCAGGCTGTCTGGAGCGTGAAGCTGAGCCAGGTGCACGGTTACCCCGCCAAACTTGTCCAGCTGTGGCTGGAGTCCGGCTGCCGCCAGGCTGCCACCCGCCAAGCTCCCCTGGCGGCGGCCGCACAGCGGGACTCGGGCCGGGGGGGGCCTTGCCCCGTTCGGGGCGCGCCGTGCAGGGAGACCCCAGCGCAGCGCCCGGGCCCCCAGCATCGCCCTGCGCCGGGGGGCAGCGGGCAGGGCCCGCGGGCTGCGGCTGCTGCTGCGGGCAGGCGGGGCGGGGACTAGGGCGGCGCCGGCCTTTGCACTCGGCTGAGGAAGCACTTCCAGGGGCCGCGCACGTGTTCGCTGCCGGGCCGGTTCCTCCTGCCATGTCGGCCTCCAAAAGAAAGAGCAGGGGGCGGCGGCCCCCCGAGAGCGGCTCCCCCAGCGGCCCCCCGGAGCCGGCGGAGCGGCCCCCTGCTCTGCTGACACTGGCTGCTGCTGACTTCTTGGAAAAAGGTACGGGGCGAGCGGCAGGCGCTGTCTCTGCAGCCAAGCGGCCGCGGCTCCCTCGCTGTGCCGGGGGCAGGAGGGGAAAGTTTGCTTGGCACACCTGCCCCCAGCAAAATCCTTCCTCCTCTGTGCCTAGGGGAAGAGACTTTAAAGCCTGTAGAGTAGTTATGGGGGAAAGAGGTTTTTCAACAATCCAGTTTGCTTTCCCCGTTTCAGCTGTTTACCTTTTTTGTGACTTTCCTGGACCAGTCGATTTTCATGTTGGGTTACAAGACATCAGCACAACTTTGGGGTTGTAGCATTTTAAACGGACTTAAATTCAAGTAAAACTCTCTCTGTGCGTACTGGGGAAAGGGGGTCATACAGATTCAAAAATTCGGTTTTTTAAAGTTGGTGCTACACTGCTAGAGTCGACAGTATCCTCTTCAAAAAACAAACACACAAGCAAACAAAAATGTTATGTGCCATCTGCAATGCAAAGTTGCATACAAACATTTACTATTAGTTTGTATTTATAGATCGTTTAATAAACATACACAGTGTTGTGTATCCGGTGAATTATGCAACATAAATAAGACCATAGCGGTTATAACGTAAGGCTGCAATTTAGCCATTGGTGCCCTACAGGGCTCTGTTTTGATCATATACTCATGCAAAGGCATGCTAGCTAGATATGATAGGACTGGAACCAAAAGGCACATTTGCTACAGTGCAGCACAGTGTATATAGTATGGAATAAATTTAGGCCCTAATCTTGCAAATACTCTCATATGTGAGTATTCCCATTGATTTTAATGGGACTTGTGTGTAAGCATTTGCAGGATTGGAACCATATAACTGTTCTTCAGTGTAAAAACAGATACTAAAAGGCTTGTACGAGAGCAGGCTACCACTCACTGAGGTTGGCCATACTATTAAATGGAGGTTTTGGATTTTTAAATGTTTTTTCATCTTTTCTGTATGCAACCCTATTTATTCAAACATAAATAACTCCACAGAAACTACTAAGTAAAGTTAAAAACTAAAACAACAAGGAGTCCGGTGGCACCTTAAAGACCAGCAGATTTATTTGGGCATAAGCTTTCATGGGTAAAAAAACCTCACTTCTGTGAAGAAATGAGATTTATTTTTTTTTACCCACGAAAGCTTATGCCCAAATAAATCTGTTAGTCTCCTCTCCAAGTTAAAAACTAAGTAAGAAAGCAGTAATGTTAAATGATTTAAAAAAAAAAAGTCATGCTCATTTAAGAATGAAAGTATACTGTTCTCTGTTTTTGCTTACCCTCTTCCTGCTGCAGCATCTCTCAATTAAACTGAACTATTCATTAGTGGACTCAAGTATTTAAACAAAATATTGCTCTGTTGCAGAAATATTTTCGTAGAGACATGGCTCCTGTGTTGTGCTGTTCTTTTCAGTGGCCACCTGTCCACCACATTAGATATTGAAAAGATCGTAGGATTGGTAATGGGACATGCAGACCTTCTCCTCTGTATCACTGGTTCAAATCTGGAGCATGGTGATAGTGACCAAAAGTTATAATCAGATAGCTGTTCAGAAACCTAGCTGAATAGGACAGAACTGTCTTCCCCGCTCCTCTCTCCCCCCCCCCCCCAACTAAAAAAATAGAGACTGAATGCCTGAAGAAACTGGCTTTCAAGAAAGATAAAGAGGAGTTGTAACCTCTTCCATCTGAGTGGTAGTGAAAAGGCGGCACATGTACTCAAGCTGCCTTGAAATTAATTGTGGCTCTCTGTCCAATTCCTCATGTGCTAAAGCCACAAAACCCACCATTATGATTCACACTCTAGCGTTAGAATTGAATAAGTGTAGATACTGAACAGACGTGCTTGTTTTTGTTGTGTAGTGAATCTTACAGCAGGGGTAATGACAATGCAACTGTTTCATGTCAGAACAGAGGAGTTTTGTTTGTAGTCTTGTCCCTCTGAGTTGGCACGTTATAAGCACTAAGTTCACTTATTGTACAAAAGAATGACATATTTTCTCTAATATTTTAGCAGATGACAAAGTTCCTACAATGTACAGAAGAGTCCTTGTGCAACTAGGACTCAACAGTATGAAATCAGCAAATATATGCATCGGTCGACCAGTCTTGCTTACCAGTACAGATGGGAAACAAGAGGTGAGATTTCTTTTCCTGTCTGTTAGGCTAATTTTGTGCTTGGCTAAGTGGTGGATTGGAGTTAGGTCACAAGTGGGAGATGAGTTTGAAGATTTCAAAATTCCAGTTTTGAATTCTAGTTCTCCACGCAATTTAGTGCAGTTATGTGTTATACTTCAGGATTGGAAAAGCAGATGAATTGTGCATCAGAGTGTTTTTGCAGCTTGGTGTTGAGACTTATGCACATCTTCTGATTGCTCATTGCCTGGATTTAGCTAGTGCCATTAATTGTTTTCAAGAATATTAAGTCACTCAATTTTATTTATTTATTTTTTTAAATAGTGAAGGGGAATGAACCCCAGACTGCTGACAATGCGCTTCCATTATCTACAGAAAAACTCTGCCCTTAGTTATATATTCTCTCTCCACTCACAAAATTTAAGCCTTATATTTTTAGAAAGCATTTTAGTTCAGCCCTTAAGGAGTCCAGTGCTAATTGTTTGTGGAATATTTCATTTTAACGCAATCCTTAATCGCTTGTAGAGTTTGACTCAAAAGGCATGAAGGGTTTTTCACCTTTCACTAGGAAATGTCAACGCAAAAAAAGCTCTTAATCACCAAGTGTGTGGTTTTTTTTTTTAATTTGAAACTCTATGTAGGTCTGTACAGCTTGGCCAATTGCAGGCTTCCCAGGAGGGAAAGTTGGCCTGAGTGGAATCACTCAGAAGAATCTGCGAGTGAAACCTGGTGAGGCAGTCACTGTTCAGCCTGTGGTCGGTGCAGTGGTGCAGGCAGAAGAAGTAGATGTGAAGCTGAGGTTTGGAATTTTTCTGTGAACATTATCTTACCTCCTAATGTGCATTCGTTCTAGAATCTGTGTGTTATAGCTCAAGTTCAGGCCTGTTGTAGGTGGATGCAGGTCCATTTTGCATTTTAATGAGACTACTCGTGCTTAAAGTACTGACGGGATTGGGACCTCATATTGTTTTGGGAAGTAGCATAGTACTGCCTCCTGTAACCCGTCCTGGGCTGGAGACCTGTGAGAGGTCTGCACTCAGAAGATTTGATGAGTTGTGCTTTAGGTAAATTGACTGAAAAATTTAATGTAGCCTGCATCCATTTATAAATTGCATATTTGTGTCTCAGGTAACCGATAGGCACTTCCTGCTGTCTGGGTGCTGCAAAACTGCATTAACAGAAGTCTTGGAGTTACTAAACTGAGCGGAATAGTCTGACTGGGTTTGAAGGAGCTCCTGTTCCCTAAGACCTTTTAGTATAATCTCAGATTCCCTACCTCCTGGAGGGGTTGAGGAAGCAGCACTGACCACTTAACTGGTTGCTTTGGGGCTTTCCAAACCCATCCTGTCCAGCTGGTATATTGAGGTGTGCTGTCCTCTTGTAGGATCTGCGTGCGTCCTTGAGCGCAGTTTCCTTGAAGCTTCCCAGGAGTCTCTCTTGGGAGCCGTAGAGCTGCTATCTCCTCTCTCCCAGCAACAGTCTGGAACTTCGTGCTTTAAAACCCTTATGCCACCCTTGGCCAGAGGGGCAGGGCCAGTCCTGCCCACGTTAGCTCTTCCACCCCGTGACACTGGTGTGGGGTTTGTACGCTCCATCACAATTTGTTGTTAATAATCCAAAAGGAAAAATAAAATCACAAAAGGAAGCATGTCAGGATAATAGGAAATAGGAGCTAGCAGGCGTTTTATATATTTATTAGTTTCTTGACCTAATATATCCTTTAGCAACAGAAGCTGTGCTGAGTTGGTTCAGGCAATTCTTTGTGACCATAAGATCAAAAAAAGTTTGTAGTTTGGTTTCAGGTTATTTTAAAGGATGAGCATGGTCTCTGCTTGAAAGAGATGCCGTCAGGTTAAAAGTAATATTAGAAAAAGTCGTTACTTGTGTTGTGAATATTGTAATTAAGAGGCTGATGCTGCAGAGTCCTTACTGATAGAGTAGTTGAGGCCAAAAGAAGTATTTATGTGAGTGTGGAGTATTCACATTAGGAAGAGTGAAATAATCTTACAAATCTAACTTCCCTTTAAAAATGTAAATTGTCTCTGGCAATGCTGTTAGTGTAGATTTTGCATTTGCTTAGGTAGAGCAACTAGACTTGAGCCCTGTGATTTTTTTTGTATAATTGTCACAGCTGTCTGTGCTCTCAGAGGACTATAGGATCAAACCTGTGGTCCATCTAGTCCTGTATCCTGTCTTGTACAGTAGCCAGTACCAGATGCTTCAGAGGAAGGTGTAAGGAATCCCTGAGTGGACAGTTAAGGTCAAGCTTTTTCTAACTCCATCAGTTAATGCTTGGTTTAAGCCTTGAAGACCACCTTGCAGACCACTGCTATTCTCTCAGGAATCAAACTGGGGTATATGTGTGTAAGTGTGTAGTTATTCACAGGGCCACTGTTTGTAGCCCAGTCTGGAATGTAGCTTCCACTTGCCCTCATGAGGGCTGCTGCTGTCTGTCTTCTGTAGAGCCCGAGTTCCCAGCTCTGCATAGTATGTGGTGTGGGGAAGCAGGAACTGGCCCTGGAGCCCCAGGTGGCAGTAGTAGTGTTCCAGCCTTTTCCCACACTCTTGGTGTTGGACTGGTAGAATAACCAAAGTTAAGGGGACATAGGAAGGAAAAGAGTGTTCCTGTCTCTACTCCAGTGTTAGCTTTAACAATTTTACCTTGACTCTTGGAATGTTTCACATTTTGTTAAAACTGAACTCCTGGATTTATGAGTTTTAGTGAGAATCTCAGCTTTCCTTAAAAAGAAAAAAAAAAAAAGTTTGTAGCCCTCGTAGGGTTGCCAGTCTTGGTTGGACGTACTATATTTCTGAAGGCTTCATCACATGACATCTTTAATTAAAGATTAATCTTTGTCCTGGAGTCTACAGGAATTAGTCCTGGAGGGTTGGTAACCCTGTGTGTGGAGAGAAAGTTGAAAATATGAACCCTAAAGACTCATGACACAAGAAAGCAAATAAAAAGAACCTAACATTGATTGATTATATTTTAAAATGTCATGATTTTCAAGTCAGTCTGATAATTTCGTGGGCACTGACTCGTGGGGTGTGTGTGTGTGTGTATGTACTGACTCTTCACACAACGCACAGTCAACCTGTGGAACTCCTTGCCAGAGGATGTTGTGAAGGCCAAGACCATAACAGGGTTCAAAAAAGAACTAGATAAATTCACGGAGGATAGGTCCATCAATGGCTATTAGCCAGGATGGACAGGAATGGTGTCCCTAGCTTCTGTTTGCCAGAAACTGGGAATGAGCGACAGGGGATGGATCACTTGATGATTACCTGTTCTGTTCATTTCCTCTGGGGCACCTGACACTGACTGCTGTCGGAAGACAGGATACTGGGCTAGATGGACCTTTGGTCTGACCCAGTAGGGCCATTCTTATGTTTTTATGTTCTTATGTACAAAATTAGACCTAAAAATACAAGTGTTACAGCACACTACTACTGAAAAATTGCTTCCTCTCCTTTTTACCATATAATTATAAAATCGATTGTAATATAGATACTGTACTTACATTTCAGTATATAGTATATAGATCAGTGTAAAAGTCATTGTCTGTGTGACATTTTAGTTTGTACTGACTTGGCTAATGCTTTTTATGTAGCCTGTTATAAAACTAGGCAAATATCTAGATGAGTCGATATACCCCCTGGATGACATTTGCATACCCCCACTGGTTTAAATGACTGCAAGAGATTTACTTAGATGTGTAAAGGTAATTAAATACATACGTGTTTGCTGCATTAGGGTCATAAAATTGTATTGCGACTTGAAGTTTCTCAAAAATTTGTGATATGTTTCTTGTCCTAGAATTTTCTCCTTGATCAGTCAAAATATTTGGGGAAGAGACTTTGTGATTAGTAGACTTAGAACTCCCTCTGTTGACTATAATTTTAGTTGCAGTTTCTGTATCTGGTATGTGGGGTTTTTTTTTTGTTTTTTTTTTAAGAAAAGTTTTGCTTTAATTTATGGCTTTTGAGAAGCATCTTTTTCTTTTAGTGTAAAGAGAAAAAAGGAGAGTTTGTGATGATCACCTACAAGTATTTCAAGGGTGTAAATGTAAATGCCAAGGAAGTGGAAGAATTATTTAACATGGTTACAGAACAAGGTAAAATTAGGGAAGAAACAGAGAGAGAAAAATTAGGCTAATTATCAGGAAAAAAAAATCCTGAATGTAATGTATTAGACTGTTGATACTCTTGATAGGTAAATGGTTTAACATCCCTCATTTAAAACTGGATTGAATGAAGTACAGTATTAGAGAATATACTGCAGGGAAAACCTTGTATAGTCGAAGTAAAGGGCTTGGTCCTCAGATCTGCAAATGCTCACATTTGTGCTTATCTTTACAAATGCATGTATAGTCCATAAAATCAATGGACTACTCATGTATGAAAGTATTTGCAGGCCTGCGGGATAAAATTAGGTTTTTTTTCTAAATCATTTACTGATTCAGTAAATGAACTAACCACCCTCACTGTAAGTCAGAACAGTAGTCACTTGGGAGATGTATGTATCTCATGCTTCTCGTTTTAAGGAATGATAAATCTTGACGACTTATTGTTGTAAATATAGTATTTTATATGAAAAATCCAAAGAAATGTTAATATTTAAACTGGTTGTTAGTTAGCCTTAGAGCAAATATATTTACATCGTATTTATGACTATACGACAATGAGTCAAATAGAGCAAGTTGTAAATTTGCCTGTCAGTTTCTTCTGTTTGCAGAATTAAATTATATCCTATACTGCAAAACAAAGAATTTACTGTTAATGAGTAAATCATGGGTTATCGATATTATAGACTGATTCTGTTTTTAGATTTACTAGGGGATTGTAAAATTGTTTTTCATCACAAACACAGGGACAAAGACGCCTGTATTAATGTTGAAGACTTGTCTGCCTGTCTTTTGCGAAATCTAGGTAAGTGGTTTGTTTTTTGTTTTACATATATATTTTAGTAGAGAAGCCATTTTTTGAGAGTAAATATCAGTCACCCACTATCTTCATCAAAGGCTTATTCCAAAATGACTTTTGCCTCTTCAGCACTTCATCATAAGACTCTAGCTTGTTTTACAAAGTCCTTAAACTTTTTATTGACCTATTCATTCTGGGTGACATCACCTCAGTACGGTGTGAATATCAAATAATATACTTACATGAAACATAGTTCAGTTCATTCTGAGATGGTTTAAAAGTCTTTCTTGGTCTTCCGCATTATAATGCTATGCACTCCCAACAATTGTGGTTACGAATTTATTTCTGTTATGAGGAGAGAGAATTCAAAACTCTGCCATGAGGTCGAGTATAGTTTTTAGTGTATTCAGCATATTTGACACCCTGAGCAGCCCATCATGTTGGACAAAGCTGATGCTCTTTGTTTTGTAGATAGCCAGGAGTGAGTTAGAAAGGACAGGAAATTATCTTACATAGCTAAAAAAGATTAGTCCATCTACTCAAACATTTAATTGCTATGGAGTAGAAGCAATGGATTGTACTTGATCAGTAGATTAATAGTGGTATTGCCAACCCCACAAGTTAAAAAATCATGAGATTGGATTAAAATCATGTGATTAAAAATAATCCAAAATTTATTTTTAATTTGCCTTCTGGTTTGGGGCTGTTATGCTGCAGTTGGGTCACATTTTCAAGCTGCTCTCTGCAACCAGGGGGGCTAATCTTTTTTTTTTTTTTTTTTTTTTAAGAGAGAGAGCGAGAGCGAGCTGAGTTTCTCACATAAGCACATGACTCCAGGAGCTGGGATTTAAAGTAAAGCATCCTGTCTCATAAGACTTGTGATTAAATCTTGAGACAGTGGAAGACACTAATAAATAGAGAGTTTAAGGAACTGTCTTTGCTTGAAATATAATCTGTACCTTTTTATGAGCTCCAAAATTTAAAACAACCAGAAATATACCAATGGCAAGTCATTCAGAATATTTATCCTTGTGGAGGCTGGCTATGTTTGAAGGGATCATTTTAGATGAGAACTGTATTTTCCTGTCTTTTTATCACCTTGTCTTTTAGGACAGTTAATTTGTGACATCTGTTTTAGAGGTTTACTGATGAGAAATTGTTCTAATTCATTCATATTTGAAAATTATTGCTGGAAAATAAGATTCATATGTATTTTATTTTTATTTACTAAAATTTAATCTTCTTGTAGATGGGAAGATAGTTTTGCCAGGCAACCTTTTGCATCTCACATTCTATGGCAAACCTTGCAACTTGATGGTGACGAAGGTGAAAGGAACGGATGGGGCCCTGCTGAAAATGCAGAGAAGTACTGTTTTCGGTGAAACACAAGAGCCAGTCCTTGAGAAGACTGACTTGGAGACCAGTGCTCTAAACTTGTCTTTGCAGCTCAGAAAGTTGGACATAGAAGACAACCAGGAAGGAGAATCTACCAGCACTCCATGCAAACCGATAGCTCAAAGTTCACCAGTTACTTCAAATACTGTGGAGATAGGGGGTGAGCAGGATTATGACCGGACAGATGAATTCTGTGATGAGGGGAATGTCAGAGACCTTATTGATGGTTCTGAATCAATCAGAGACGAAGACAGTGTGAGATTGCCACCCACTGGCAACACTGGAGCAAAATGCAATTTGGATACATTTTACTTCATTTCTTCAAGAACTAGAGTCAATTTCATGGAGAATCGGACCATTGCAACAGAAGAACCTTACCTATCTACCCTTACCTATGACATGATAGGTGGTTTAAGCAGCCAGCTACAAACTATTAGAGAAACAATTGAACTGCCCCTGAAGCAGCCTGAATTGTTTAAGTGTTACGGTATGATGTCTAAGAGTTGGTTTTCTTAATCTAAGACAAAGTTTTTCTTTAACTTACCACTTCTTTCACCCATATTAACAATTCACTCTATATGAAACACATACTCCCTCTCTGCATGATACAGATTTGATGTACTTTAGTTCCCAACTAAACTCTGTTATAATGATCTTCTTTACAGTTCCTTTTTAAACAACCAAATGTTTAGGCTGTAAGGATCATGCCTTAGAGAGAAGAGTCTGTGAAGGTGTAGTAACCCATGGGAACTCATGACAAGCAGCAAGGAGTTATAGAGTCAGTCACTTGAAAAACACAGGTACTCTTCTGTAACTTCACTGCTTAAAGTCTGTTTTTATAGAGTTCCCTTAAAAAAAAAAAAAAGGCATTCAATGTAAAGATTGTCTAGCCAATCAAATTCTAGTTTTTACCCTCATCTCCCTCTCCTTTTAATTCCCTCTGTCTGCAAATTATAGAAAAGAATATAGTGCAGTTCACCCATGTGAATAGGAAAGGATGCAATGATTTAAACATTAAAATTATTTATTATGATGTTTTCTTAGATTAAATCAGTGTAAAACAAGATGGGACAAAGCACTAGAGAGTACTCTAGGGAACAATAATCCTTCATTTGCACAGATGGATTAGATGATCTTAATAGGTGTTTTCTATCCATAATTTCTAGGAAAAGTTAAAGTCCCAGGGAAGTTTTTCTAAAAAGGGAATAGATAGGAGTAGGAGAGTGGTGTGGCTGCTATTCAAAAACCTGTAAGAAGTAAACCCTGTTGTCTGCTTTGACCCATAAATCACTTTGTGTGGAGAGATTGTGACCTAGGTGAGATGAATCTGCCAAGGTGAGGGAAATAACCAGATTTTCACCCTCAGAATCATTTTTGTCAGTAGGGGGATTACTTGTCTCTCTCTGGAATGGCCAAGGTGTTTGACTCCCCAACCCACGTATGTTCTGAGATCCATGTGGTCTTGGGAGATGGGCCAGAATTTGGGGAGGGATAGCTCGGTGGTTTGAGCATTGGCCTGCTAAACCCAGGGTTGTGAGTTCAGTCCTTGAGGGGGCTACTTAGGGATCTGGGGCAAAATCAGTACTTGGTCCTGCTAGTGAAGGCAGGGGGCTGGACTCGATGACCTTTCAGGGTCCCTTCCAGTTCTGTGAGATAGGTATATCTCCATATATTATATTCATTGCAGGGGCCCTATGCCTCTGCATTGCTTCTCCTCTGGGGGGATGTAGGTTGTTGGAACAGAGGGACAATCCATGTAAGATAATGATGGGTGTGCCAGTTTATATTACGTAGGGCTTCCCTCTGGGTTTCTGTGGGATGATGCCATGGAGAATGCCCATCCATGCTCTGTCCACAGAGCCCAAACCTCAGGATGCACCAGGGGATTTCATGTGCCAGGGACAAGGAAGGGATGCTGCTGCAAATCCCGTACCATACCACAGGTGACATCTGGATAATCAGCATTTCCTCTGCTAATGGCATCAGAGAGATGATCAAGCCCCATATTTACTTCAAGATCATTAGGCTTGAATACAGTAACTCCTCATTTAACGTCATCCCACTTAACGTTGTTTCAATATTACGTCCCTGCTCAGATAGGGAACATGCTAGTTTAAAGTTGCGCAATGTTCCCTTATAACGTCGTTTGGCTGCCTGCTTGTAAGATTCTGTGGAACAACAGCGACTTTACAAGGGAGCATTGCACAAGTTCCGCTTCTCCGCCTCCTTGCCCTCCCTCCCAGCCCTTCCCCACCGCCAAACAGCTGTTTGAAGGCGCTTAGGACTTTGAGGGGGAGGGATGTGGCATGCTCCGGAGAGGAGGTGGAGTGGGGGTGGAAAGAGAGGGGCCTGGAGTGGAGCAGGGACAGGAAAAGGCAGGTCTGGAGCATTTCTGGCAAAGTCCAAGCCTGTTCTTCTCCAGGGAAGCTGCTGTTGCTGCTGCAAAGGTGCTTCCTAGCATCCTTGCCTGCAGCAGGCTGTGCCTGTGTGGGGTAAGCCAGGGGCACTTCCCAACCACAGTACAGTACAGTATATAATGCCTTTTGTCTGCCCCCCAAAAATTTCCTTGGGACCTAACCCCCCACATTTACATTAAATCTTATGGGAAAATTAGATTAGTTTAACATTGTTTCACTTAAAGTTGCATTTTTCAGGAACATAACTACAACGTTAAGTGAGGAGTTACTGTATGTGGTTACCTGCAGTACAGTAGCATAGGGATTGCATACTAGACCAGACACTTGGTCTCTTTCCTTCACATTGACAAGCATCAGATGCATCAGAGGAATGTGCAACAATTCCCTCGGTGGACGTTAAGGAGTAACCTGGCAATAGAGGAAGTTTCTTCCTAACTCTTGTCAATTAATGTTTAGTTTTTTGTTCTACTTGCATATATACTCCTAGGGGTTGGGCTTATCCATACAGAATCCATAGTTCTCAGGAAATTTATCTCGTTAGATTTTATTCCATCATCTCTGTGGTATAATTGGTCCTCTTTGTATAGTTTATTGCCAGGTTTACAATATTTCATTGACCATTTGTCTTTCTACCATATTTCAGAAATGCTCATTCTGCCAAGATCCATTGTCAGGAATTCTAGTCCACCTATTTTTGTCTTTTAAACTTTTGTTTTTTAATTTTTGGGTGTGTGTCTGTTTTATTGGACTCTAGGCAGACATCGTTTAATTTTTCCGGAATATACTTGTGTTCCGAATCTGTCTCTCCTCCCAGTTTGGCTGTAATTTCTCTTGTTTTAATTATATGCAGAGACACCTTGTTTTACCGACATTCCTGGCAGATGCCCTTGTTTGACCTTAGTGCTCATCAGTAGCTGTCATCTATCCCCAATCTAATATTTGCTATTACAGAGGCACATTCATTCTTATATTTGGTATTTCCAGTCTTTTTAATAATATTATTTAGGGTGTGTGTACCTGTAATGAAGTGGAGTGGATTTTGTTGTGCTGGAGGTTTGTACAAACAATATTGTAGGAATCTTGAGTAACATAATAAAGATTTAATTAATGCTAGGCTTTCAGTCAGAAGTATTTCAATACGATTATTGGGAAAATAGCATTTTTATATAATAGGTTTATTAAAAATTAGTATATACCTATATTTCTTAAATAGAAGCATGTAGAATATAGAAATCGGTAATGTAGACATGTATATTGTAGAGCGGTGGAGCATGGTGATTTGATTTGTTCACAACTGCCTTAAGCACAAGTAACGCTTTTCTCTCTTTGTGTTTGTTTAAAGGAATTCCTCCTCCTAGAGGGGTGCTACTGTATGGCCCCCCAGGTACTGGGAAGACCTTGATTGCTAGAACTGTTGCAAATGAAGTGGGAGCCCATGTTACAGTTATTAATGGTCCTGAAATTATAAGCAAGTAAGTTCATCTAATTTATTACATCAGTAACTTAGAGACATTGGGCCAAATTCTGTACAGGCTTATATCCATTGGAATTGCACAGTGTATAAATATGTAGAATTGGGTCCAGTGTATATGTCCCAAGTCTCAGAAGTTCATGGGGAAGGGATTATGCTGCTTATTGTTCTAGAGTGAAAATTATAGTTGTCACCTCCCAGTTAAATGAAGTAACAGGAGGCTGGTTTCATCATTCCTTTGAAGAGGAATCTTTTCTAGTATAGTACAGAGAGGTGTGTATGGCAGTTGTCAAAGTTAGACTCAGGACTCACAGTTTGTCAGACCGCTCTGTTTTATTAGCACAGCGCTCTGCTAATGACACCCAGATAATGTGAGCACCATGCAAGACACAAACTATCTTATACAGATAAAAGGGTGAGAACTTAACAAGATAACAAAGGAAGCAGAATCAGATAAGTTTACCTGGGCTAGGCATGCATATCTCTTTCCTTACTAACTATTACCCATCTTCTGTTAATGTTTTGCCATTAGCACCATTGTTTATGCCTAATGTTTCTTTTCCTGGCACCTGTATTTCAACATTTCTTATTTCTGCTTAAAGGTACATTCAACATTTCTTTAATCCATTCTTATTTTTACAATATAATTCATTCTACTTTCTCACAGTGGAATGGGGGGGAAAAAAGGAAATAATTTGATAAATAATTAGTAAGATAATTAGAACTGCATCTGCATGCCAGTTGTATGTCCAAAAAGGACTGTTTGTTAAAGCACAGTAAAATAAAGGATGAGGCTATAGATGAGAATTTGTCCAGGCAGCATTGATTTGGTTGTGGAAAAACGAATCTCTGACCTAGATGGAGATAAACTATTTCTCCTAATTTTTGCTGGCTACAGATGGGTCATATTTTTAAAAAAGTATAAATTTTGCCTTAGTCTCTTGTCCTAGTGGAAATGCAAATTTAAAATAACCTTTGTGACAAGCCACACATTTCTGGGATGCTTTGAAGGTTTGAACACCATCTTGTGGAAACTCAAGGAATAGAGTCCTGCCCCAACTTGGAAAACAATAAAAGTTCTGTTACTAAAATATTGTGATTGTTTCAGGTTTTATGGTGAGACTGAATCAAGATTGCGACAGATATTTGCTGAAGCCTCTCAACGGTACATTCATTTTAGATCATTCTGATTACATACATGTTCATGTGTGATACTAATTTTGATATTATTGTGTAAAGAAAAGCTTATGAAGTTCTCTGGATTGTAATATTTTTCCTGCAAAGGTATTTTAAATGTAGATAAGTTTTATTTATATGCATCTTGGCGCAAAGGAGAGTAATGATGTTCTAATCTACAAATTTAATGGTTTTGGTCACTTATTAGAAATGCAATGTCATTTGTATATTACTCTAAACCAATTAGTATGTGTCCTAAATAAAACATTACATTCTCATCCTAGTTGGCGTTAGAACTCAGAACTCTCATTTGCAATAGAAAGGAACCCAAGCCGGATAGATTGGATCCAGATCCGAAGTTTGTTTACTTTAGTTCCAAGGATGTTTAGATGCAAAGATTTAATTTGGGCTGATTTCTAATTTCCAGTGGAAATGTTCTGCCACTTGAGCCAAAAGAGAGACTCATTTAGTTTAAATCAGAGAAGCCCATCTTCTGTTTTATCCATATTTCGTCATAGAAACAGAATGGTACAAAGTTGTCACTGACATCATTGAGCGGAAAAACAAAAATCTTGTTAAAATCTTACAGAATTTTAATATTGTGTTTTTTGAAAAACCTGTTGGCGTGGACATGAAAGTTGTGATTACTGTGGGAAGGTAGTATGTACTTAAGTGTGTTTAATGGTTATCTGAACCATGTGTGACTGCACCTATCGGGCCAGGTTCAGTACTAAAAAATTTTCACTCAGGTTTAACCAATACAATTGTAAACTAAATTCATTTGAAGGGCCAAATTCAACTGAGGACAGGAGCAAGGGAGAGCCCAGCTTGACTTTTAGGTCCCAGTTTAAATTTGTAGGGACAGCAACTAGAAAAGCCATCTTTTTACTTGTCAGCAGAATAAGGTCAGTATAGAATCTGAGAACAATAACATTTTACAGAGTTGTATATTGGAGCAGAAACATACTTCAGGCTTGAAAGTTTCAGTCACCTTGGAGGTTTGGATGCCCATTAATTTTAATGGGAATTGGGTATCCATATCCATTAGTTTTGAAAATCGAAGCCTAAATGTTTTAAATGCTACTATGTACAATTGGCAGATAAGTTGCTTTTATTTATTTTTTTTCTTTCAGTCGTCCATCAATTATATTTATTGATGAGCTGGATGCACTCTGTCCGAAGAGAGAAGGGGCTCAGAATGAAGTAGAAAAAAGAGTTGTAGCTTCATTACTAACATTGATGGATGGCATTGGCTCAGTAAGCAAAGTATATTGATACAATTAGTGTATTAAGGGGAAGAACTGAATAAACTGCATTAGATTTTGTAGCACAGTCAGGCCAGCATAAGATGAATCAGAAGAAACTTTTAGACAGCAATCTAATATCCTTATTGAATTTAAGGGAAAAGAAAGAGAAGACGTGTGTCCCTTACTAATTATAGATAGGGTTAATACTAAGAAGTGATTTCCTTCAGTAAATTACATTTATTTTAAGAGTATAGCACCATATTGTTGTGACACTTGACAGAAATTAAACCTCAAATATAGTACGTGTGTGTATTTTGACATTGAGACATTTTTGAACTGCAAAAGAAAAGAGTATATACCTTCTTCCGTTTGCTTTTTGTCCTTTCCCATCTCCCACTTTTTTTGATTTTTGGCGATAAATGTAAGACTTCAGAGGCATCTTTTTATCAAATCAAAACAGATAGATTATTCGGAAATTAAATGAAAATACTGTTGGTAGTGTTTTGTTTTGTTTTTGTTTTTTCCATCTGGCCTGGATTGCTGAGGGATCCAAAATCCACATTGAGATACTCTTTCAGTTCCCATACTAAATATTTAGGGCCTTGTTGACTTCAATGATCTTTCAAAGGATGGTAGGAGTGTGAGGTGTGTGGTTTTTTTGCACTGAGTTAGAAGCAGTGTGTATAAAAATCTGGTGGATGTTAACTGCAAGTTTCCCTTAATCTCCTGCATAAAATTTTGGCAGCTCAAATAGCCCTCTATATAAGGCTATAGGGAGGGGATATTTCCTATTGGCAAAGACCGATGGATCTTCTTTCTAAGGGTAGAGTCTTTTTGAGGAAATTCTGAACACCACACTTTCAAATCTCTCTTACTTCTTATATAGAGCTCTTCATCTATAGCACCACTTTTCAGATGGGGAAACTAAAGAAAGAAAGGTGGAGAGAGTTGAGTAATGCCGCTCAGCAGGATAATGTGAGTGTGGCTAAAACATAGGTTTTACGATTTCTAGTCCACTACCCTGCTACTGCATGGTGGTGCCTCTGACTTCATAGACTTGTAGACTTTAAGGTCTGAAGGGACCATCATGATCGTCTAGTCCACAGAACTCGCCCACCCACTCCTGTAATAGACCCATAATATCTGGCTGAGTTACTGAATTACCATGTATACTCGTTCATAAGCTGAATTTTTTTAGTAAAAAAGGGAAGCCCCAGAGAAGGGGGTCGGCTTATGAACGGGTATAGAGAGGGAGAGGTGGGACACAGCCTATCCCCCCAACGGAGGGAGTAAGGGGAAGCAACACAGACAGAAGGGAAGAGGCGGGGCCAGAGTCTGTCCTCTTCTGGCCATGCTGGTCTCCCCCCAGCCTCCAAAGCAGCTGCAGCTCCGGGGCTGGCAGGCTGCAGTTATGCCGCTTGGCCCTGGCCCCCAGAGCAGGCTGTGGCTGCACCACCCGGTCTGGCCTGCCAGAGCAGGCTGCAGCTGTGCTGCCCAGCCTGCCGGAGCAGCTCCAGCGAGGCCAGAGACATCCTCCCCAGATAAGGTGGGAAGGGATGGGATGGGGAGAGTGTGGGGGTCCTGGGTTAGGATGGGGTCATGTGGGGGGTGGTCACAGGGGTTACTCCGCTGACTCCCAGCTCCTCCCCCCCACCCCCCCAAAAAAAATTTCCCCACCAGTTGCTGTCCTGGCACGCTGGAACACTTTGTTTACTTAGGTTTACCTCCGTGCCTGCGGCTGCTCGAGGTAAACAAACCATCTCTGCCCACCGGTGGCTTATCCTGATGGCCCAGGAGCCAAAGTTTGCCGACCCCTGAATTATAGGGTCGGCTTATGAACGGGTCATAAAATGTTTCCATTTTTACTTATCCATCTTGAGGGGGGCGGGGGGGTCAGCTTATAAACGAAGCAGCTTATGAGCAAGTATATATATCAAATAATGATTTAAAGACCTTCCCAGTCATCACCCTAGAACAAATGTTCTGACACATACCACTAAATCAGATCCTCTTCTAAGAGGAAGACCATTTTCACTATCTGGAAATATGTAGTTAAATACTGAGTGAGCCCCACATTTTTGGAGAGGGTAGCCTTTTCTTTTATAAGTCAGAAAGCAAATCTCAGCCTTTTCATCCCTGTTCCAAAATAGATCACAGTATGTTCTGGTTATCCTAAGGAGTAGTACCATGCTGGAGGAAGATTGTCTGTGTCTGTCTGTCTCTTTTTTGGCCTAATGGGCATGGAATACCTTTGTAAAGAGCTGAGTCCTTTCTCTTTTGTCTGGGATTACTTTATGAATTTCTGCTCCATTTCTCCTTCCCCCGCCCCCCCCAATAAAAAAAAGTGTCACCTTAGGGTTTTTTTGGGGGGGTCACTTTAAAAAAAAGGAGGAAAATATTATTTATTATGATTGCTAATGTAATATTGTTACCTTCTTGAAATACTTTAGTTTCAAACTCTTAAATTTTTTTAGCTTTAGTGCTTTTAGTTTTTCTCATATTTCCAGAGAAAAATATTCTCATAATAAACATTTAAGAATAAAAATACTTGAGGAGGGTAGAGGTGCTTCTGGATCTTAATGAGTGAATCAGTTAATCAATTATAAATTCTCTTTGGAAACTTGATTTGCTACTTTACATTGACTAACCTGAAAGATGTGTATTTGTATACTCTTTATGGGCTAGTGTAACTAGAGATTTCTTCTGTTTGCGTTCGACAGTTTGAATTTCTGTATTGCTTCCTTCTTTTTGATTGTCTGCCTGAGTATATTCATCAGAATAATGGCCGCCATCTTGGGTGATTTGAGGTGGCAAGGACTGTCATACCACCTGGCTCATTTGGGCCAGAACATTAAACCTGACCCAGAGAGCAGCATCCAAGATTCTGTAGAATTTTGACTTCCGGGGATTAGAAAAAGAGTTCCTTTCCCCTTCATTAAGGAGATTAATCCGTCTGGGAGCTATAGTAGGTGTAGCCAAAGGAGGAGATAAAGATTATAGATGTCATCCTTATCTCATCTCAGAGGTAACAACCTAGAGGATTACTGGAACCCATTGTAGTCCATTATGTGGTGTTGTCTGTTTAATGGGAACTACAGCTGGTCAGGATTTTTCTGTTGCAATGATTTTCCAAGGGAAAATTCAGTTTTCTGCAAAAAATTTGAAATTTTTGTGGGGATTTCCCCCCCCCCATTTTTTATTTTTATATCTCTATATATATCTATATCTATATATCTATATATCTATCTATATCTATATATCTATATAATACATATACAACATTTTCTTTTCCCCTTGGGTCATTTTGATCTGAATCAAAATATTTTGGTTTGTTGAACTGACCTGAAACAATTTTTTGGGGTCAGCTCAATATTAAATTTCATTTCCCTATTGTAGTGAATTGTCCCATGGGGATTATAGTTGATATTCCCATGTTCTCCTTTGGGCTGTGTTCCCTGATATGATTATATTGCCCAACAGGCAACACTATCTTTTCTGGGACTCAGCAGCATGGTGCCTCATGGTAGTCACATATATGGAGGTGCATCATGGAAGATGTAGTTTGGAGGCCATGGTGGCATCAGGCTCCTGAACTACAGCTCCCATGAGGCAATGTGCTACAATAGGAAAATGCAGTTTAATGTTGAGCTGACTCAAAAAAAAGTTTCATGTTAGTTGAGCAAACCGAAATAAAGCGTTCATTCATTTCTGAATTGAAAATGTTCAGAACTCTGCATCCTGTGAAAAATTAAGGTATTTCAACTGTTTCTCCCAATTTTGGACAAAAACAAATGTTGCAATATAGAAATTTCCTGTGGAACTGAAATTCTTTTGCTCATCTCCAATGGGAACAATATTATCCTCCCCAACTTGATACCATGGGCTCAGTCCCTGTCCCAAAAGTTCCAGCACATGATGATTCCTCATCTGATGAGTTGTAAAGTGCTATGTGTGTATTATTATTACTTACTCTTTTGGGGTTAGAAGAAGGCTCTAGTTTGCTATCTGAACAAATATCTATTTTTCATAAGAATTATGCAAGGGAGGTTGTCATTACTATTGAAGTATGTGTAAATTGTGAGGTCTTTAACATCATTTTAAAATCAAACTTGTTTTTCTATTTGTCTCATTAGGAAGATAGTGCAGGGCAACTTTTGGTACTGGGCGCTACAAACCGTCCACATGCACTGGATGCAGCACTACGCAGACCTGGGCGTTTTGATAAAGAGATAGAAATCGGGGTCCCCAATGCCCAGGACCGATTCGACATCCTCAACAAACTTCTTAATAAAGTTCCTCATCTGTTGACAACAACAGAGTTGGTGCAGCTGGCTGATAGTGCACATGGCTATGTGGGAGCAGACTTGGCAGCCTTGTGCAAAGAAGCAGGTAAGGTATACTGCTAGTCCCACTGAGAATTCACTTACTCTAAAAATCCACTTGACTGCTAATGGTACACACAGTATATCTCACAGAGGGACTCAAAACAATGAAATCTTTCCTCTATTTTCATATTTTTGTAAAATTTTATAACAAAATCCACAAAGAGTTTCAGAAAGTTAAGAGACTATTGGGATAGTTAAGGGGGTTGATAATGGGATCTGGAGCCTCTTGCTTTCCTGCCTACAGTTTGACTTTAGCCCAGGCTGTTTTTGAGACCAAAAGTTATCTCATGACTGTTCCCATGTGGCTGTTCTCAGCCCCTTTTCCACCATTGGCACTTCTGTTGTCTGGTCAAGGGCTAAGTGGACATGAAGACTGAAATACTCTCTCCCCACTAGAGAGAAGCAGTATGAGGAATATTGATTGTCTGCTGCCCTAGCCATATTATTCTATGGACAGAGAGAGTCTCCATGCTGCCAGATCTTTAACAACCACTTAAAATATTTTTTAAAATAATTAAAAAAAAAGGCACTGGGAATCCTAATGTCATCTTTAGCTTAGTATATAAAAAGTCTCTTGTAAGCTGTTGGTCGGTGCATTGACCAACTGCTGGTGAATGGATTGTGACTGTTTCCAAGTATTCCTAAGAGCTTCTCTGCTCTTTCCTCAGTAAACAAAATTGTGAGGCACTAAGAGAGTTTGTATTACAGTAGTAATACAAATAGAAACAACAATTTACCTATTTTTTTTTTTTAAATAAACATTGAATCTTTGTTATAAGGATATTTGTAAATTGTTATCCTGGAGTGACCTCTGCTGGAGGAAGATGCAGTTCTGCCCTTGAAGCTGTGTGCAGGCTAGTTGTATTTTTCCTCCTCAAAGAATTTAAAAAAAAAAAAAAGACTTTTTGGCTTAGAGACTTATAGGAAAGGAATTTATTTATAGATATATATATATATATATATATATATTCCTTTCCTATAAGTCTCTAAGCCAAAAAGTCTTTTTTGTCTTTATATAAAATTATAATAACAGCAGTGTCTGCTTTTCCTGGTGATGAATTTTATCATTTTTGAATGTGTACTTTGCAAAGAAAAGGCATTAAGTATCTTTCTGCAGCTTGTAAAAATATATGGCATATTCATCATAGATGCATAAAAGTGAGAGATGGAAATGATCTGCCTACATAGTATATAGCCCACCCTGTTACCCGTGAAGACTGCTTCTGGTACGTTTTCTAATGTTTTTGAAGTCCCAAGCAATGGGCTTGCACCACTTCTCTTAGGAGACTATTCCACAGCCTAGTACATCTCACTGTCCAGGAGTGTGTCCTGATATTCCACCTACGTTTTTATAGATTAGTGTTATCCCATTATTTCTTGTTATGTCCCTGTATAACCCATTAACTCTCCTTCCTTGGTGTTTACACACTTCAGATGTTTGTAGGCTGTTATCATACCCCCCCATCACCTCATTCATTACTTAACCAAACTATAAATATTTATCTCTTTTAATCTTTTCTCATAAATAAGTCCTTCCAGCCTCCAGATAACGTTTGTTGTTTGTTCTCTGAACTCCCTCCAATTTGTCAAAAACCTTTTTGGTAATGTGGTGCTCAAAATTGAACTCAATATTTTGTGTATATTATAGCACAAAAAGCTGCATAAACATGTAGTTAAGATTGCTTAATGCCTTCCTAAATAATCTAAGCAGTTACAAATCAGAGAATCCTCTGTTAAGGTTCTTTCACAATTTTAGAAATACCTGCTACTTTCATACAATACACTTGCATATGAGTACAAATAAAAAATGGGAATTCACATGACCACCTTAATTTTGACCACAAAAAATATAAATTCAACTTATAGTATATAGTAGTAGTATTTATTATTTGTATTGAGATATTACCAAGAGGTGCCAATTGAGAATCAGGGTCCCAGCGTTCTGGGCACGCTACACAGTTCCTGACCTAAAAATCTTACATCTAAATATACTTATGTGCTCATAACAAGTTTAAGCTGCTTCTTGAGAACTCTTGATTCTTAACAATTGTATTGAAAACCTACATAATTTTATATGTATGCTATTTTCATGAGCGGAAGGTAATCTGTTTATGATATGGTAACCCAGTGCTATATGGCAACTGCACATATAGTTAAGGTTGCCTATGACATTTCATTATATGCCAGTTTTTTCTAATAGTGTGTTTGCATGGGGACACTCAGGAAGATTAATCCAAATTAACTAATAGTATGAATGAAAAGTGGATTAGTTAAAATGCATTAAACTTCTGTGTGGACACCATCATTTAGAATTAAAGTGGCCTTAATTCACTTGACTTTAATTCACTTGAATTATGAGATATTTAAATATAATACATTTTGGGTTCTTTTTATTTGCCCTTCTGATTTTTGACCCTTTCAGATACATGGGGGACACATTTTCAAGCTTTGCATCCAAGAGGGCTAGAAATGTACTTTCGTTTTTAAAAATGAAGCCTCAGATTATCACTAATCTCCAGGGTGAATTGATTTTAAATCAAGGTGATTTATATCATGATTCAAATCTCCAAGGTGAAAGATTTAACTAAAATTGATTATTTAAATAAACTTTTCCAGATGTATTTCAGTTACCGTGTATACTTGTTCATAAGCCGAATTTTTTTAGTAAAAAAGGGAAGCACCAGGAAAGGGGGTCGGCTTATGAACGGGTATAGAGAGGGAGAGGTGGGACGCAGCCTCTCCCCCCAACAGAGGGAGCAAGGGGAGGCAACACAGCCAGAAGGGAAGAGGCGGGGCCAGAGTCTGTCCTCTTCTGGCCACGCTGCTCCCCCCCCCAGCCTCCGAAGCAGCTGCAGCTCTGGGGCTGGCAGGCTGCAGTCACGCCGCTCGGCCCTGGCCCCCAGAACAGGCTGTGGCTGCACCACCCGGTCTGGCCCGCCGAAGCAGGCTGTGGCCGCACTTCCCAGCCTGCTGGAGCAGCTCCAGCGAGGCCAGAGACATCCTCCCCAGATAAGGTAGGAAGGGATGGGATGGGGAGAGTGTGAGGGTCCTGGGGTAGGGGGGGTGTCATGTGGAGGGTAGTCACAGGGGTTACTCTCCTGACTCCCAGCTTCTCCCCGCCCCCCCCTCAAAAAAAAATGTCCCCACCATTTGCTGTCCCGGCCCGTCAGGGTAAGCAGCTGGCACACCAGGACACTTTGTTTACTTAGGTTTACCTCTGTGTCTGCGGACACTTGAGGTAAACAAACCATCTTGGCCCACCGGTGGCTTATCCTGATGGCCCGGGAGCCAAAGTTTGCTGAAACCTGAATTATAGGGTCGGCTTATGAACGGGTTATAAAATTTTTCCATTTTTACTTATCCATCTTTGGGGGGGGGTCGGCTTATAAACGAAGCAGCTTATGATCGAGTATATACGGTATTTTCTAAAGAAAGGAGCATTCTCATTGGTTGAGAGAACCACAAAAACATGTTGATTTATAGCTAAATAGAGCCTTTACATGAAATTTGATACCTCTTTTTGCTGTTGTGGAGGGTACACTATAACTACAGGTATTTAAGTGATTTTAATATTTTCAGATTCTTGTTAATTGTAAATGTTTTAACATGTTAGGATATGGTGAATGATATATAGCTTATTTACTAGATAATTAACTTTTTGCTCATGATTTGTGTCAATCTGTGTATTAAGATGATGACTGGAATTTAATTAAATACACACAACATATAACATTTATTTGTATTAAACAAAACAAACCATTAATACACAGTACATGACCTGTTGTGCCCATATTTATAAAGTGTAACCTCAAAAGTTAGATATTTCTTTTCTGATTCTTTCTAAAAGCAGCCTTTAACTCCGTTTTTGGTAATGGCTAATGGATTCGACTTATTTATTTTTTATTTAAATGCTTAAAGATGATGATGATAAGTTTAGGCCTTAACATATTTTGGATTCAAGTCAGATTTTTTAAAAACAGGTTTATTTTTAAAAAGGAAAAACCTTTTATTAACAAAATTTAAAAAAAAATCTGTTGATTTTGTTGTTTTTCACAAAAATTGACTTGTATTCATCCTTGCTCCATGTTATGGAAAAAACACCAAATATCCAGGGCCGGTGCAAGGAAGTTTCGCACCCTAGGCGAAACTTTTCACCTTGCGCCACCCCCCCACCGTGGCAGCTAACCATGCTCCCCCTGCCACCCCCCCCCCACCAGAGGAGCCCCCCTGCGGCAGCTAACCCAGCCCCCTACCCGGGGAGCCCACCGCCCGGGGAGCCCCCTACTACAGCAGCTGCCGCCCCTCTCCCTTTCCCTCCCCTCCGCCCCCGGCGGCAGCTAACCCCGCCTGGGGAGCCCGCCTCAGCTCACTTCAGCTCCGCCTCCTCCGCTGAGCACGCCGGCTCTGCTCTAATTCTCCTCCCCTCCCAGGCTTGCGGCGCCGATTGGAGGAGACTTAGAGTGGTGGCTGTGTACTCAGCGGAGGAGGCAGAGTGGAGGTGATCTGGGGTGGGGAGTGGTTCCCCTGTGCGCCCCCCCCCCCCATTACTGCGGGCGGCCCTCCCCGCGCCCCCCGCCCCAGCTCACCTCCACTCCACCTCCTTGCCTGGGCGGGCTTCTAGGTGCCCTCAACCACTAGGTGCCCTAGGCAGCTGCCTAGTTCGCCTATTGGTTGCACCGGCCCTGCAAATATCACGAGGTTCACAATAAAATCGTGTAAGCTGGCAACATAACTAAACTGTCGTTGAGTATCTCTGCACTTCTTAGCCCTGATTGTTGAGCAAGGCCCATGTTAGGAGGCAGGCAAGTATTATTAATCCATTTTACAGATAAGGTAACTAAGGGCTTGTCTACACTGTCCTGCTGTGCGGACTATGAGGATTTGAATTGCAGAGTGCACCAAAATTTTGCTGTCTAGCTGGCCCATTTGGGTGCTGATGGCGAAACTAAAAGGTACCTAGTTTGCATTAACACAGTCTTCTTTCAAACAGGACTGTGTTAATGTGCACTAGGTACCTTTGTAGTTCATGCCAGCAATGTCCACATGGGGAAGTTAGAGTGCAACATTTTGACACGCTCTTCAATTCACACCCCACTGCAGTCTGCACCGCAGCACAGTGTAGATATCCTGAGAGGTTGCACAAAGTCACTTTTAGGCAGAGCTGGGACTAGAACGGGGTCTATAACATGGCAAGTCTCATTCACTTAGGTCAGGCACATGGCCTTTCATAATAAATATCTGATCTATGTGCTTGGTTGTGTTATCTGTAATCACTAGACACTCTCCCCCTTCTCCCCCCCCCCACATATACTTACACGCACGTGCGCGCACACACACACACACACATACATACGGATGCCAGAACCGTTAAGAGCCAGAAAGAGAAACCAGGGTTCCTGGTTCACAGTTCCTCTGTGTGGCAGTGGTTTTCAATCTCTGGTCTGTGAGCCCCCACTATGTCTATATTTCCAAAGGGGTCTGCATCTCCATTCAAAACTTGTTAGGGGTTCGCAAATGAAAAAAGCAAATTTTAGGGGTCCACAAATTGAAAACCACAGCTATACTGTCTAGCAATTAGCTGTGTAAGCCATGGGCAAAGTATGTGTTGCACCCTCCTGTAATGGCTGATTCACATATAGTAAACAGTTAATATTGGAAAGACTTGCATTTATTTTTGTTGTTATTGGATCAGGCCCTATGGCCTCAGGCTTGCAAGAAGCTTCAAGTGGCAAATCCCCATGGACTTCAGTGGGGAGCTCTGTGTTGTCTCGGGTCTATCTGCGCAGAGCTCTTTGCAGG
Organism: Mauremys mutica; assembly: GCF_020497125.1. Lineage (NCBI taxonomy): Eukaryota > Metazoa > Chordata > Testudines > Geoemydidae > Mauremys > Mauremys mutica. Next base: position 45,752,678 of record NC_059076.1, read on the forward strand.
ATCTGGGCCTAATTCTGGAACCCAGTTAACAAAGCCATGGTTTTGGGGCTAGAGGAGGTTTCTTGTCTTCTAAATTGCTTAGTAGATTACCTTTAGCATGAACAGCTGCGTTCTGAAGTGTTTTATCTCAAAGAGACATGCTGTTTAGAAGATAGGCTGTGACATATCCTTGCATATAATGTCTGTTTGTATTCCCCTGGGATCATGCTGCCACTCTAATTAATTGGCCACACAGCCTTTTATTAATACTTTAAAAAAATTATAATGGTTTTAAATTAACAACAAAGATAAGCACTGCACTTTTTTGGAAAACATATGAAATGTTAATTATGTAGCAGGGACATGAATGATATAAACTGTGCTGAATGTTAGAAGATGCTTAGCAACAAAGGTTTCCAAATATAGCAATTTATTATAAACTTATCCTTCTATGGTTGCCTGTAGCATTTCAACAGGGTGAATATAAATATAACTTGATTTCTTCAAGAAGTGGATTTAGTCACATTGTTTACAGTGAAAGGAAGTATTTGCTTTGTAATTTTTAGAATTTATCTTGAACATCCTTGTTCATTACGCATTATTTCAGTGTGCTGATATAAAACACGTGGACCCTGATAAGATAGCATCATCAGGAAAGGAAGAACAAATGCCCATGTTTAAACAGTGGGCTTCTTGCAATAACATCTAATTGGTTGCAGTAACTTCTGCTGTAACTCTGAGCCTTTTCTGAGGTAGAAGCACTAATTTTGTTTTACATCTGAAAGATTTATAAATTCGACAGTTTCTTTAATGTAACTGCACAGCACAGACAAGTGTCGCTTTGCTTTGTGAAGTTGGGGGTAGTATTGGTTCACTTTGGTTGAGCTTGACTGCTATTTTCTGAAATGTTGTAGAAATAAGAAATCGGGTCAGATTCTCAGTGATGTAACTCACATAGCTCTACTGAAGCCAGTTGAGTTTACACCAGCAGCGGAGGCACCCTTTCGTCTTTTAAATAAAACACAATTTTCAGAATAATTTAGTTTAGGCTAGGACCCATAGTGCCCAGTCCTCTCATCTATTCTTTAAACTTCCGTGAACAATTCACTTATAATGCAGAATCTCTAGTATTTAATTTACAATTGTGAAATGAGCATGCAAGTTGCATTATTTGAGGGGTCTGTCTTTAGCATTTTTTGCCAAGCCCATGAAACTTTTAGCTGTTCCCTAGCCCAAACTCTGACTTATGTCCCGTCTACCCTTCCTTCATCCCCTCCAAAAAACCTGACTCTTGTCTGCCATGCTCATATCCCCTCTACATTAGGGTGAATGAACAATACAATTTCAGTTTTTATAAATAAATAGGAAGATCCTGTGCCCCTGAGACCAAGGAATGTCCCTGTTTACAGGATCTTTTGTTTTGTCTTAGCCAGCCTGATCAAGTTACAAAAGCCATCTGAAGGAGCTGCTGGCTGGTTGAGCTGATGAAATTGACAGCAGGCTGGGTGAGCCTCCCTATATGCACTACAGGGACTATCCCCGCATTTGTCATACTACAATACCACCACCATGCCCTCCATGAGGCTTCCCAGTGAACATCCCCCTCGAACCAAGCCGCCTTCACACACAAGCCCGATTTATTGTATGGAGTATTATTATTATAATTTTTTAAAATTTCCTGCTGTTGCTGATGCAAGTTCAACTCCATTGGTGTTAGCTGCTTCTGGTGCCCTAATGCAGACAAATGACTGGCTACCAATTCTGTTTTCAGCACCATATTGATTAGACCCACTCTTGAGTAGCTTGAGTCTGAGGAGCTACTCCTTTGCTTCCACTTTAGCTCTGCAATCTTGCAGGTAGGTGTTGCACCAACCATTTTAGAGGCGGTGTTGGACTGGATTGGAGTCCCTTTTGGGGCACATTAGTTCCATCTGGTGCTCTGCTTGGAGAAGTTATGTTAAAAATGGCATTGTGTGATTCCGCCTTTATTTTCTCTCAGAGAATCCAGATCAACTGTGCTCAAATGTCCTAGTAAGAATATGCTCCCCTCTCCCTCAGTTGTTAGCATGGCAATTCAGTATGAGATCTGAAAGCTGAGCTGAAGTTTTTTTTTTTCTTCTTTGCTCTTCTTCATCACCTGTAGTAAATATTCTACAGTCCAAATAATGATGTGAATGAGAGATGGCCTGAGTCATGAAATTCAGATACAAATCTGAACTTCACTGATGGTGTTTGGGCCTGGTATTCTGTTTTGGGCTCTTCGCTAGTATAAATGTTAAAATTATTACAAATATTTTTCCTGGTTTTCGTTGTTAAATAAATGCAGTATGTATATGAGTTGAGTGCACTTGGAAGCTTAATTTTGTTAATGTGAGTAAATTGCCAGGGTGATGGAGTGTTGTTTTTTTTTAAATAGGTTGCAAAGTTGGATTTTAGAGAGACATCGCCAGTTGCCGCACTGGCTGGTTTGATCACTTATAAAAATGGAGGGAGCATATTATTTCTGCCTGATGATTTTGTTTTAACACAGCAGCAGATAAACGTTGGGCAGCTGCAAATAAGTTATTACTGAGTAGCGTAGCCACATTCACATACAGAGATGGTCATGTGGGGAGATGGAAATGTTACAAACCTATTTATCTTTACAGGGTCACGTACCTTTTTCTGGGGTTATATGGAATCAGGTCATCAAAAACAAAACTGAATCTGTATGAAACAGTGGAAGACAAATTTATTCAGAAATGACAGAACATAGAAATCTGAAACTTTAAGTGATGAAATACAAATATGATGTAGAGGTACAACTACAAATTATTATTGGATTGTAATAACTTAGGTCCAAAAATTCTCTCTCCTTCCCCTTCCCCTCCACCCCACTTCCAACCCCTTTATTTGAATGCACATTTCTGCAGCATAGATAGTACTGTTACATTGAAAAGAGGATGACTTTTGCTTACATAATACTTTATACATTCATTAATTTACTGGGTAATGGTATCTAGTGAATCTTCAGGGCTCATGAGTGTTTTAAATCACTGTATTGTCATGTAATTTCCAAATGAAATCACTAGCACCAAATCTTTTTTCTAAAGTGAAGCAAATATCATTTGCCCTCCTAACAGGTTATGTACAAATGCTTGCTTGCTTTGCACGCATACACACAAAGCAGAATGGCTTTTTGTTGGCTCAGGCTGTAACATATGTTTTTGGGTTGTTTTTAAGAATGCTAATTCGGAGTGATTGCTTCTATGCAGAAATGGTTACATCTGGATATTAAAGTGTGGCTAGAGGGAGCATGTTTAAGACTGGATGGAATGTGTTGACCTTACATTTGTCTGTGGAATCACTTGTGTTCTGTTTTTCAGTTTCTTTTTTAAAATAACATGTTGTGGAACAGAGGAACAGGCAGAATTACTAATTAGTTGAAACTCTTTTTAGTTGTTTTTCCAAGATTTCCTATTTAACCACCCCCTCACACGCATTTTCTTTGTTATGGGCCAGATCCTGACACCTTTACGCCTGATGAAGACTACCTTAAGTAGATTGCAAGCTCTTGACTGAGGGACCTTCTTTTTTGTTCTGTGTATGTGCCGAGCCTAGCACAACAGGTAAAGTAAGGCTCTTCTGTGATAAAGTGGCTCCATTGACTTTAATAGGACCATTCATGGAATGAGATGGCAGCCAACGTGGCTAACAGTATCAGAACCTGGCCCACTGTAAATGGTGGCAGATTTCTGGATAACAGATACTCTGCTTTAGACAAAATCTGTACTCTTTAAGACAGTGAATGGAGTTTTTATTGGTATACTTGTTGTTTAGAGTGGAGAGGGTATAAAAGCCGAAATGTATTAGTAGCAAAAATGTATATTTTTGTAGGTTTTTTTAGGTGTCTGTGTCCGGTTCTAGTTTTGTGCGATACTCTGATTTCTGTTCTGTGGATGGTATAGTGCTTATTCCAGCCAGGGCATTGGAACTGACCATTTTTGTAAAACTTTTCTGATAATCACTTAACTTTAAACTTTTGTATTCAAAACTAATTTTCAAGTAGTTGCACATTAGGATTGTAAACTCCTGTGTTGTGTATTGTTGTGGGTTGGATGCTGGAGTAATTTATTTCAACTCTATGCATGTCTCTGCCTTGATCAGTTTCTCATTCTTGCCTACTTGTATTTATATGAGCAAAAAATAAAATGTATGTGCACAAAATTATAGTTCATATTTTCTTCCAAGTATCACAAACTCCTCTACAAACTTTTAATTAAGCATCACAGTGCCCTTTTGAGGCAGGCAAACATTATCATTTTATGTACAGGGAAAATAAGTAATGGAGTTTGTAACTTGCCTCGTTTACACATTGGCAGAGCCAGGAAAAGAACCTGGGAGTTCCATCTCAGGGTTTCCTTGCATTAGCCATAAGATATGCTACATAGTCCCTCAGTGTTCAAAGAGCATAAGTAGATATAGAAACTGTCGGCCTGATCCAAAGCTTATTGAAGTCAATGGGAGTCTTTCAATTGACTTAAGTGGATTTGGGATCAGACCCTGTACACAAAAGGAAAACTATTAGCATTACATTAAGTTACATGTTAAATTCTCTATATACTTCTCTGTTCTTTTCTGTTTGTTCACTTTTTTTTTTTAATAGTAATGCAGTAGTTGAAATTTTGAGTTACTCTTTTGAAAAGCATGTTCCTTAGTGAGGGAATCATGCAGTGCCTGTGCTACAGCGACAGTACTCTTCACGATGTGCTTTGGGCCTTCAGGTCCTAATTAACCTGCACTGGCTTGGGGGAGTATGGTGGCTGTACCCTGGCATGATCCCTGTCCCTCACGGCATATTAGGCTTCTTATCCAGAACAGAATTATTCCCAGCTTCCTTAGAAACATAATTGTGAACAAGTAGTCGTTATGTATTATAAATATTATGCCTCTGCTCCTAGATAGCTCCAGGGAGGTGTGCTGAGCATTGTTGGGGAAAAATGCTGTAATCCCCACACAGTGTTTTTGGACATAGTGCAATGCGCATCCCCTCTTGTATTAATTTGGATGGAATAGATAGCTAAAGGTGTTAATGTAACCCAGTCAGTGTCCAGCATTAAACAGTGTTAAACAAGGTATGGGTTTGGTTTACAGAGACCTCAGCTTGCAGTGCAAACACACCATTAAAAATCCTTTTATCCAAAGATAAAAAGAGAGAAAAAGAGTGAAACCATTTGAAATGTAAAGTATTAAGTAAAGCTTTCATTTTGATAACATCCCTTGTTCCCTTTCCCTTTAGCTGGAGAGAGGTTTTTAGAAGGAAAATGCCCCGTGTTTGGCAGTCTCTTAGATGGTATTAAAGATGGTAATAACTGACCTTTTGGGGAAAAGAGAAGTTAGTTGAGATTGGCTGGAGCTGTTGTTCTTAAAGTCTGATCCTGTTTCCTCCCAAGAGCTGATAGTGGTGGGGATGTCATCTGACTCCCTTTTCTTGGCCTGATCTGCTCTGGACATATTTGAGGATCGGGATCGCGATGGCCTGGGATCCCAGGAGACAGTGTGAGTGGCAGCCATGGTGGTGAAGCTTGCTCCAGTAGCCAATTATTCTCTTTAAGAACCCACAAAGAGAGTGGTGGGCAGAATAGCCCATCCCCTCATTATTTTTCCCACCAATTCCTGGTTTACCAGCCACTGATTTCTGGTTTACTAGGCATGATGTTAACACAGTCCTTGAGTTATCACAGGAAGCCTTTTTATTTGGACTAATTCAGTCTTTGTCTCCCTTTCCTACCTTTTCCCATCAACATTCGTTGTTAGAGGTTACTGTGACATCTTATCAACGTACACTTTTATTTTTTACAGTTGTGATCACAATAAGGGTAAATTGGTAAGCCTAATTGTCACCCCCTCCCCCACCCAAAATAATGTTACAAATGTGGGTGCAGTACATCGCAGCTTGCATCAGTTCAGTTGCAACCTGATTCACTGAGTCTCTATGAATGTTGGAGTAAATGAATCTGTCTATCACTCAATGGTATAGATTGGAGGACATGTGCTACTAATAATAGTAGAGCCCAGGTTTTCCTGGATGTGATAGCTGACAGATTTCTTCAAATAACTGCTGAACCAACAAGAAGTGATGCCATTTTAGACTTGGTATTGGTAAGTAGTGAGGACCTCATAGAAGAACTGGTTGTAGGGGGACAACCTTGGCTCAAGTGATCATAAGCTAATTCAGTTTAAACTAAATGGAAGGATAAACAAAACAGATCTGTGACTAGGGTCCTACTAGAAAGGGCAAACTTAAAAAATTAAAGAATTAGTTAGGGAAGTGGACTGGTCTGAAGAACTCAAGGATCTGAATGTGGAGGAGGCTTGGAATTACTTTGTCAAAGTTGCAGAAGCTATCTGTAGCCTGCATCCCAAGCAAGGAGAAAAACATTTCAGTGAGGGGTTTCAGACCAAGCATCTCAAACAGGTAAGCATCTCAAACAGGTGATTAAGACAAAGCAGAAAGCCTACAAGGAATGGAAGATGAGATGGATCAGAAAAGAAAGCTACCTCTTGGAGCTCAGAAAGTGTAGGGATAAAATGAGAAATGCCAAAAGCCAAGCAGAGTTGAACCTTGCAAAGACATTTAAAACCAGTAGTAAAAGCTTCTAGAGCCATATAAATAAAAAGAAAACAAGGAAAGAAGAAGTGGGACCACTAAGCATTGAGGATGGGGTGGAAACTAAAGATAATTTAGGCATGGCCCAACACCTAAACAAATATTTTGCCTCAGTTTATAATAAGGGTAATGAAGACCTTGGGGGTAGTGGCAGGGTGGCTAATGGGAATGAGTATACAGAAGTAGAAATTACCACATTCGAGGTGGAAGTCAAATTCAGACAGCTTAATGGGACTAAAGTGGGGGCCTGGATAATATCCATCTAAGAATATTAAAGAAACTTGCAGATGAAACTGCAAGCCCAATCACAATGATTTGTAATGAATTTGTAAACTTCGGGGGTTGCACCCTATGACTGGAGAATTGCTAATATGGTTCCATTTTTAAGAAAGGGGGAGGTGGGAAAGTGATCCGGGAAACTACAGTCTTGTTAGTTTGACTTCAACTGTATTCAAGTTCTTGGAACAAATTTTGAAAGGGAAAGTAGTTAAGAACACAAAGGTAAATGGTAATTGGGATAAAATACAACATGGTTTTATAAAAGGTAGATTTTGCCAGACCAACCTGATCTCCTTCTTTGAGAAGATAACTGTTTTAGAGAAAGGAAAGGCAGTAGATCTAGTCTATCTGGATTTCAGTAATGCATTTGATACAGTTCCACATAGGGAAACTATTAGTTAAATTGGAGATGATGTGATTAATATGAGAACTGAAAGGTGGATAAGGAACTGGTTAAAGGGGAGACTACAATGGTCATACTGAAAGGTGAATTATCAGGGTTTCTGCTTGCCAAGGATTTTCCCATGCTGAAGGAATCCTCAGCAGCCTGTTTTTATGGCAACTTTGAAATGAGCCAGGAAGGCTTAACCAGGGCTAAGCACCTAGCTCCTTGTGTTGACTTCAAAAGGTCTGAGAACTAATTCACTTTCCTCCCTTAAATCTCTGATGCTCAGGGTTCAGCAAATCTTTGCGTTGCTGGGATACAATATTCTGTATAGTGAGCCAGGTTGGCTTGTCCCAATTAGCATCTGTGAAATGTGTATGTATTCTTGCTCCCAGACTATTGCACTGGGCAGCACAGCATGGGAAGGAGGTGACCAGCCCTCTGAGGAGAAAGAAGTGGTTCAGGACTATATAGAAAAGCTGGACGATAACAAGTCCATAGGGCTGGATACACTGCATCTGAGGGTGCTAAAGGAGTTAGCGGATGTGATTTCAAAGATAATGGCCAATGGCTCTGCACTCTCATGGGGATCGGGGGAGGTCCTGGATGACTGGAAAAAGGCTAATGTAGTACCATCTTTAAAAAAGGGAAGGAGGAGGATCCAGGGAACTACAGGCCAGTCAGCCTCAACTCAGTCCCTGGAAAAATCATGGAGCAGGTTCTCAAGTAATCAGTTCTAAAGCACTTAGAGGAGAGGAAAATGATCAGGAACAGTTAGCATGGATTCACCTAGGCCAAGTCATGCTTGACTAACCTACTTGCCTTCTATGATGAGATAACTTGCTCTGTGGATGAGGGGAAAGCAGTAGACGTGTTATTCCTTGACTTTAGCAAAGCTTTTGATATGGTCTCCCACAGTATTCTTGCCAGCAAGTTAAAGACGTATGGGCTGGATGGATGGACTATAAGGTGGATAGAAAGCTGGCTAGATCGTTGGGCTCAATGGATAGTGATCAATGGCTCCATGTCTAGTTGGCAGCCAGTATCAAGCAGAGTGCCCCCAGGGTTGCTCCTGGGGCCGGTTTTGTTCAATATGTTCATTAATGATCTGGAGGATGGCGTGGACTTCACCCTCAGCAAGTTTGCAGATGACACTAAACTGGGAGGAGTGGTAGATAAGCTGGAGGGTAGGGATAGCATACAGAGGGACCTAGACAAATTAGAGGATTGGGCAAAAAGAAATCTGATGAAATTCAACAAGGACAAGTGCCGAGTCCTGCACTTAGGACGGAAGAATCCCATGCACTGCTACAGACTAGGGACCAAGTAGCTAGGCAGCAGTTCTTTAGAAAAGAATGTAGGGGTCACAGGGGACGAGAAGCTGGATATGAGTCGACAGTGTGCCCTCGTTGCCAAGAAGGCTAATGGCATTTTGGGCTGTATAAGTAGGGGCATTGCCTGCCAGATTGAGGGACGTGATAATTCGCCTCTATTTGGCATCGGTGAGGCCTCATCTGGAGTACTGTGTCCAGTTTTGGGCCCCACACTACAAGAAGGATGTGGAAAAATTGGAAAGAGTCCTGCAGAGGGCAACAAAAATGACTAGGGGATTGGAGCACATGACTTATGAGGAGAGGGATCTGGAATTGTTTAGCCTGCAGAAGAGAAGAATGAGCGGGAATTTCATAGCTGCTTTAACTACCTGAAAGGGGGATCCAAAGAGGATGGCTCTAGATGGTTCTCAGTGGTACCAGATGACAGAACAAGGAGTAATGGTCTCAAGTTGCAATGGGGGAGGTTTAGGATATTAGGAAAAACTTTTTCACTAGTAGGGTGGTGAAGCACTGAAATGGGTTACCTAGGGATTTGATGGAATCTCCTTCCTTAGAGGTTTTTAAGTTCAGGCTTAAGGTCCCTTCCAACCCTGATATTCTATGATTCTATGAGATTTACAAGTCTTCTCTCCCCTGCAGTGTGGTGTGTCTGGAGCCCAAGGGATCCTCTCCACTCTCTCTTGAATTTTCCTTTCTTTGCTCCCTACCCACTTAAGACCTTCATAATGGAATTCAACCCATCCTTCCAGGTAAAGTAGGTTAGTCACAGCCACCTTTGGAACTGCTTAATGTTGCTATTGAGTTACTACAGATATGAATTGAAATCTTGCTTCTTTCAGTGGCTGAGTTGGCCGCATTAGGAGCTCTCTCCCCACCAGCCAGTAATTTACCAAAGATGACAAAGTACCAAATCTCAGATTGACATCCCTTGTATAGAAGAGTGGTTTTTTTTACCTCTAGGCTTCTGGGCTGATTCTATTAATGGTTTTGAATTTGCAGTCTCAATATATTACTTGTTTAAAATGACATTTCACATTTTTGAGAAACCTCTAGTGAGGTCTTTTATTTTGCTATGGTACTTCCTGCTTTATTTCAGCCACCATTTTCCTCTTATGTACCACATACCTGTAATTAATTTGAAGTCTTTTGTTTTTCAACATTACATTTAATTGCGCACACATTAGTCTAGTTATGTTTTTAGATCTAAATCTCTGAATTTTGGCTGACATTTCTGTTTAGTTCTCTTCTAATTCTGTGTCTGCAAGTTGTTACCTACAGTATGTAAACAGAGAAACCAATAATACAGATCCCCACTGAACTGACATGCACCAACCTCTCTGAAATTAATTTTATTTTTTTAATCTTTCAACTCTGATCCATTGTCGTTTCAGATATAACTTACACAAATGCAGGTGTGTGTGTATGTATGTATATATATATATATAAAATAAAAAAATAATAAAGATTTTTGAGGTGAAATCCTGGCCATATTGAAGTCAGTGGGAGCTTTGCCATTGGCTTTGGTGGGGCCAGACTATCAATGTCTGAGATAAGAATGAATTCTTCATTAACTGGCACTGATTTACTCTAAATTAAAAATACCCAGAATTTAAAATGCAGCTACTTCTGAAATGTGGTGTGTAAAAAGGTGCTATGAGAAGGTTCCATATTTATTGACTCTGTAGGAGTTCCAGATAAAATGTACTCTTGAAAAGTTAAAAAGAGTCTTTAACTGCCAGCATTGCAACCTGAGATTTGAAGGTAAAGCTGGGTTCTCTTTGGCTTAATTCATCTACAGTTTAAAAAAAAAAAAAAAAGTCAGCAGTTGGAATTTAGTTAAAAAATTCTGATGATGCTAAGGCAGAGAAGAGTCTGGTTCACACTTGTATGCCTATTAGCTCTGCAGGAGTGAAAAAACTGTAACTCTGTGTACTTGTATGTAAAATAAGCAGGTCCGATTGTGAAGCAGATCTGTCAATAATAATGTGGCATTTTCATACAAGCTTTTCTTAACAACTGCATTCTGATTTGCAGAATTTATTAGTAACAGTTACACTAAAGTTTTGCCTCTCACCCTGTCTTTGCTATTAAACTGTCAGAATAATGGGCAACCTTTTTCTTTCTTACTGTGAACATATGGGCAGCCTTAAGCTAGGTGTCTTAGACTTGAGTGGTTTGGAAATAAAGGAGCTATGGTATCCTATTTTTATTTTATTTTATTTTTTAGCTTTGCTAAAAGTTGTGCGTGTATAGTCTCATCTGGGAGCAAATTGTTTCCTGTGTGCTAGAACTTCTGGAAATGCAATTCCTCCTCCCCACATTCCCCCTCTTGTACCTCCCACCAGCTTCTGCTCAGTTCTGTAGACATGTTCCAGCAAATGTCAGACTATTCATGAAGGACTATAAATTGTGTACACAATCCCTACAGTAGATTAATGCTCAGGTTAGCTGAGTGAACTTGCAATATTATGGTTACAGGGGATTTAAGGGTATTATCATTCCTGTGCAAACAGCACATAAAAGTTCTTCAGAGATTTTTCCATGTAACTTTGGAAGTTAATGCAGATTTTAGAACATGGTTTCAAAAGTAAAATGTGGTTTGTGCTTTTGTAATAAACACAATTTCTAAATTGGGTGTGCATTTATGATTAGAGATTAAGTTAAAACCTATTATACTTTCATGTGGATATTTATCTTCCAATGAATTTGTCATCTTAGTTCTCCACATGGTGGCATTAAAAAAATTCCTTGGATGATATACTTTTAAAAGATGCAAATTAAAGAATTCATCTAAACTTGTTGATGCTGTGGTGGTGTAGTCAGTTGTCCCAGTGCTGTCGTTTGTGGAACACTAGCTGATGGTCATCTGGTGCTGCCTTTCCTCTTTGTTTCCAGCTGCTAAATTGCAGTAAAGACAGCTAAAAATGCATAAAATACTTTCTTGTGTTTTTTATCAGCAGTTGCTGTAGTTTCCATGTGAAGGTTATATAATCACAAAACGGAGGGAAGGTGGTTGCTAGATTTGAAAATTGGATGAAAGATTGTTTGCGTGATTGTGAATAGGAGAGAGAATCTCACAGCTATAATCTCCCTCTATTAAGATGTGATCCCTACTTTGTAAAGGTGAGGAATCCCGTGTTAGGTAAACACACACCTGGTTTCTTTTGTAATATCTTTTCACTTCTAGACATTGGTTGTTGAGACTGTACAGTATGTTCAGGTTTAGATGTGTTAGAGAGACACATACAGTGTATGATGGTTTGGTATAAAATATATCTTGGCATAAGTTTGGTCATCACTCATGAATTATGCTAGTCATCCCTAATGAGTGTTGATAAACCATTTATATCATGTATGTAACAGAAAAGCTATCTCCACCTGTAAAATCAGGTGCCTTAGTTAACTTGTGCCCATCTGTGCAGGTCTCTAAAGGAGTGAAAAATGACTTTATTTCTAAAATAGATTTTCTATACATAAAACTATCAGACTGTTAAAATAGGAAATCTTTCAGCCTTCGAAGGAGAGAAGCAAGTGCTCCATGTGTGTGCCTTTACAAACCTGAAAATTTGCCCCTTCAAATGGTATAAACCACCAATTTCTAGTCCTCCAAGATAACAAGGTATTGCGGCTGAAACATGTTACTGATGCAAGGCAGAATGTTTGGTCTCTTATGCTATGGGCTGTTACAATTTTGTAGGGAAACTTCAAAATGGTAGGGAAAGAAGAAACACTTATTTTGCAAGTTGACTTAAAATTAAAATTACTGTTTGAAACCATTCTTGGATTTGGAATGTTAGAACAAGTCCAGGGGAGATGGGATAATGGAAAAGCTGGAAGTTAGGCAGTCAAAGGAGTAAGATAAATGTGCTTTGTCACATCCATTTCCACATCCATTGTATATTCTCAGCCTGCCAAACCTATAGTGTGTATATATATGTTGGGTGTTCATGTAGTGCATAATTTCTATTTTATGTGTTAGTGTGTAATAAGCATAGACTGACAAAATTTAGCTACATGGGAGTATTTATTCTTGCACTTGTCTACATGCAATCTTAATGTAATGTTCTGACATCTAACCATAGCTATGAACCAGAATACCTTATGGGTAAACAATGCTACCTGCATCATAGTTTGTAAGGGACAGAAAAGAAAGCAGCTGTACTCTGACAAATTGTACAACATGCTTGTTTCCTCTGTCCTCTTTCCTTCCTCTGTCCTTAGACAGACAGGATGAATTTGTGAGGGATAACACACAATGTTGGGGAGTGGAACAAACTGTTTTTTCCATTGTTTTTTATGATGAATATCATACGCTCTTATGTTTTTTGTTTCTTTTAGTTTATTTCAGAACTTTCCATTTATGCTGAGCTTGAGAAGCAGTATTCCTGTCCATGGAATATACTCTCTTTATGTCCACCTAGTTAAGTCCCTACTGTGCATAGAGTATAGTGCTAGAGACCAATCCTGCAACCCATACTCAAAATAGGTATCTCTTACTTATGCAAGTAGTCCTATTGACTACCTGGAAAGCTAACTCAATGTAGTTGTTTCTGTTTATTTTATTTCAGTGGGACTACTCACATGAGTAAGGGTTACGGGTCTGTGAGCGGGCTGCAGGAATGGCACCTAGTTAGTCAGAATTAATGAAATCTGATTACTCATTAATCCACTGAAAGTTGATGATGTCTGAATAGGGTCAAGTAAAATTGATACATAAATGTGCTTTCAAAGCCAGTTTACAATAGAGGATAAAGACTTTATCTGACACAAATCAGGCGAGACCAGTGGTTCTCAAACTGTGGGTCAGGACCCCATTTTAATGGGTTCACCAGGGCTGGTTAGACTTACTGGGGCCAGGGGCCAAAGTCAAAGCCCGATCCCCACTGTCTGAGGTCAAAGCCTGAGGGCTTCAGCCGTGGGCAGTGGTGCTGAGATTATAGGCCCCCTGCCTGGGGCTGAAGCCCCTGGGCTCGGTTCCTCTCTCCCCCTCCCCCTCAACATTCCCCTGGGCACAGGGGCTTGGCCCCCCCCCACCTTGGGTGGCAGGGCTTGGGCAGGCTCATGCTTCGGTCCTGCCTCCTGGGGTTGTGGAGTAATTTTTTTTGTCAGAATGGGGTCAGAGTGCAGTGAAGTTTGAGAACCCCTGGGCTAGACAAATCCTAAGAAGAGGCTCATCTGCAGAGACCAAATGGGTCTTTCGGATGAGCAAATACTGAATGTTCACTATTTTCTGGGATACATTATTAAAAATGGCATAGATTAAGAGCTCAAAATTTTATATCTCCATAGCAAGAAACTTGCAGATACCACTGTGGGGGTATTTTGCAAAAAATTTCTAGCAGTGTATATTGTGTATTACCTTAGATTTCCTTACATTGAGCCATGGAAAACATGTATTTAAAGTTGGGATGTGCTTTTTCCCCTCCTGGAAGGCCATTGGCTGTATTCTTCCCTTGTTAATAAGTCTCTTTCTCCCTCTCCTCCCTTTGGGCAGGAGTCAGTGGGAAGGGCAGGAAAGAATGATTATGATAACAAGAGGAAACAGGAACAATAATGCTCTCATTTTCAATCTGTTTTATTGTTTAAATGTAAAACATTGTTTCAATTAAATACTGACCTGTGTATTGGCAGGTACACACACATGCTTTAATGAATTCAGGCTTTGTTTGGAGAGCTGTGACCTTTTTATCCCTGTTCTGGATCAGAGCTGCTGCATTGCACACACTACTGATCACTGAAACTTCACTCTGATACAGTTAACAGCACGGGCAGAGGCTGTTTACACTGGCAGTGGCCGTACAGAAGAATGGTGTCCCCTTTGGACATTTTTTTTGTTTTTATGACTAAAAAATGAGTTATCCCTTTAAAAATGAAGAAGATAGCCATGATATAGTTACAAACTTCATCAAATGGGCTTTTGTGGTAAAATGTGTAGCTGATGGAAGGGATACTTATAAATGAAGAACAGAGATCTGGATCAATTATTTCCTTTCTCTTATGACGTAACTTCCTTTAAAGCCGTGATATATTCATTTATTTTAAATCACTGATCTCTTGCAAATAGTCATAATAAATACTTAGGATCAAATGCAAAACAGGATTAAAAAACTAAAACAAAGACTCATCAATCGTATAACTGCGATCACATAGTGTGATTTAACCTATTTGGTGGTGGTGGTTTTTTGCTTGCGCATGTGGCTGTGAAATTACAGATTCGTGTGATTTGAAATGATGTCCTGTTATGTAATAGTTCTTTTTAAAAATAATAATAGGAGAGAGAAAAAGGAAAAGGAAACAAACACAAACAAAAAACCCTTCTGAAATCCTTTTTAGTGATGTTGAAGTGAGTCAGTAGCATTTTTCACTTCTCTTCTGGCAACTAGCTTTGCAATTTCCTATTTGACCTCATGGAATGTTTTTATTTATGTATCCTGTTAGTTCTAAATGTTCCACATTTGGGTAAAACCTGAACTACAAACATTTTTTTTATTGTATTAAAAGGCTTGTGTATTGAACGCAGGTGTTCATGCTCTGTAATAATTGGCAGTTTATGGAGATACACCAGCTGTACTGATCCACAGGGGAGATATTACATCTATTCACACATTGCATATATTGTAGGAAATTTAGAATTCCTGTAATTGTCAGAAATCTTGTATGTCCAAGTTCATAAGTGCTCCCATAGAAAATATACAGTAATCCTCTGATAGTAAGGCCATATTTATTTCAGAAACAGCGTATCCCTTATTATTGTGCTTTCTTGCAGCATTAATTGACATTTTGTTCAGTTAAGCATAGAAAAAAAACCCGACAATAAAATATTTGTCTCTGTTTGCATTGCTCATTTATGTCAAACTGGTACCACATATTTTTGTAAGCTACATCAGTTAAATTCTATTACATTCAATATTTATTTTAATACAGTAAAATTTATAGTATCAAAAGCAAGTTTGGAAATAGAGGCAGAAAGAACAAAATGGGAGTAAACCTTGAAAGAAACCAACTGAAGGGGAAGGAAAGCTAAGGTGCTTTTGAGCAGCATAGTGTCAGTTATCACTTCACAGGAAAAGGAGTTGACAGTCCCTCTTCTCTGTATGGGCTCCCATATAGAATAGTGTTTAGTTTTGGGTACTACTACTTCTTAGCATATGCGCAGCATGCCTCGGGTACAGGGGCGGCTCCAGGCCCCAGCACGCCAAGTGCGTGCTTGGGGCGGCATGCCGCAGGGGGCGCTCTGCCGGTCACCGGAAGGGCGGCAGGCAGCTCCGGTGGACCTCCCGCAGGCGTGCCTGCGGAGGGTCCGCTGGTCCTGCGGGAGGTCCACCGGAGCTGCCTGCCGCCCTTCCAGTGACCGGCAGAGCGCCCCCTGCGGCATGCCGCCCTGCTTGGGGCAGCAGAATGTCTAGAGCCGCCCCTACTCGGGTAGCACATGACCAGGATTCATCACCAAATTTAGATCATTGGCTTCCTTGGCCTGGGCCAGTTACTGATGGGGAGTGGGACGTGAAGCCTGATCCATGCCCCCCTGGCTGCTTCTGTACCCAGAAAGATATTGATAAATCAGAAAAGGGGGAAAAACAGAGCTGAGGGCCTGAGTTATAGGGAAAGACAGTAGGAATTTTGTATGAATGGTTTGGCTAACAGAGGGAAAGCAGGGAAGCTGTAAGTGTTTGTTTGAAAGGTAGGAACTCGGTGGAGGGAGAGGCATTATTCATGGTAGTTGAAGCAGGGACGGCTCTGTTTTTTGCCGCCCCAAGCACAGCAGTCAGGGAGCTTTCGGTGGCGTTTCTGCAGGCGGTCCGCCAGTCCTGTGGATTCGGTGGCGGTTCTGCGGGTGATCTGCTAGTCCTGTGGCATCGGCATATCCGCTGCTGAATTGCCGCCGAATCTACGGGACCGGCGGACCTCCCGCAGAAATGCCGCCGAAGGCTCCCTGACTGCCGCCCTGATGACGACCGGCAGGCCGGCTCCCTACCCCCCGGCTTGCCGTCCTAGGCACGCACTTGCTGCACTGGTGCCTGGAGCTGCCCCTGAGTTCAAGACAATAGGAAGAATTATTTGGAAAATGGGTTGAACATGAAGAAAAACCTTATGCTGAAGTTTTTTTTAGACAGTGAAAGCAGCAAAAATCTCATCACTTTAAATCCTATTAAAGTAGATTAGGCAAAGAGAGCGCTTGGGGCCCAATTGTGCATTGGCAGGAGACCGGACAAGACTGCCACTCTTACATTAATTAGTGGATCCTGTGCTAGATATTTGTATTTTTTTCCTCATAAAAAAGTGGCTATAAAAATGACCTCAACTAGTTTTTCTTGTCACCTCCCCTATGCACCCTATAATGGTTTTCCTGGGAATTATGGCTATTTCATTCTCTCTCTTGAAGCTGATCTGTTCTATGTGTATATGTGGTCATAAAATCCCCTTTTCCCTTCATCAGAAATATCTGCTGTGTTCTTTGAACTAGCCAGAGCTTGATGTTGGGACGTTCTGTTTAAAGATCATTTCCTTGCCAATGCTTCAATCTTTTGTGCATGTATGTGTTGTACGTTCTGTATTTGTGGGAAACAGGATGAAGTCAACATGTGTTTGGTTTTCTTTGTAGGTTTGTGTGCTTTGCGGAGAGCACTGGGAGAACAAGCTAACCTGTTAGACAGTGAGGTGGCTGGGTCAGTGATGATTACTCTCAATGACTTCCTGCAGGGGATGAATGATGTCAGGCCCAGCGCCATGAGGGAGGTGGCTATTGATGTGCCAAAAGTAAGTCATGTTCCAGAGAACACTAGAAACATTGTTAAAGCTAAATGCTGTAAAGTCATAGTGAGACTTCGAAGAGCCCTGTCTGCAAAGGTTCATTTTAGAAAATAGAGGTCTCCAATAAATGTTATGCATCATCATCATTTTTTTTTTTTTGACATGCCAGATTTTTTTTTTTTGGTTGGCGTTTGTTGTTCAGTATGAAAAGTAGGCACTGCCGGAAGACATGTGTTTCTTGTTGACTGTATGCTCTGTTCTCAAGATCTGAATAGGTTAATTGATTAAAAGCCTAAAAATTTAAGCTTAAAACAGGCACTGAATAGGTCTGTACATCGGAGCCACTAGTGTTCCAGCAACCAGTTCAATTAGAAACAAAGCATTGACATTTGCCAGCAAAATATATTGAAACAAGGTTATGAAAAGGTTTGTGTGACTGTATGAAGCATAGCTGATAAATTGTCTAGGTCAACAAGAGATGAATCACTGAAAGCATAGGGACAAATTCTGCCGACAGTCATACTTCTGCAATCTCATTGGCTTCAGCGAGATTGCAGAGGTTTAATTAAGAGAAGAATTTGACCTCCTGTGTGAGTCCTTACTGGTCAGTAGTGATCACTTCCGAAGTGATCTCTTTGCTGCCACAATTGTGTGTGAATATGCTACTCGTTCATTTAAACTTTTTGGAAAAGATATACATTTACCGCCTTCTGTCACAATTTTTTCAACTTAAGTTGAAAAGAGAAGATCCTTGGCTTTGAAAGGCTTACAGTCTGCTGAGATAACCAGATAAGTCTATTGTACAATGTTCTAATAAGCCCTTTGTTATTTGAGACAAACAACATATGCCTAAAAAACCAAACCAAAACCCCCCAAACCAAATTACTTAACTCTAATAATCAAAATATTTGTAGGCATTAACTTGTCCACCTTGCTTCTAGGGGAAGGTGCTGTGTTAATGGACAGATAAACAGAAGGGGGTGTGCATCCTACCTTTCTATCTTGTTAATATTGGCAAAATAAATATTTGTGCTTATATTAAGAAAATTCTAGAAAATCACAAAAGGGGGGCATATAAATCAATGCCAAGTCAAAAAATAATAAACTAGAAGAAAGTTATTAAGCATCATTTCACAAAGTAGGAATTCAATCACATAGTAGGTGGTTATTCCCAAACTATGGGACTAAGAAATCAGAAGAGTGAATGGTACACTTTATTTAGTAGCCTGTTCGTGTATTTTGCACTCTGGGCCAAACCTCTCTTTGTTATGCTATTGAAGTCAGTGGAATTACTCTGGATTTATACTAGAGATATTCAGGATTAATACGTCTGAAATCAAGAGTAGAATCTGGCCCTGTCTATTTCACTTACGTATACTTAAATAGCTCCTGTTACCATACTAATATCTGAATGCCTCAGACTGTATTTATCTTCATAATACTGTGCAGTCAGGAGGTACTATTATACCCATTTTACAGCTGGATAACTGAAGCACAGAGACGGAGTAGATGATGTGCCCAAGGTCACAAAGGAAGTCAGTGGCATAACAGGGAATTGAACCCAGGTCTCCTGTGTCCCAAGCTAGTGGCCAACCACTAGAGTCTAAATTGTTGTTATTCTCAGTGCCTTTCTTCTTATGTCTCAGTCCCTTTTTCCACAACCTTAGTAATCAGATTGCTATTTAAAAACATTTCTTTATTGAAATGAGTACACACAAAGTGTTGTCCACTAGCAGGAGTTGGGCTTTTACAGATATAGGCCTCGTTCTGTCCAGACTTAAGCACATGCTTAACTTCATTTGACTTTATTGGGACTCCTTGTGCGTGCAATATTATGTAATACTTTTGAAACTTAGGTTCTGATTTTTAGCTGGATCTCAATCTAATATTGCAAGCACAGTCTTGCTCTTGCAATTAAAGAGGATGAAAAATTGCATGTCCAATTAATTGCACTTACACTTGCACCTGTTTGGATGCGTAAGTACTTGACTGTGAGTGCAAACCAGGTAGTTTAGCAACTAAATGGGTGCACTCGCAGAGTCATTTGGGGCCCATGATCTTGTGCCAGCAATATTATAGACTATTTATGCCCTAGCATACTTCACTATTTGGGGTCATGATGTATGATTGTCCGGTCTTGGAACATCTGTTGGGAAACCTGGAATTATTTGCTCATCACAAGAACTGGAACCAACATTAGTTATAAATACAATAAGTTATTCTTTTTATTCTCCCTTCACCTCCTTTCAATACAATATTTACAGTTCATGGACTGGGGCCATTTTTCCATCCAGCACTTTATTAGCTGGCTCGAGGCCACGGTGCACTGTGATATGTTACTTATGCGCTCTGCAGTAATTTACACCAGTGGAAAGTGCTTTCTTGCACTAAGCTTATTATGTTCATATTGTATTGTAAAAATTATGGTTTAAACAAAAAACCCCTAACGGAAACCAAATTGGCTTAATGAGAAGTAGTTGATTCCTGCAATTGGAGTCCTGTAACTTCAGTTCTCTTTTTTCTGGCTAGTGCATGTGCTAATGTTGCAGCATGTTTAGTTATCTGAGAGTGATTAATCTTCAGGTACTTTCACCTGCTTGTTTCTGTGAGGATAGGCTTCTTCTACCACCCCCCCCGCCCCAAAAAAAAGGCTATCTGTGTAGACAGGTAATCATGTGTGTGACTTTTTTGATAAATAAGGGATTAAATTCATTTTTTTGAAAAGCGTTTCAAAGTTTGACTTTAATTCTGTTTGTCATCTAAAAACCTCTGGCTAAAAATACATTAAAGCATGATATAAATGACCAACCACAGGAAACTTTCCAATAGGAGATAATAGCTTGGGTATGAACTGTATTACTTTATTAACTGTTCATTTTGCGGGGGGGGTGGGGGGGTGGGAGGGGAGAGATATATTATTACAAGAGTCAAACACGTGCATTGATGCAACTTTTGGGCTATATAGTGAGTTAGCAGTAAAATCAAATACAGCCTTAAGAAAACTGAGCGACACCTTCATTATGTTAAGTTAATATTTTTCAGTTTAAAATTGGCTGTTTTCCATGTTAGGGCTGTTTAAAGTAGCCCTATGTAAAGCAAATGAGAAAAGACATAGCAAAGATGGGGTAACAAACCATATTTTAAACCATGAATAAAGGCAATTTGATAAAAGGCTCATTCCTGCTTTGGTTATGTGCCGATACCATTCTCTCTTTGCTACCCTTGTATTTTCCTGAAAGTGTAATGTCCTCTTTCTACCACTCAAGACAAATAATTCTCTGTTTTAGCATGAAGTCTGCAGAGAAGTTAGTCAAAATATGCAGGATCTGCACCATTTTGAGCAGGGCAGTGAGTGGGAGGTTTTTATTGTCCTAATTAGCTCTAAATTTTTTAATCTTAAATTTCAGAGAGAATTATAGGAGGGTCATTATATGTAGTATTCTATTAATCTGAGTTGCTCTGGTTGTGCCTATGTCATTTTACTTGTTGCACAGTATACAACACATTTACCTTAACTTCTAAGAGCAGAATCAATCAGCTGCATTATTTGAATGATGAAGGCTATCGGATGCAATACTTACGTTTTTTTTGTTCAAAACATACTCAATTTATTGATGGGGAAAGCAGTCAGATTAAGTGAGTTTGGAGAGGGACTTAATGGATAGTGAGCTTGTTTGGAGGACAGAAGAGGAAAGGCTTGTCCAGGTGTAGAGGTGGCACATTACAGTCTACTTCCTGGTGTACTATATATATTTGCATTCTCTTGGCACTCCATGTATGTAGTGAGTGCTACGCAGTGTGTTTGTGAATGGGGAGAATGCAAAATGTTTGTATGATGACTGCAAGTGTCCTGTACTCCTTCATTTTAATGGAACTTCTCTTGAACTTCATTACATGTAACCTCTTTGGAAGACAGCTCTTGTGTGTCAGGGACTTTGGAGACCGGGGGTGCATGTTATACATCAGGAAGTTAGTTCTGTGCTTCAGTGGTTTGGGGAGTTCTGCTATAGTAGCCATTCCTCCCTCTTCTATGGGTTTTTTAGAATTCTCTGAAGGTTTTCCCTGCCTGTTTTTTGTCCTGTTTTAATTCAGCACACTGAGACTTACACCTTTCTTGCCAAGAAGTTCTGGATGAGATGTCCTTTGGTGCATGTCTGCTTTGTTTCTTTATTACTTATTGCTTCATAACTGTCTATGGAGTTACTGTTCTGCATCACGTTTTCAGTCCTACTGACTTGAAGAGTTAAATATGTAGTGCCAGGAATGAAACCTAGGTGTCCTATATTGCACAGCAGCGCACTATCACTATCCCTCTGAGCTTACTCCTGAGGGAATTCTGTGCCAAAAAATTAAATGTTAGGCTGAGGCCCAATCAGATTATGAAAAGTCTCTAGTAATAAAAAATAGCAAATGGAGCAGTCTCAATGTCATAGACTCTGGTTGATCACAGCCTGCATTATAGAAATTCTAGATAAACAAGTTAGCTAAACATTTAACCCCGCATGCTTTGTTCATATGAAAACTCATGATACTCCTCTTTCTTCCTACCTACGTACCTTACAGTGCAGTTTTGAGGAATCAAACAGTAGCTTTCCTTCCTAGCACCAGGTTCCAAAAGGGAACTTATCTAGAGTGAGTCTTCAGGTTTTTCCACACCTGTGTTTCTCAAAGGCCGCCCTTTACCTCTCTGATTTCTCCTTTTTCATGTGCACCTTGTCTTGATGGTAAATGGCATACCGCAGTAGATCAGGCACAGCAAGTTTGAAGAGTTATTTGAACAGTGGTTCAGGGTACTTTTGTCATGTGTCTTTTTCTCTGAATTTTTGTAAATTCCAAAAAATTTACCAAAAAACTCATTTTGCTTGTTGCTTCTAAAAATTTTAGTAAATTCCTGATAACGTATTCCACTGTACAGGTTTATTTCCTCTGCGTGACACGTATAGTTTCTCTTACAATCTCCTGTGTCCAGCTCTCTCCACTAGAAAGAGAACATGTTCCACTGGAACACTACTGCTGGAACAACCAGTCCATCTTTTACATACGTGAATTAATATAATAAAATAATATGGTTTTGAAAATTAAGGCAGTCTATTTGTCTCTTCTCCTTCCCTAGGAAAAGTATGCCGCTGTTACTATTCCATTATCAAGTTAATTTGGAAATTTATAAATTTTGTTTCGTGTAATGTATATGGCTTTTATGAAAAGTGTTTTCCAGCAGTGTTAAGAAGCTACAGAAAACATCTTTCCTGTCTCTTTACTAAAACATTGTACTGTAGATTATTTTTTATTTATTTCTGTTAAAGTTAAGGAGACATACTAAGACCTGGTCTTAAGAATTTGTATCTTTGCTTCATGCTAACTAAGACTCTGTAAATATGTCAGACTCTTATTGCATGGCAATCAATTCCTCAAAATTTCTCAAGTTACTATTTTCTGCTTCATTCACTATCTTCAGTAACAGTTATATCCCTCCCCCCCCCCACCAAAATAAGAAGCAACAACACGCACAACTATGTGTAGCTGTGTGAGCCCATTTACTACTATTTAGCTAATGTTTGTCCATTCAGGCCTGTTTGTATGATGGAAAAAAATCAAAAATGCTCTTTCACAGTACTGCTCTGAAATAGCACATTAGAAATACGTTTTAGTACTGGCAGGTAGCAAAAGTTGGGGTAAGGCAAGTTAACAAAATTGGAAGGCTGCTTTGGCAGTTCATAAGCCCTAACCCCTCATACTAGATTCCTTAGAATCAGAAACAGCAATCCTCTCTTTTCTCTGAATTGATATTGCTCTTCACTTTTTTTTCCATAGCAAAATTCTGTCATTAGCTAGTTCATCTGTACTTTTCTGAGTGGCAGTTGCTGTCAGTTGTGTGAATTTTTATGCTTCCTTACTCAACCACGGTACTTATTGATTCAAAAAGTAGAAGCAGTTGATGATTAAAAATAAAAATTAGAATTTTTTTCAGGGCTCCTGTAACATTTTCCCATGGATGTTCTTAGCATGATGGTCTACATGCTGTGGTGGCGGCAGATCCTCAGCTTCTTGCTTTTCCAATTAGCATTTTCAGCTCAGCTCACTTTTTAGTTGATGCCCCATGTGTGGATATTCTTTGTTTTTTCAGACATATATATTATTTTGTCATATATTAAAATAAGACAGCCAAATAGACAATTTTATTTGATTTGGAATTTGTTCATTTGTTCTAGGTTTGCTTATTCCTCTTAAGCACCCTGCTGATGCTTGTTCTCAGGCTACATTGCTTTACCCAGAAGTAACATTACATTTTTAGTTTCCAGTGTTATCAGACAAATAGCTCTAGGAAGGCGATGTAATTGAGTGAGATCACCTGATTACAGTAGCCTGGGAGGGGGACAATTTTCTAGGTCAGCAATAACGCTATATATGCTAGGTCCCCCAATGAATTAATCTCTTCCCCCAGCACCCCCAGTCAGGCACCTCTTTCTCCACAGTCCTTGTTTTTTCTGCTTCCCCATCCTTGTGTCTACCTCCATCAAGCACAGATGAATCTTAAGAGGGGAGTCCAGATTTTATAGCCGGTAAATCTGTTGCCTGTCTTTGAAGACTACCTATTTTGGGAGAACCTCATCTCAAAACATAAGGTCATCTGAGTCAATTGTCTCTTATTGTGGAGACTTGATATATTTAATATCTAAAGCAGAGTGGAATGGATGCTGACCCCCCCAAAAAGGGGGGCATAATGGCAGACCACTTATTGCAAACATAGAAAATACAAAGAATTATCTAGGGTGGGGAAAATTATCAGTCGTCTTCACAACTCTGTAAGAAAAGGTAGGGCCCATTTTGAATAGCCTCCATTATATTTAGTAGTATACATTTCTTGGTGTCTGTGCTTTTACTCATGATGCACCTGCCTCACATCTTTAGCAGAGGAACTCCAACTTCAGTTACTCCTTACATTTTAATCTTTAATATGTAAATACTCATCCAGTATTTTTTAACATACTAGTTTAAATCTCCAGTGCACAGGTCCAAGGTGGAATAAATATGGTTGCAAAGTGATTTAAACCATTTCAATCCTTCAAACACTTATGCATGCTAGTAGTCCCTACTACGTAACTACTTGCACCTAGTATAAATTTCTTTAGTGTGCTAGACGGAAATAATAATTTCTTACATTTATATAGAATTTTCCCCTAGAAGGATACCAGAGTACTTTACAAATGATATATAAATGCCACACAACAGGAATTGAAATGATGAGAATTATCTAATGATCCTGCAGAGTTTACAGATTATGTGGGTGGTAGTATTGAATTGTTCATCTTTGAAATAGATGCTCAATATATAAAATTTTATTCCCCCCCCTTCATTATGTAAATCACCATTTTCTCTTTTTTATTTACTGATAATTTATGAGATGCTGCTTGTTTAATTTAAAAGGCTTTAAAACTTACTGCACTTTAAAAAAACTTCATTAAATAAACCTATTGAAAAGGAGATAGATGCCATGGTTCTATACAACCCTCCATTCTGTGCTAATCTGTGGATTCAGCAAAATGTTCTGCTTTGTAGGTACTCTGGTCAGACATAGGAGGACTGGAAACTGTCAAATTGAAACTGAAGCAGGCGGTGGAATGGCCCCTCAAGCATCCTGAATCCTTCATCCGAATGGGGATTCAGCCACCCAAAGGAGTACTACTTTATGGACCTCCTGGATGCTCAAAAACAATGATAGCGAAAGCTTTGGCCAATGAAAGTGGCCTAAACTTCTTGGCGGTGAAGGTAGGTCATTTATTTTTTATTTTTTCTTAATCTCAGGATAGCAAATGGCTTCAGACAATACAAATGTGTTGTGGATGAACTTTCCGCTGCACAGCTTCTCTCCACATTCATTACTCATGGGCTAGTGCCCCCCCGGTTGTGGAATTCAGGCTGGGGCAGAGGGTGGGAGTGCACGAGGGGGTGAGGGGTGCAGACTCTGGGTTGTGGGTTGGGGGG
The DNA here is from genome assembly GCF_020497125.1 of Mauremys mutica. Taxonomy (NCBI): domain Eukaryota; kingdom Metazoa; phylum Chordata; order Testudines; family Geoemydidae; genus Mauremys; species Mauremys mutica. The sequence continues at coordinate 45,778,038 of NC_059076.1, forward strand.
CAGGCTCTGGGAAGGAGTTTGGGGATGGGAGGGGTTGCGGAGGGATGGAGTGCAGGCTGTGGGAGGGGGTGAGGGGTGCTGCGCTTACCTGGGGCTCATAGGCAGGGCGGGCTGGGGGGCCTCTGCATGCTGCTACCCGCAGGCACTGCCCCCACAGCTTCCTGTTGGCCACAGGGGCGCTTGGGGCGGGAGCAGCGCATGTAGACACAGACACATCCCCCCACCCACCTACCCAGGGGCCGCAGGGAGGGGCCAGCAGCCATGTGGAGCGAGCAGGCAGGAAGCCGGTGGTGGGTGGGAGCCCCAGGCCATCTTAAATCACCCTGGGGATGCAGGGGTGGGGGAGGGAGCGCCTGGGGGCAGAAGGTGGGACCGAGGGAGAGACCCAACCTCAAACATTGCTGGAGCCAGGCCCTGGCCAGGAATATTCCTGGTGCCCAGGTACCATGGGCCCATAGAACTCGCCACCCATCACAGGATGTCATTCAGCAGTTTACCAAGGAACTCATTAATAAAATAATCTCCCCTTTCAAGCATTATTAGATATGTGTTTTCCGATTAATGTCCTTTGAGGGCATCATAAGATCCAGATGAGGACATCTGATTAAATCAAATGTTAAACTAAAATGTTTATATAAAAGCAAAGAAATTTCATAAATTTGGGAACCTAAGGTTGGCTCCACCTGTCAAATATATAGTCACACCTTCAGAAGGGGACTTTCTTCCAAAAAACACCATAGACCAAAGCCTCAGCTATGGCTTTTACATTTAGTAAGTTTGCCTGCTTTGCGGAGGAAAAAGTGGCTCATTGTCAATAGATATGATCCTTGCTTGGAATGAGACATCTCAGGTTCTGTCTTGGTTAATCCTTTGATGTGATTTGTGACAAGCAATAGATTCTGACTTGATGGCTACCAGAATAGCATCACTGATCTTAAACCGATATCTTGTAAATGCAAACTTTCAGGTGAGGAGTTATTGGGAGAAGCATTAGATAAATTAGCTGCTGAGATGGCACAGAGGTGTCAGCCATCGCTGTCAAAGCCAGCATACCAACATCAAGGGTATCCAGGAAAAGACTATTACTCTGACACAGGGAAAAAAATCTAGAGCAGAAGCTTCCAAGGAAATCTAGATGAATTTTCTTCCAGACCAACAAAAGCCTCCATGTGACAAAGGCAAAGAGTGTTTGCGTATACAAGCTCACAATTCCTGTACAAGACTCTCTTCCTTTTGATCTGCCCTCTGCACCCTCTTAAGTGGCTGGTGGCAGTCACAGCCAGGCACAGATTGCACGTTGTGCACCTTTACCCATGAATAGACAACATGCCAATCAGTACCCTGTCCAGAGAAACAGACCCATTCAGAAATGAACAGTTTTGGAAAGGATTCATAGCCACCGGTTCTTGGAAATCAAGAGGAGCCTTTGATTCCAATGCAGAGAATTGCTCAACCAAAGGTAAAACAGACACACATCTGGCTGTAATTGTACCAAAATGGTAAACATTTGCAAAGATTCAAAACTTCATTGTATCAGTCATTTCCTGAGGGGTGATCAGTAGCCAATTATTATATCTGGATGGATCAGGTAGTTGTATCCCTGAAGCACATTCAGCCACAGATAAAACTGACTCCAGAAAGGATCAGAGCCCACTCAGCTGGTGCCAAATTCACCTCAGGGGCAAAAATGGAACCAGCCACTACAGAGGAAATATGGTAAACCACCTCTTGGTCACCCATCAACACTTTTTAAAGCACCATAGGCATGACTTTCCTTTCTCTGCAGAAGCACCTTTTGTCAGGAAAGTGCTCAAGCAGTGATGACCAAATTAATTATATGCCTTGATATGACTTATTTTAGGGAAGGGAGAATGTTTGACTTATTTTTTTTTTTTTACTTCCTTTCTGCTAACTGTGTCCCAAATGTCCCACCCTGGGAGAGATGTCTGAGTCTAGAACAGAAAATTTGTTAACCGATAACTTCCTTTTTGAGACTGATATCTCCTCCAGTGTCCCCTGTTGGACAAAAGTGCTTTGTATATCTGTGCCTGGGCCTCTTCAGTGTACATAGCTAACACAGTTAAACAAGGTGTGTCTGATGGGGTATATAAACCCCCTACTAGAGAGCAAGCGGTTAAGGAACAGCTCTGGGTCCAGTTGGCCCTGCCCGGACACACCTGCAAAGCCTGCACAAGCTGGAGGCAGGGCTTTAAAAAGGGGAGCAGAGCAGTTCAGAGGCAGGTAACGAAAGGGAGCAGACGGCTGCTCTGAACAAGAAGTGCTCCCCAGGAGCTGATTGCCTGAGGTCTGACAGCAAAGACCCCATAGCAACCAGAAAGGAGAGGTATGTGACTGAGCGTGCAGGTCAGAAACGTGATGGGAGTAACCTACTCTGGGAAGCTGAAGGAGACTGGGGTAGAAAGTGGTTCAGTGGGGGATGGCTTAGAACTCCAAAGTGTTGGGTGTAGCTGCCCACCACTGGGCCCCGGACTAGAGCCTGGTGTAGAGGGTGACCCTGGGCTCCGAGAGGACAATACAACAGCAAGACCATTCACCTAGTTTGAGGAGCCGGCTGGAAAAGACTGTGACTGCTCAAGGGACCCCTCCACCCTTAAAACCCCTCTACTGAAGGGGTGGACTGGAAACCCTTGGGATGTGGGTGTTGAAGGACAGGACTATGCTTCAACGGGAGAAGACCTGCCTTGGGAGAGGACCTGCCTGCCTGACCACTTAGTGGCAGTGCTGACTGTGGTTGTGCACCTAATACAGCATGTTATTGCTTGTTATATTTAATCTATTAAAAATAATGTATTGTTTCCATACATCTTTGGAAGTACTTGTGTGGCATGAGGATGGAAGGTTCATAGCCAGATACTGCAGCCATAAGGATAAGTCTGAGCTGCCTCTGTTAATATTCGAGAGAAGAGGCACCGTTCAAAGATATTTTCCTGGAGTAAGAGTTAAAGGAAATAATATGGTAACAAATTTTCCATTGCACTCTGTCTTCTTTTGTGATCTATTGTGACGTTCAAGGGTCCCTCTTAGGCTGTGTTTGACCCTCTGTGCACTTGCTCCTTGAGGTTTATATGAGCCCTTGAATAGCTGTGTCATTACCAGTGTCAGTAACCTTCCTTGTTTTCTAGGGAGAAGCTTCCAACTGTTCTCATTTCCTTGATGGTTTTTTCAGTGTTTCTGGAATCACTGGTGTGACCTTGTATAAGAAGCCGGGAGGAAGGCAGCAGAGTCATACCTCTTCCCCCTCCGCCCCCAGGGAGATTTACTTGAGTGTTTGAACTTCAGTCTTGATTTATCAACTTGCTCTGTGGACTGGTTACTTATTTCACTCAACAGTGTGTGCAGTTTGTCATTCCTTATTCATGCTCCTCTATTGCAGCCCAAGAGATCAACCAGTGTCCCTTAGAGGCCATGTCTACATTACAATATAAAGTCAGCCTAACTTACATCAGCATACAGCTGCTGCAGTAATTATATTGCTTGTGTGTATCTACACTTTGCTCCTTGTGTTGGCTGTGCATGTCCTTACCAGGAGAACTTGTATGCATTGTGTTGTCAGCTGCCTTGTGTCAACCTACCGCTCTAGTGTAGACCAGACCAGAGACTTTTGTTCATTTTTGTTACCGATGGAACAAAATAAATCACTGAAAGGTCATGGGGCCATATCTATTCAGAGGACACTGGGATATATAACTTTTAGCTCGTGTCTGCCCAGTGGCAGCTCTTTGTTGTGCGTGTCTGTCTCTGTGACGCCTAGTTTTAGAGGTCACCTAGTTTTCTCAAATTGAATGTGGAGAAGGTGAAACCCTTATTCGCTGGGTCTCATCTGTGCTTTGCCTTCATTTTCTATTTTGATAGTTTCTTTGAATGGCTATGTATCTGTCCTGTTCTGACAGCTTATTTTTTTGAGGCACACATTAATCAGATGGTTAAGGCTTTATATGCTGCTCTAGGAACCTGTCTGTAGGAGGCCTGCGGTACTATGTGTTGTGCTGAAAATGTAAAGATAATTATTATACCTGGGTTTATGTTGCATCTTGATTTCTGTAGCTCTCCGACTTGGGGTGACGTTGTAAATAAGAAGTGTTCCATAAACATAAACAAACGTGTTTGTCTTAGCGATTGGCTGAACAAGAAGTAGGACTGAGTGGACTTGTAGGCTCTAAAGTTTTGCATTGTTTTGTTTTTGAGTGCAGTTATGTAACAATCTACATTTGTAAGTTGTACTTACACGATAGAGATTGCACTACAGTACTTGTATGAGGTGAACTGAAAATACTATTTCTTTTATCATTTTAGTGCAAATATTTGTAATAAAAAGTAATATGAAGTGAGCAGTGTACACTTTATATTCTATGTTGTAACTGAAATCAATATATTTGGAAAATGTAGAAAAACATCCAAAATATTTAATACATTTCAACTGGTATTCTATTGTTTAACAGTGCGATTAAAACTGCGATTAATTTTTTGAGTTAATTGTGTGAGTCGATTAATCGACAGCCCTAATTTTTTATAAGTCAATAATGACAAAATAGTGCCTAAACTTCCAGAAAACTGCAGTCATTAAAAAAGTAACAAGTTACAATCCTGCTCTAAAGTGAGAGAGACAGAGTGTAGTAAACAAAACTAGTTATAACAGCAGTCTTTTAAAAGTTGATAGGAAAAAGTGTGTGCACATTAGCAGTGAGCAAATTAGGAAAGCAGATGGTGCAGAATATACATCTTAGGTATTATTTGTATTTAGTTAACCGGCCCAACTAGGGTAAACAATTCTGGTATAAAATGGTCATGACTCCTCTTTTTTTTTTTTTTTTTTTTAAACTCTAGCTCTTCTTTTTCCAATCATCAGTGGTTACAAAAATATACACTGTACTCAGAGCTCTGACTTCATCTTGGCTTGTGCTAACTTCCTGTATCCCCCTGCAGATGCCTTTGTGCCTCTCTCTGCGTTTGACATGTGCTTAAGTTTAGTTTGTCATCTGGTCAGTTACGTCAAAATATTTTCCAACTGAAATTTCCTCTATCTTTCTCCTTTGCTCTTGGCTGCAGCAGTTAAAACAGATTAATGAGGTTTGGAAAGGCTGGCTGCCTTACTTCATGAAGAACTGTCATTGAAGTTCTGGAAGAAGATCAGTTATCCTTCTGACAGGATTTTCAGCAGGTCCTTCATTAGTTGCCATTCTGAGCAGACGCATGAAATTAGAAAGTTCAGCAGCCATGACTAGCTGAGCAAAGGGTATTTAAAAGAAAAAAATTGCAGCACGTCTTATGAAAAACTGTGTCGCAGACCCATTCATTAAAAATAGTAATAAACCCCCCACAAGATTTCAAACCTGCCTGCCTTAATTAACAAATATTGAAACTAACACATGACCTCTGCCTGAAAACGATCTAATCTGTATATAAGGTTTTCCAAAGTAGTAGCAATTTGAAACATTTGAACTCCGAGATGGAGGAAATGTAGTATATTCTTAATTAAAATTAAAGAGCAGAAGTAAAAGTAAAACGTGTCTCCTGTTGTATTAATTTAGAGGGAATATATGGGCTAACGGTGTTAACAGACCCAGTCGCTTTCCAACATTGAACCGTTCTAAACAAGGTTTGGGATTTGGCATACAGAGGTTTCAGCCTGCTTAGTGCCATGGCAAACGCAACCGTTAAAAATTGTTTTAACCTTTTATTAAAGATACAGAAAAGAAGAAAAACCAGTTAAAGCATTTGAAATGTTAAGTATTAAATAAGGCTTTCATTTTAACAGCCTATGTTCCATTTCCCTTTAGCTGGAGAGAGATTTTAGAAGGAAAAAAAACCTTTGTTTGACAGTCTCTTTGATGGTATCAAAGATCATAAGAACTGTCCTTTTTAGGGGAAAAGGAAGAAGTCAATTAAGATGGGCTGGGCCGGAGCTGCTGCTGTTGCTGTTGTTGTAAAAGTCTGATGCTGTTTCCTAGCAGACAAGAGGTAAATGCACACAAAAGGGAAGAGAAAACAACAGCAAAGAGAGAAAACGAGGCTTCTGTCTCTGGTGTTCACTTTCACTTGTAATTTCACTGCTGGAGAGAAACAGGCACAGCACATGGTCTTCTCAGCCAATCCAAGACCTGGTAGACTTATACCAGAATCAGGCTGTTCAGGGCATTGCTTTTAGTTGCCTCTTTCTGGTCACGGGTTTACAGACTTGTTGCAAAATTACAGTCTTAGCTGGCTAAGCCAGGCTTGTATTTCACAGAAAGAAAAAAGAAAGGGACAGGAAAGAGAAGAAATAAGATGGGGAAGGAAAAGGAGACTTTGTGGAGGGAGAGGGGGAAACACTCACTTCCAAGTGGTGATGGGGGTTGATATCCTCTCTCTGGCTTGGTCTGGTCAGGACATCTCTCAGGATTAGGATGAAGCAGGTCCAGGGTCCCAGGAGACAGTGGGGTTGGCAGCCATGATGTTGAAGCTTGCTCCTTCTCCTTCTTTCAGCAAGCCAGGGTAGCAGTAGCCTCTGTCTTTTGGTCTCTGTTTTGCACCAAAGTCTCTTTCATTAAGAACCCCAAAAGGGAGTGCTGGGCAGAATAGCCCATTCCCTCACTATTTTGTCCACGGTTAGGCCAAATTTCTGACACACCAATCTTGGCTGATTAATTTTCAGCCTCACAATGCTCTTGTATACCAGGCATTACCTTAGTTAACACAGTCCAGCCGCTTCAGTAGGCCTTTTTATTTGGATTAATTCTTTCTTTCTGTCTCCCTTTTTCAATTTTTCCCATCAGCGTTTATTATTATTATTAGGTTATTGTGACATTTTATGAGCTTTGACTCACTTTTTACAGTTGAGCTGACAATTAGGGTAAATTTGTAGGCCCAGTTATCACAGCACACTCTTCCCACCCCAAAACTTTGAACATGTAACATCAATCTAATGGAAAATGACTAAAAATTAATCTTTTATCTTTGCTTCCATACCCTTTTGCTGTCACCTATCAAACTCATTCTTACAGACACTTACCCACTCTAGGGAGTATACAGTGTGGGATTTTAAAATTAATAACTACTTAGCACTTATTGGTAGATTTAAAGCATTGAATAAAGGAGGGTAAGTCCTTATCCCTGTTTTGCAGATTCATGTCTCATTTATAAACAAAAGTTGTATTGCTTTAGCTATACTGGTATAGTTAAAGTAGTACAATGCTCCCTAGTGTGGATGCAGTTATACTGGTGTAAAGGTGCTTATACTGGTATAGCCTACTCCTGAACAGGATGGGGAATAAATTGTACTGTTATAAGACACATGTATACTGGTATAACTGTATCCACACTAGAAGTTGCACTAGTATAAGTATGTTGGATAAAAAAAATCACACCCCTTACTAAAATAGTTATACTGGTACAAAGTCTGTGTAGACCAGGCCTAAGTGACTTGTATTGCAGAGAGGAGAGATTTGAAATGAAGTATTAATTTTATTTTGAGTGATGGTTCCTATTGTATTCCACTGAGGATTATGTGCCATGCACTCGGAGCCGGACCTTTTTAAAGTTGTATTTCTCGGTGGTCTGCACATGCGCTCTTATATTGCCTCGTGGTTTCACCTGAGGCAGTAAAGAGCGGGGAAGACTGACAGCATCTCCAGTTTCTTCTCTCTGCTACATGGTCCAAGTTGGCGCTTCTGCTGACCTCTCATTTTTAGTGCCGTGTTTTCTAAAAATGAAAATACAAAACCTGTTCATGCTTTTGCTCATAGTTAGGATTTTATTATTTTTTGTTGTTGTTTGTAATTCCTAGCAATTTTTAAAATTAAAGATTTGGGATGCCACTTTGGCTGTTTTTCCTGCCAAACAATCCTCCCCCTCTCCTGCCCCCCAGCTCCCGGGTCTGGGTATTGGATTATTCTGAAGACTCTGGAATTCGAAGTCTGTTCTTTCTGCTCTCGCTTATTTTCCATCAGCCATGAACACCAGTGCTGCTTGTACTCTTTGGGAGAAGCCCACATTGCCTCCAGATGCAGCACGTGTCTTTCTTTCCCTGCCTGTACATGCAAAGGCTGAGCTCTCTGCCTCAAGAAGCACCTCATGGAGGTAGCCAAGGGGCTGAAGTTGGATCCTGACTGGGGAACCCTCCCCTCCCCTTGCCTCGTACATTGGCCTGAGCAATCCAAGAACGCTTGCCCTACTGGGAGCCTCTGTCTGGATGTGCTGGTACCAATCCTACAGACCCCATGTCGGGGACAAGCCATGAATCACGGAAGCCATGCTCGTAAGCATGGCAGTAAGTCTTCTTCTAAATCCAAGAAGGATGCGACATTGTCCACAAGTTCTGGCCGTGGAGGAGCTACGCACGCCAAGTCATACAAGAGTGATAAGAGGCTGCACCGCCAACGGATCCGCTGATCCCGGTGCTGAACCCGTGTACTCCTCCTGCTTCAGCTCCACTGGCATCCTGTGAATTGTCAGTCCTGAGACAGGTGCCTTTACCGGTTCCAGTCCCATTAATAGACTGGATACCATTGACTTTAGGGAGACTCGGAAATGCTCCCAGCCCTCATGAACTGTTTGCCTGGGAAGGAGCGAGGTCTCTGTGTGTTCTGGTGCACTCACCTCTGTAGAGGGCTCCATCTCCCGCATTACATCCACCTTCTGCTGGCCATATCTTTCTAACGCATCCCATTCTGATGGCTTTGTCAGCATTGCCATTCTCACAAGACTCCAACTCCTTTGAATCTGAGGACCTGGACATTCGGCACAGTCCACCGCTTCTGTTCTGGAAACAGTCTACCAGAGAGTTCCGATGACTCTGTGGCATTTTCCTCTCTTGCCTTACCCAAGAAGCTGATATCTGGCTCCTTGGGCACAAGTACAATAGCAGCAGGATCAACTGGGTTGGCCATTTTGGAGCTCATGGACACAATATTCGCCTTTTGGAATAGTCTCATTTGGCTCTGGAGAACTCTCCTGCTCACCGCTCCACCCTTCATCAGATAGCCATTTGAAAATGGGGTTATATGATGTGCCGATCAGCCTGGCTCTGATGGTACTGGCGGATCTGGAGAGATTCCTTTTGTCATCTCCAGACACAGCTTTCTCATCATCACCTTCCAGATGACTATCATCAGTTTCAATAACTAAGGCTGTAAGTCTGTCTAGGAGGTCATGGAAGTCACCGATTCTCTGACTTTCTGTCACTTCTGCAGCAGCTGGTGCTGTCTCTTGGGCTGCCTGAGCCAGGCAGCCCTTGGGCCAGCAGCAGCAGTTTGGATGTGTGGAAGGGGGCTCAGGGCTAGGGGCAGGGGGTTCGGGAGGCACTTACCTTGGGGTGTGAGGCTCTCTGGCTCCCACTGGCATGGCCCCCCTACAGCTCATAGACAGTGGAGGGGTTGTGGGGGTCAGGGTGTCCTTCGCGCTGCCTGTACCTGCAGCTCCCAGCCCCTGCAGCTCCCATTGGCTGCAGTTCCTGGCCAATGGGAGCTGCAGCAGCCGGTACTTGTGGCGGGAGCAGCGGAGCTCCTGCCCTGGCCCCTCTGCCGCCTAGGAGCTGCAGGGAGCCGGGTAGGAAGCCCCTGCCAATCCCCCATCCGTAGCGTGGGTCCCAGGCCACCTCCCCCAGCACCCGTGGCGGCCCCCTGCCCAAGTTTTAGTCATGGTGGGTATTTTTAGTAAAAGTCAAGGACAGGTGAATTTTTGTTTATGGCCTGTGACCAGTCCATGACTTTTTTTTACTAAAAAATACCCATGACTAAAATGTAGCGTTATCAATAACTCCTATGGAGAATAGCCAGTGCTCTTGAGATCCCACTGAAAGAGGTACAAAACAGTCAGCACCAGTTACTAGACATTCTGCATGCATTAGCAGCAGCAAAGGTGGCCTTATCAATCAACAGTGCCGTTCTTCAACTGGGACGCATTGTTTGGCATACCCCTGCCATATGTGCACTGAACCTGAAAGGGGCTGAGAAAAGGTACTACATCCCCCCAAAACGGTCAGAATTTTTATTTTCACATCCTTCACCTAACTCCTTGGAAATACAAGCTTCCTTGGAGCAGACCAAACAATGCCACCCATGCTCCATCCCAGCAGACAGGAGAGTAAGAGACTGGACCTCATCCTCATAAGTCGAAAGATCTCCGCAGCTAAACTACAGTTCCAAATCTCTAACGGCTTGGCACTGATGGCCAAGTATGATTTTTATAAACTATGGCCTGCTGGAAGAATTTGCAGATGACTACAATCCTGCTGAAGTAGCTTGATTCCAAGCAATTTTACAGGAAGGCAAGTGGGTTGCCAGGTCCATACTTCAGGCAGCAGTTGAGTCAGCAGACTCATCCGTGTGTGTATTGGTGATTGGAATTGTCATGAGGAGGGAATCCTGGTTACACTCTTCAGGTTTCCCTAGAGAGGTGCAGAACACAATCCCTTTGACAAATCACACCTCTTCAACCAGAAAACTGATGATTCCTTACACTCACTAAAAGACTCTAGAGCCATCTTACGATCCTTGGGCATATGTATACCAGCACCAAAGAGAAAATTTTATTGCCCACCTCCAGCCCAATGCTGTAAAACTCCACACTTCTACCACAAGCAGACCTATGAACCTCCTCAGAAGTGCCCTAAGGTACAAAGAGCTGCCTGCCTGTTCTGGCAACACAGACCTCTGCACAACACACTCAGTCATCATGAAAGCACTATTTCTTAATGCACCTAGAGAGCTGTCAATCACTCTGTACACCAGCGCTCCTACCCTCCACCTTTCTTGGGGGGTAATCTCAAACTCTTTCTACCAGCTTGGAGATCTATAACAATGGACAAGTGAATCTTGGTCATGGTTTGAAGCATCTGCGCCAGAGAGTTTGACAATGCCTGCTCCATATCTCCTGCCCTGAACCCCTTCAGATATCCCTCTCATGACAATATTCTTACCCTAGAGATGGAGTCTCTCCTCCATACAGGAGCAGTGGAGCCAGTCCTTGCAGCCTTTCAAGGCACAGGGTTCTATTCCAACTATTTCCTGGTACCCAAGAAAAAAGGGGAAAGGAGACCAATCGTGGATCTCTGACACCTCAACTGTGCGATTCACAAGCCAGAATTCTGTGTGGTCACACTTGTGGCCATCATTCCCGCATTAGAAAAAGGCATATGGTTAATGGCTCTCAACATGCAAGATGTCTACTTCCATATGCACATACATCCGACACACAGAAAGTTCCTGGGTTTCAAAGTGGGGCATTGACACTTCCAGTACAGGGTTCTCCCATTCGGACTTACCTCCTCCCCATGACTTTTTACAAAGGTTTTCTCTGTGGTAGCGGCTCACCTTCAACATCGGGGAATCCTTGTCTTCCCATACATGGATAAGTGGCTGCTGGCAGCATGGGTCAAAGAGGGAGCTCGAGTGTCGATGTCCCAGCTTCTTCTACTCCTCTCCTCCCTAGGAGTGAGCATCAACATCAAAAAATCAACTTTGCATCCTACTCAGTCCCTGGAATTCATAGGAACTTCGATCGTCGCAACCTCTGCATGAGCTTCTCTGCCACACAACAGATTACAGAGCCTACTGCACCAAATAGTTCTGATAACCTCCAACCTTTTGGTCTGGGCCAGGACCCTGCCTCTCCATCCTAGGGCACATGGCGGCATGCACATGCGTCATGCCTTTCACCTGCCTGCACCTTCACTGTCTACAGCTATGGCTGCAAAGGGTCTATTCTCCTGTGTACCAACCCACGGACACCATGCTTAATGTTCTGCAGGTCATCTCTTCTCTTTGGTGGGCAAACCCGCTACACGTCTGCTCTAGGATGCCCTTCCTCCCATCCTCGCCGACTGTGACAGTCATAATAGACGCATCACTCTCAGACTGGGGTGCTCACTTTGGAGTCCACAAGGCACCTGGACCACGCAAGAGGCCAGGATGAACATAAACATACTGAAAGTTCTGGCAGTATGCTAGGCATGCCATATGTTCTTACCAGATATCCACTATTGCCACGTCCCCCTCATGTCCAATAACACCACCACACTATACTCCATAAACAAAGGGGCACGTGGTCCCCACACTGTGTATGGAGGCAATTAACCTCTGGGAATGGTGCATTACACATCATATCCTTTTGTCAGCAGCCTACCTGCCTGGCATCCATAATATGATCACAGATTCTCTCAGCAGGAACTTTGCAACCGACCATGAATGGGAATTGCACATCACGATAATTGCGGACATCTTTGGTCACTGGTGTACACCAATCAGAGACCTCTTTGCATCACCAAGAGCACCCAATATTGCCACAGGGGAGGACTTGGTGCCCAGTTATTGGGTGACGCTCTGGTTGTCGATTGGTCAGACTGGGCGAACTATGGCTCCCTTTCTCCACCCCCGCTGCAAGTCCCCTACAAACTCCAGCGGAAGAGCACAACAGCCATTGTGATTGCTCCGTTCTGGCCTTGCCAATTCTGGTTCCCTCTTTTTCTCTGCATGTCGAAACAATCTCCACTTCTGCTCCAGACATTTCCCGAAATGCTGACACAACAAAACGGAAGACTCAGGCACCCACATCCATGGACACTATACCTGATGGCATGATTTTTTGATGGACACTTGTATTAGCACGAGAATGCTCGTTGGCAGTGCAAGACGTCCTCTCTGATAGCTTAAAGGACTCCATGAGGCGATTCTATCAGGCCAAATTGGCATGTTTCACCTCCTGGGCCTAACAGCGAAGTCTTGCCCTTGAAGCTGTGGGCATCCTCATGCTCTTAGACTATTTCCTCTATCTGAAAACCTCGGGACTCACTCTCAGCTCTATCAGAATGCATACAGATACCATTAGTGCTCTCCATCTGGTGGCAGGACATTTGACTTTTACCCACCCAATTCTGGAAGGGCCTTTTCTGTAAATATCCGCCCATTCAGCCTGTCACTTCCCAGTGGGACCTCAGCCTAGTCCTTACCTCTTTAATGAACTCTTCCTTGGCGTCCTGCCCCTTCTCTCTCCTCTCTCTGAATGGCTTTCCTTGTTGCCATTACCTCAGTAAGGCGGGGTTGGTGACCTGGGAGCCATTATGGCAAACCCTCCTCCCTCTTTCACCTCCTCCTATGTAGACAAGTAAGCGTGCCTATATTTTCATACCTGCTGGGCCATTTCTACTTTGAACTGCAAATAAGAAACCATGTATTGAATATTTAGTTTTCAGTATTGGTTATTCAACACCACGTTCTGGTTTTGGAAGAACCTAAAAAGGTGAGAAGTTATTTTTGGTTTTTATTCTGCTTGAATACTATCTTTTCCCCTGAAGAAGTGAAACCTTCCCCAGGAAGTCCAAGCCTCACAATTTCAGAAATACTATTCTAGGGACCTCAATTAGGTTCCTGCATGGGGATCTAGTGTAAATGAGCTCAATGGTTCCATTGTGGTACTCATTATATGAACCACACTCCATAGTTGTTGAACACTGTTCAGTGTGGCACTTCGTGTGATTGTTCCCAGAACTACAATATAAAGATAAAACTGTGTTTTTAGGTCAAGATGGACAGAGTTGTGCGTGGGAGAATTTGGAACAGTGTCCATCTGGCTCTGCAAGTTTTCCTGACTATCAAAATAATAAAGTTAGATGTGTTAAGGAGACATTTATTACTAGTAAATTTCATATTAACGTCAAGGTAATTAACTCAACACCTTTAGGAGGTAAAATCCTCAAACAGACCATAAAATACTGATTTAAAAAAAATACTATTTGTCTTTGTTTCAAGGTTTCCCTATTCGAGATGATGTTCTTGCATTTAAAAACTTCTTAAAGCACCCACATCATAACTGCGATACAAGCTTATCTCCTGTTTTAACATGCATGAAGCGGTTTTATCTTTTGTGACATTAATCTCCCAAGATCTAATCCTGATCATATTTCAAATGCAAGAATGTTTCTTTTTTTGATGAAAATGATTGGAGGGTTTTGTGTTGGTGAGAACAGAATATTAATCAAACAAAGCCTACATGGAAACTGTTGTCTATCCTGAGGCTGAATAAACACCACTTCATGGATATTTGAGCAGTGAACAGTGTCCTGGAACTGGCTGGATTGATGCTTTGAGGCTGGATAGCAACCTCAAAATGTTTTGCTCATTGGAATGGCTTTGATACCACTCCTTCTCGTTCCCTGAAAACTGCTTTCTCCAAATCCTTTGCTTATGTTGAAATTCCTCAGGAAACTGGTCAGAAGGAGTATGTTCTGTTTCTTCACCTACTATGATGTGGAAGATCATCCTTCATAGAACAGAACAGAACTATTTATAGAGTAAGTCACTAAACTCTAACAGTTGTTAACAAAACCTTGTGGTCAGTGGTCAAAGGCTGCTGGCCAATTTAAAAGAAATGTCATGGACACTGCCTGACATAGGTCAGTGGTCAGGAGACCATGAATCAATGAGATTTTTGTAATCTGTGTCAGCCAGGTCTAAAGCAAAGCTGAAATGAATAGAAGACATGTAAGAGCCTTAAGTGACAGCAGAGTTGTTGCAATATAGTCTTCTTAACCATCTTTCAAGAAAAGGGTGAAAACTATCAACAGGTGGCTTTGTTGCTAATGGTCTAATGATTATTTTTTGGAGGGAAACTGACTCTCTCCAACAATGAGGTGTTAACATTCTTAGCTGACGAAAGACTCAATACTCCTTCACTTGCATTTACAAAGGGTGAGGGGCAAAGTGCCAGCTTGCATGTCAGAGCTAACCCAAGTCCAGTTTGTATGCCCAGCTTCTTTAACTTCCGGTCTTTGTGGTATGGATTTCGGAGTGTGACTTTGGAGTGTGGATAAGATGAAGTTTATGCCAGCAAGTCTCCTTTTTTGTGTGTTCTTATTGCTATTCTGGACTCCCCATCACTATGTATAATAGTAGAGTTCCATGTTACTTGTAACAAAAACACTGCTCATGAATTGTAATTTTGGTGCCATTGTTAAAAGATGAGTTACACAAGCTTTTTGATCAGCTTGCATGAAAATAATACATAAAGGATGCATAGACTGTTAATGCAAAGAGAGTTCCCTCCTTTGATTTTTCTCTGTCAACTTGTGTTATTGTTTGATAAATAGAAAAATGGGGGGAAAAGTTGAATATCAAAGTATACTAAAAAAAACACTAATTCAAAAAATTTCTTCCTCTGTGGAAGAAATGTATTGCTTTGCGTTTGTCTTGATTTTTTTTTTAATACTTAAACATAATCTTCAAGCACATGAAATGCTATTGTACAGCACAGTTCAGAGGTAGCAATTTTTGTTTTTAATTACCTTTTTTCCCAGTCAGAGACATGAAAAGGAATACTCTGACAATTTGATATTGTCTGTAATTTTGATGCATACTATAATATAATCCAGTAATCCCTCTGATGTCAGTAGCCCTCTTGGCTTCAATGAGACTGCCGATGTGAATGAAGATTACTTCTGTGAATGAATGTTTGATGGACTGTGTTCACCGCTCCAAGGAAAAAAGTATGGAAAAGAAATCTCTAGTTCTGGATAGAATCTGATTAGGTTTTTCAGTGTATCGGCTTGGTTTAAACAAAAAAAAAGTCCAGAAAGAGAAAACTGCCTTTCTAGTTATTTAAGGACTTCTTGGACCCACATTATCAGATTCCTCATCTGCAAATGATCATGATGGATAGCTGAGGCCCAGAGCAGCTAGATACTGTCTCCTTGAGCTACAAGCCTGTTCCGCACAGACTGCTGCATGCTTCTTTTTCTTGGCATTTATAATGAATAGGGGAAGGCCCATTTTTGTTCTCTTTCTTCTCTGGGATAGAGGAATCCTGAGCTCTTCATCGGCTATGTGACTGGGAAATTTGAGACTGCTGAATACCTTAATGAAAGCATTCATCTCACCTTCTACTTTGTGTCATGAACTATTTTCAGAAATTGCACTACCAGAAACTGTTTGGTTTTTATTTTTTTTAATTTGACACATAAACAGTATATTGCTTCAGTTTTGAGGCGGTCTGTACCTCTCTCTATACGCATGCAGTAATTCCCACTGATCTTTTCGAATGGAACCAACTACAACGTATGTTCAGTTCAGTAGATGCTGTCACAAGCCTGGAAGTGAGAGTGGAGGAGAAGATTGGAAGAGCGTCACAGGTTCTATTTTATAGTAGTAAACCCATCTTATATTGATGTATGTACTAATTCCAGACTGTTCCACTCAGAGAAAGAATGTAACAGCTGCATCATTACTGCAAATATATAAAAACATGTCTTTCAGTACAAATTAATGCTAGAAAGACTATTGTTTAAAGCAAGCTGTTCCATATTGCCCTGCCACTGTGCCTCAAGCGTAACCTGAAGGCACTCATAACATCTGGGCATGAGAAGGTAGTTCCGTTTCCACACCCATTGGCTTTTCTGTGGAGAGTTGGGAAGAATGCTATTTGTACTGGCGGAATTGTGATGAGAACACCTGTTCACTAGAAACTGGACTGCAGCCATCATCTTATTTCACACAGGACAGCAAGCAGCCATCAGATGGTCATGACTGTAAGTCATTGTTGACATAGACCAGATTTAAATCAATGACATATTACCAATTCCATGAAATGCTTAGTCCCATTAAGAAGTGTTATCTTTAACAATCTGGTTTACAGTAAATAGCAAGACACAGATGGCATTGAGAGTTCTTCCTTGTTGGTTTGTTTTCATAATTGTAAGTATTTGTTTAAAATACAAACATTGACTTTGCGGTCTCAGTTCAATCCCTAGGGGCCAAGACTCCACATTACAAAAAGCACTAGCACATTTGGCAGTTTTAGCAGAGAGGTAAAAGAATGAATAGGCTTGGATTCTGAACTACTTTCTCACCATAATATATGATATAGTATCTCCTGGTTATATTTCAGGTGTGTTAGTGGGGCAGTAGGTGGCAATTTCCTCTTCCTGCTCTGGTTCAGCAAACCACTTAAGCATGTATTTAAAGTTAGTCCCATGCTTAGGAGCTTTGTTAAATAGAGACAGTTAGTTAACACATGCGCAAGTGCTTTTTAAAAAATGCTTCTATTCCTCATAAAACTGAAATGTAGGAATTATGATGCTAAGCCAAAATCTTCACTCAGCTTTTAAATGAGAATAAATGTCACTATAACCTGACCTACAAACACAGTCATCTGTGTACACAGTAATGGGACTAATGAAGGGAAACTTAGTGTTCAGAGGCGACTCTACAAAGGAATAAAACTTTTGCAAGTAGTGATTTAGTGTTTATGCACAAAATGCTGTGTAAGAAGATATTGATAATGACATATCAGTAAATGAAGTTAGAATGATAATTTTAAAAAACTGTTTTCTTCTCTTTGTGCAGGGACCTGAATTGATGAATAAATATGTTGGTGAATCTGAACGAGCAGTGAGAGAGGTAAGAAGATGCGAGTTGCAAGTCAGGGCCCATTGTGTGCTGTGCTGGATCTATGCTCATTTTTCAATCTCTTCTATGTTAATAATACATTGTCTGGTTAACCTTAAGCTTTTCCAAAAAAACAAAAAAAAAACAAAAACAAAAAAACCACCCTAACCAAACAAAAAAACCCACGCTCTCTTTGACCAGAGATTTTGAGGAGAAATGAAACTTTTTTGATTTGGGGTTTTTTGTTTGCTTTCTTTGTGTTTTTATTTGCTTTTTGCTTTTAGAAAGTTAGTGGGGTGTGTCAAAATCAGGCTTACAGTGAAAGTTGCTATTGTATTGTATGATGTAACTTAGCTCCAAAGTAAGTCCACTTTTTAAAAACGGCCACAAGATGTTATTCTTGGCCTGTTAGCTTTTGGAGTTAGAACAGGGTGTCTGAATGCATGAGTTTTGTCCAGCAATTCCCCCACACCCCAGTAAACTATTTTATTGTTGTTTCTGTAGATATTCAGGAAAGCCAGAGCTGTGTCACCTTCCATTCTTTTCTTTGATGAAATAGATGCCTTGGCAGTTGAAAGAGGGAGGTAAGGAATACTTTTACAAAAATATTCAACTTCATTTCTGTTCTGATAAGTGACTTTAGAAATGGATTTGTTGAGATCCCAGGTTTGTCTTTCTATAATTCCATATCATATGTGTACCCTTTTCAAGTAAAACGAGTTCTTTCTTCACTGCCAGTCCAGCATACTCAACTTGGCATCTGAAGGCAAGGTGATGTTTTCTTCCTTTCTCCCATCATTACCAGTAATAAAGGTTCTACAGACCAACTCCATATCCTTCAGTTTCCTTCAATGGCAGGGATCTGAACTACCTGCTGTTTAGTAACAGATCTTGTCCATTGCTAATCTCTGGGTTCCATTAATTAATTTTATACTGTTGTAATGCAATAGCCCTGAGACAAATAAGGCCTCAGTCCAGCAAAACACTTGAACATATGTCTGAATTTAAGCAGAGGAGTAATTCCATTGAAGTCCAGTTGAAGTGCTTTGCTGGATTGGGGCCTTGATGGAATGATTTCGAAGCATCCTTAATATGTCCTTAATATGTAAAGTGAAAAAATCCTATATGCTGAGCAATAATGCTAACAATATTTTCATAACATCTTTCACTAAACCAAAGAGAGTTCAGAAGTTTGTCCTGCTAAAGAAGGGTAGAAGTTTTCAGTTGGTGTAATTTACTTCCTTATTTCAGTAGAAATGGTATACTTTTTTTAAATGTACCTACTTCCTCTTGTATCAGAGGGGTAGCCGTGTTAGTCTGGTTCTGTAGAAGCAGCAAAGAATCCTGTGGCACCTTATAGACTAACAGACGTTTTGCAGCATGAGCTTTCGTGGGTGAATACCCACTTCTTCGGATGTAACTTCCTCTTATAACTTAAGCTTGTGCAATTAGACTTGCTATGGTTTAAATTTTTTAAAACAATTTATTCTCATTAGTAGCCTGTGTGGTACTTGTTGCATGTTACCTTCTCCTCATTCATACAAATCCAATCAATTTACTGGGAGATACTTTTTTTTTATGGCCATTCTAGCCCCAAGTGTTGCCAATAAGGCCTAGTTTACACTTAAAACTTAAACCAGCACAGCAATGTTGGTCAGGAGTGTGGGGGGGAAGAAACACCCATCCCTAGTGACATTAGTATCGACAAAGCCCCCAGAGTAGATGCAGCCATGCTGACAGAAGAGGGTTTCTGTCAGCATAGGTAACATTGTTCAGGGAGGTGGTGTTCCTACACCTGCAGAAAAACTCCTTTCTGTTGGCATAAGCTGTAATCTACTCAAGGGACTCTGCCAGCATAGCTATACTGGCATAGGCTCTCTAGGTAGACATAACCTAAGAGTTTGACTTTGGTGAGAGAAGTAGCAGGCTCTGTATCCATACCAGTTTCTGTAGAGGATACCAGCAAAATGGGAAGACAAGGATAAAAGATGTCAGTGGGACTCTTCATCAGTTTCAATACGTTGTTTAGTGTGTGGTGGTAACTTGTGTTGAATACAGCTACATTCTAAAATCATTTACAAATAAATCCTTATTTTCTCCTGAAATTTCAAAAGTTGGTACAAGGCTTCCTCATCAATCTCCCTCTCAATATATCATTTCTGCAACTAGAAAATTTGTAAACTTTCTAGAAATGTTAACAGTATCCTAGTAAATCATTAGAATCACCAACCTGCTTATCACAATAGATGTAGCAAAAATGTGTCTTGGAAGAAAGACAAAATAACAAAACTACCCATTATAGAATTGTTAATGTATTTAATATTTAGAAACTCTACTTCAGCAAGAAGAACCATTTTTTTTGAAGAATAAAGCACAGTAATTTTTTAACCAGCCTTTTCAGTCTACGCCCTGAGGCTCTGAGGTTTTCTGGATTCTTTTAGGGGGTAAATAACCCAACTTCTCTTACCTGCAGGGGAAAAAATCGCCCTGGGACAGCTTGCTGAAATACGTGTTATGACCTGCTGTAGTCATGTTATATTGGAGACATCTGTTTTTGGAGCTTTAAAAAGAACAGGGTGGGACACACAAATATTTCATTGTCAAATCTGAAGCAGATGGGAGGTAAAATATGTAGCCGAGTTCTCATAAAATTCATCTGAAATTAAACAATGTAGGAAACCAGACAAGGCACTTATTAGAAATAGCCTGTTTTCACAGGCTGATTTTGCACAGTAGGAATTTGCAAATGCATTAGAGATGCTAACGATTTGCAGCCTCTGGAGATCCATTTCCTGTACTATTACTAACCATACTGAAGGAAACACCTGTTTATGTTGTCCCCCTCTTCTCTCAGTGAGTTGAATTGTTTTTCTCTATCTTGGCAGTACAAAGTACTATGATACAATTTTTGTAAGGATTTTTTTCCTCTTTTTAAATTCTGTTTACAAATTGTCTTATTTGTTGACTCCATTTGAACAGAAAATGAGCCAGATCCAAGGAGCTTGGAGGCAGGTAACCTCTTTTGGTGCTGGGAGACATCTCTGTGGCAGAAGTATATCTCCATAAACAGGCATAGGAAATCATAAACTGTTAAGGTAGTTTTTTGAACAGTTAAAAATAGACCTCTACCTCGATATAATGCTGTCCTCGGGAGCCAAAAAATCTTACCGCGTTATAGGTGAAACCGCATTATATTGGACTTGCTTTGATCCACCGGAGCACTGGTTTACCGCATTATATCCGAATTTGTGTTATATCGGGTTGCGTTATATCGGGGTAGAGGTGTAGTATCCACAAATGGAATAGTACTTATTAAGTTTTTTCCAAGTAATCCTCACAATACAACTAATTAGTGTTCTCCCCAATTTATACATGAGAAAATTCAGGCAGAACGACTGACGTGACTAAGGCCAAAAAGCAAGAAGCACTGTTAGAATCGGGATTAGAATTTAGAAGTTCCTGCCTTCTATCCCTTTGTTGAGACTATTAGACAATGCCTCGCATAATATGATTGCCCAAATTAAGATACATAGTACTGCAGTGTTACTGCATCTCACTGATTTGCACATTGCTATTCCAGAATCCTATAATTTAATACACAATCTAGCATTCTCTCCCTACTGTGGTTCTTGATAATTGTTTAATATTACAGCAGAGTGCTGTAGAATGCTCCTTATTAAGACTGCATTACCTTTACAAAATATACTAATGAACAAATGCATAGGAAGTAGAGAGAAAAACAAAAAAAAAATAGGCACTGGAAGGATTGAGATTGAGTTTTGAATATATATCCATAGGCACATATGAAGGGGAGGAGATAAATCTATAAATACATGAAGGGTGTAAACAACAAGGCTGGGGAGGAATTACTGAGGATATTATAAGGGTTATGAGTAGAATAATGAAATTAAATTAAGAAAGGGAAAACTTCTGCTGAAAAACATTTTTTTGACAGTGAGATCTTGTATGCTGTAGAACAGTCACATGGGAAAGTAGTGGCAGGTTATTTCTTGGCACATTTTAAACAAAACTGGAGAAACCACAAATTTATGTACAACAAGGGCACTGGCAGAGAGAAGGACTAGATGATATAATAGATGTTTTCCATCATTCCATGGTTCTGACTAACTCTAAGTTCCATTAGCTAGTTATGTTTTTCTCTAACTTCTGTAAAATGGTGTTATGACTGTTTGCAGAAAAGACTGCGACGTTAAGGTCAGGAACACATTACTGATCCAGATACAACAGTGAGCAAGGAATGTTTGGTTCCATTAATCCTTTCTCCTTTCAAAGCTTAAAACTCTTAACAAAGTGCGTAGCTGCAGAGAATTATGGGTCCTTGTTATTCCTTGGTATCCGGACTATGTAAAACCTAATTCTTCTGGCCATTAGAGATTGCCAACAGGAAATGGCTTGGTAATCAGATTTGAAAGTGATGAATGAACATGGCTCTGTGTAAATGCAGCACAGACACTCTGTTTGCTGAATTTAAGAAATCTATGTTCTTTGGAAATGGATTATTGTTCGTGTGTGTAAAATTTTAGGATTTTTGGGCAATAGACTTATTTTGTACCTTTTCTTGCTTTTCTGAAGCAAGAAAACTTTCCCCCCTTAGGTGCAAAATCTTGTAACATAAGACATAAAGCATTGTAGGCTGGAGTGAAAGACACTGTTAAATTCCTTAAAAAAAATAAATCAATGCTGTGCATTATAAAAACAAAGGCTAAGATAGTTATTAGGCTAGCAGTTTTATTTGGGCAGGGGTGGGGTGATGAGGAGAAGGAGACCTCGGTACTTCCTAAATAGCAGCCCATCCAAGGAGTAATATAGCAATGATATTTGGGGGGACATGTTTTTTCCCCCCTCTCCTCTGTGCATAAACTACATTAAAATGACTAAACCATGGTGGGAAGATAAATCTATAAATTTATAAACCACAGTTTTCAAACCTATATATTTCAATGGGAGCTTGGGTTGCTCAGCATCTATAAAACCACACACTATTGAAATGCCAAAATATGGGTTTAGAATCCTAAATTTAGGCATCCAGGTTTGAAGGAATTCCTGGAGGAATAGAATCTTCTGTTTACAGTGTGTGGCATCTCTGGTTTAATAACCAGGGCTGTGTAAATCTTCTGTCTTTAAACCAAAATTGGCTGTCTTTCTGAAAGACCTGCAAGCCCAATCATTTTTGTTTGTGCTAAAGCATAAGTCCCTGGGTGAAATCTATGGCCTGTATTATGCAAGAGGTCAGCTCAAAATGCTACCTTCTGTTCTTAAAATGTGTGAGCTGGATGTGCGCAGGGCAAAGTGCCCTAAAATAGGTAAAAGGTTCCCAGCAGAGAAGTCTTCCTGTGTAGGGTGAATGTCCACTAGCACACAGTTGCTGGAGATGGCACAGACCCCCTCATCTGCCCCCATGTCACATTACTGGCGTAAAAGGATGGGAGGAAGCCTGGTAGTGGAGGGGAGAGGAGGTGTGGAAGAGCAGAGCTCAACTGCACTTGAACCTCTGCTGTTGTAAGGGATGTTCTGCCAGCAGCGTAAGTTGCAGCAGGACCTCTCTTGCTTTAGCTTACCCTGGGAGTGGGTAGCCCTGAATCGGGAGAACCTCAACTGATTCACTGCCACTGCCATTCTCCAGCACATCTGAGCTGCATTCGGATGCTGTGGAAAATCAGGGCCTTTGAATTTCTGGCTGTTAGCTTCAATTTAGAAAGAGTGGCTGGAGAAATAGGTTGGCTCCTCTGAACCAGATTTCTAGCAGAAGGAAGGTTCCAGGCCTAATGAGGATTTGTAAAGGGCTAAAGTTTTTTTTTTTTTATTTAAATAACTGCAGAAAACAGGCCAAGAGTTTACTTTGGAATAGCAATATTTACAAGCTGCACTATCCACATGCTGTTTAAATTTTAATGAATGTCTGACACCTCTATGTACTCAGTAAAGTTAACTGCTAAAGGCTCTTGTCTAGCATAAATACTCTATCATATATGCCATGTCTTAAATAGTTTTAAATACTCTATCTGTAAATTTCACTTCTAATTTTAGCAGACTGCATATTTTTAATTCTGTAATTTGAGCTCCCCTTTCTCTTGAAGGCAGTAGGAGTATTTTTGACATGAGTGGATTGGACTCCTAGGCCTTGACCCGATAATCATTTAGCCCATGAGTAGTTTAACTGACTTCAGTGGGACTACTCGCATGTGAAAGTTAAGCATGTGCTTTAGTGCTTGCAGGTTCAGGGCCTTAGTTCTTATAAATGTATTTCTTTTGGAAGAAAAAGGAGACCTAATTGTATTTAGAACCAATTAAATATTTTAGGCTTAGTTTATAATCCAGCTGGAAGTACATTGGCATTGTATTTAAATATTGATATAATGCATGGCTCTAAAAGTGAAATCCAGACTCGTTATTCACATTCTAGTCTGTAGTACTTCCAGATTAAACTTTAGTTGCTTCCATGGTAGACATGATTGATTACAGTTTTCAACTTGATTAACTTTCAGGAATGCACAGAAGGAGAAATGCTGAGGAAATGGAATGAAAGGAAATGGAAAATGTACTATGCATCAGGTTTCTTCTTTTAAGACAGCTGCAGTGCAGACAGAATAACAGAATTCTAAGTGTTAGCATCTTCCTGTTGTGCCTAGGCATTTGCAGCACAGATGGGAGAACAAGGTTTATAGCCTCCCCTCAATACACATGCAACTACTGTCATGAGTAGACAAGGAGATATAAATGGTCTGGGTAATATCTTTTGGCCAATCACCTAAATAATTATGAATTCAATGTGTATGTGTTTGGGGTTGATCCGTTGGAGGGAGGTCTGTGGGTATCCTCCTGCAGGAAATTCTAACTATTTGATGTAGTTGGGATCATTTCAAAGGCAAAAACTTTGCTCTGCAGGAATCAGCTATTGCCTTTGTGTATACAGCTCCAAAGTAATTCTTAAAAAGGATAGTTTCTGTAAGTGTGCATGTGTATATAGTGCTATGTACACAGAGACATAATAGGTTTCATATTTTAATGTAACTTTTAGAATTAAACTTTTTTCTGTACATGGTGTTCTTTCCCTTACCTTTCCCTCAGTCTTTCTTGTATTCCCTGGCAATTCTCCTCCTCCCTATTCCTAATCTCCCTTTCCTTCCTCATGCTGTCACGTTACTTTCCCTTTCTGATCTGTTCTCTGTCCTTCCCTTTTCTTTTTCTGCCCTCAGCCCCTTAGAATGAATGTTTTGTCTCTTCTCATGTACTTTCTCCTTCTCCCCAAACATATCATCTTGACCCATACCCACTCCTCTTTCACATGCATATATTTCCACTAAGCACCACCTCACTTCAGTAGCTTTCTTCCCAATCACACACCACTGCAATCCACTCTTTTCCCCATACCACACTTAGTGAACTGCCCCCCCCCCCCCGCCAAGATACAAACACACCCCAATCCAGTCTGTTTTCTCCCTCCCTGCAAAATGCATTTGGTATCTTCCCCCCCATGGTCCCCCCACCAAATCCATGCTGTATATTTCCCTCTGCTCTGCTCCCAGCAAAATCAATCCTGTATATGTCTCTTATTTCTTAACTCATTGTCCTTATAATATCTTTTGTGGTTGAGCTGAGGTGGGGAGAAAAGTCCAGGCAGAGAGAGGAGTGCTGGGAGAAATCTGGTTCCCAGATCTCTCTGGGGCATAGGAAGGCTGTAGGGAGCACGGTCGTCTTCTCCAGGCCAGGGAAACAAGAGGCAAAATTGTTCACAGTCTCTGAGAGAGAGCAAGCATAGGCAAGACAGCTTCTGTCCAGGAACAGGAGGAGTGACTGACTGCCAGGTGCTCTTTCCACTTTCCCTTCCCCACATTGGGGTGGGGGGTGCAGGAGAGAGCGAGTGATTGCAGGGCTCTTACACTATTTCTCACTAGGAGGAGAATGGATGGAGGGAAGGTTAGCAGCCCATAATGAGAGGGAGCTCTGGCTGCTCGAATATGAGAGCAAACTGAGCCAGTGGAGAACAGCTCACA
This sequence comes from Mauremys mutica, assembly GCF_020497125.1. NCBI lineage: Eukaryota > Metazoa > Chordata > Testudines > Geoemydidae > Mauremys > Mauremys mutica. The sequence goes on from NC_059076.1 coordinate 45,803,425, forward strand.
GGACCCATTCTGTACCAGCTCATTGAGCAGTGTGGGCCTGCGCAGGTGGGAGAACTCTCAGAAATTGAAACACAACATTGAATTAGGGAGAGTGTAACTCTGACTTCCCTTTCCTTGGTAAGTTAAATTCTGAAGAGTAACATGCATTTTTGCAAGGCCTTTTTATTTTTCATGATCGTATCCTTCTACAACCTCGTTTCAAACAGACTCTAATGCATGGTTTCCTTCCTCTTTTCCTGTCTAACTCCTCCAAGTAACTGATGAGAGGTTGGCATAAATGGAGAAGATGCATATGTACACAGACGTTCATGAAGCCAAAAATTTAACCCAAGTCATGGATTACATGACTTGCCCAGGTTCTCTCCTTTTGAATGGTCTGCAGTCATGGGAGAGGGGGAGGACAAGGATGCATTACAGTGGGTACTGCCTGAGTATAGTTGGGTGGAAAACATATGGCAAGTAGTGTCCAAACATAGGGTGCAGTGGGTGAGCAGGAGAAGGGTTAGAGTTATGATCCTCCTTTGTAGCTTTGTGTCATCACCACTACAGCCAAAGCAATTCCCTGCTTTGAAGGAAGATTTCTTATTTTAACACTTGCCATACACTATTTTTTGATTGGCCAAAATTTGAAATAGCTTAACTTGCAATTAACTTTACAAACTATCATTTATAGGCTTTTCTATAAAGTCCATCACATTAATATATAAACAGTGGTCTGACTTCACTGTTGGCCTAATTGACAAACTTGAGTGGAGTTGTGCCTGCATGTGCCAGATATGAGTTTGGCTCAATATTTCTAAAAGATAATCAGTGTTTCGGTAATAATGACACACATTTTTGCTGTCCATCTGCTTTGTGGGATACCTGGTCTGCTGTGTGTGTGTGTGTGTCGGGATCACTTAACATCTCTGTAGCACAGTTTCCCCATTTTTAAAATGGTAGTAATGTTTACCTTGAAGGGATAATGAATGGATACATGTAAATTATGTTGAAATCCTTGAATGAAAGGTGCTACAGGAAACAGAAGTGTCAGTTATAACCATACTGTATTGCTTGCATGAATGTGATGACCTATGTGTGCAAGGCCAGTAATTTTACTCAAGATCTAGAGATGTTTCTTGAAGTCGTATCAGTGTTTAAGAAAAAAGGCTCAACTGTAAAATAAGGGTCTTATCCATTTTAAAAGCCATTTTTCTTGGCAAATACCTTCATTTTCATTGTGAAAAATTACTGTTCTCTGGGAAGATATTGCCATTATTATTTATTTATTATTAGCTGCTAATGCTATTGGAGTAGAATTTTCTTTTAATCCTGTGGAAAACATGGAACTGCCAAAGCCATATTTCATCAACATTTGTGAGGGAAGGAAATAAAACAGTGTGACAGTTAATTACGATCATGGCAGTTGGACTGAAAAGACTGACTTGGCAGGTGCTTCTTGCTGACAGTTTACCCCTACAAAGCCCTGACAGAAATGTCAGACTCAATAAAATCTTTCAGACTATGTGAGTGGAGTGATTTTTGTATGGGAGTGTTCTGGCAGGGGGCTTTGGTATTTCAGGAACCCTTTACTTATAGAGAAGTTCAGGATCCTGATCTGCTTGAGCAGATATAAATTTTTTGATACCATCTATTTTGTTATGTCAATGAGTTTTACATTTGTTTCAATGTTAAATTATTTCCTTTACAGTTCCTGGAAATGACAGAATCTCAAATTACTACTTTTACTGGAAGATTTTTAAAGCTCATACCTTTCGATTTTTATTATAACTTTTTTGGTTAAAACAAACAAACAAAAAAAACCAAAAACAACTAGACCTGTATGTAGGTCTTGTCTAATATTATATGGTACATACAAGGGGCCACATTGTCTCCCTCCCACCCCCACCATGAAAAAACGTGGGAAACTTTTCCCATAGAAATCTCAGTGATGATTCCCATGTAGAGATTACTCCTCAACATGCTTGCTCTGCATAAACATTAAGTTCCATGGTACATCTTGTCAGAGTAGGGGGTTCTCCTGGAGTGCCCTTACACTGTTCTGCAATATCCTGGGTGTCCATTGGGTTGCCAGCCTCCTCTCCTTCCAAAAGGCTGACTTTGTGATGCTCCGTACTCATTTGGCCAAACCCTGCTCAGTTTATCCCTATTATCTTCAGTAGGACTATTCATGTGAACAAAGCGAGAAGGATTAGGCCCATGGTTTGTGAATTCAGATTAGTCTCTTAAACCTCATTATCTTCAGTAGGACTGTTCATGTGAGTAAAGTGAGAAGGATTAGACCCATGGTTTGTGAATTCAGATTAGTCTTTTAAACCTCATTTGATTTGTCAGAGAGGTGTCATCTGTGGGTCTGAACACAGATCCAAGACCAGGAACTGCTGACTTCTAATCTCCTTTCTGACACAGACACTTAAATTCTCCCACCACCTGTAAAATGGGCACAGAAATATGTATCTACCTCATGGTTTTATTATGAGGGTTAATTTGTTAATGTTTGTATAATAAACATCTTATAAATGCTAGGTGGTGGTATTTATTTTGCTACTACTTAACCATTGTTTTTTTTCTTTTCGGATTTACTTTTTTGTCACGTGAGTGGTGTTATGCTTTCTATTATCAGTCTACTGCACATATAATTTACTGTGACCCTAAATCTGTTTTCGTTGAAGTCAGTTGCAGCACTGTCTTCTGTGGGAGCAGCATTGGCCCTTAGTATGCAGAATAGTAAGCAGTCATTGTTCAGTCATTTTTCTGGAAAGTCGAACAGCAGAGTCGCTGTTGCTGAAATCAGTTAAGCATGATATAGTCCTCTTACTGATTTTAAAAAAATGTAGTAGAGTTTGGCCTTCAAGTTATGTGGCAGCTTCAGGATACTGTATTTAAACCAGATAAGAGGAAACAGGAACTTCATCATTCTTACAGGTATCTTCTTTAGGTGCTTTAAAGCATGATTTTGAGGGAATAAGTAGGTTCTTGGGTTGATTTTTAAGCAGTTAATTCAAAAGACACTGGTGAAGCTTTCTTTTGATTTCTTAGAATTTACTTTCATTGAGCAATCCTTGTCTTCCGCCTTCTTATCTACTACATTACAGTCCTGATTCTGCAACTTGACTTTGTTCAGGGCTCCTGCACCAAGCCCCATTGAAGTCGACAGAGTTCTGTGCAGGCAAACTGCTGAACCTGATCAATTTCAGGATCAGGGCTTCAATAAGTTTGAGTCAAAATGATACATGCTGTATTCTGCAAAACTACTCATTTTTACATCAATCCTGCAAACACCTCTAGGACTAAGGGTCTGTCTGTGTTTTCATTATGAATGCTTGTTTACAAATTTCATTCATGAGCTGAATCTTTAACATCTCATTTTGGAGGGATATTGCTTTTTAAATTTAAAAAAATCTGTTCAGCTTTAAGTTTAAGAAGTGAAAAAATAAATAGATGATTATCTCAAAAATGGCTTCCTTTTTTAAAAACTAGTTATTTAGCCTTGGAAGTGAATGTCTATTTATTTGAGAGGGAGATAAATAATACGCATATCACGTACACGCTATAATGCCATATGTACATGGTGCTGTACAATGGGCTAGATGTGCCAAACAAGTACAGCCTGCAATATCTTGGCAGTGGTGGTGGTGGGGAAATGTTGGTGTCAGCAACCTTCTTTTTCCCCAAAGGTAGTGCTTATAAATATAACAGGGATGTTAAATTTATTTTAAACCATGGTTTTGGGCATCACCTGCACATACCCTATCACATAGAGTAAACTCCTCAGCTTGAGGCTCACCTCACTTATCTGATGCTGGGTATGGAGCCCTACCATCCCAAATGCATTTCTTTCCTTCCCACCTTCACCCAAGCAACCACTCTTACAGCTCTTTCTTTGGGCATCTGTGCAAAGATGGCCACATGCAACACCCATTGAAATCAGACTCCCACTAATTTAAACGGGCATTGGATGAGACTCCAGGAGCTGGGAGGAGGAAGGTGAACGGAGGTTAACCCCTTGTTTGTCATGGTACCAGTAGTGCCAGTGCACCCTGTCACAGAATCCCATATGTTGAGCAGCATATGTGCTGCTTTGGTTGTCGATCAGATAGCAGTGGTTAATTTTAAGACCTTGATGCAATATAAAATACATCTATATTCTAGGAATCTCTCACTTCAGAATGTACATGGGAAATGGATTTTTCACTACTATTGAGGCCTAGAGTCTGTCTGTCTTACACTAAATAGTGCCATTAATATATAAATACACCTCTACCCCGCTATAACGCGACCCGATATAACACGGGTTCACATATAGCGCGGTAGCAGCGGGGCTCCAGCGGCGCTTTAAAGGGTCCGGGGCTCCGGCTGCTGTGGGGAGCCCTGGGCCCTTTAAGTCCCACTGGAGCCCTGCCGCCGCTATCCCGTGGCTGCGGCAGCGGGGCTCCACCAGTGATTTAAAGGGCCTGGGGCTCCCCGCAGCGGCTGGAGCCCGGAGCTCTTTAAATCACCACCGGAGCCCTGCTGCCTCTACCCTGATATAACGGGGTTTCAGCTATAACACAGTAGGGATTTTTGGCTCTCCACGACTGCGTTATAGGGGGGTAGAGGTGTAGTTTCACCTGGCATACTTTGGAATTCATGTTATGAGTAAAGACATGCATATTCATGCTCTCTGAAACCAATGGGCTACCTGCAGAGTTATTTACACTTCAGTGGGAGTAAGGGTGGCAATATCTGGCTCCAAATTATTTAAAAAAAATAAGTACTATGCTGTAAGATATTATTGTAAATGTGTAGAAAGTGGGTTAAAGAATTTTTGACAAAAAAATTAATCCATACACAGAAAGAATGACATGCAAACTGATAGTAATGCTTAATACTTAGCTACTGCTTTACATTTTTCAGAGCACTGTACAAACATTAATCCTATTTCATATATTTAAAAAGAACTGTCATTTTATTTTCCCAACATTACAAATGATTTAAAATTCTCAGGCAGTAATGAAGCTGCCAGATTTCTCTTACCCCCTTTTTTAGTTTAGAGTTCTGGGAATTTGTGGTGAGGGTAAGGCACGCGTGCACTCTCTCTCAAACTCTTAATTTTGACTGCCTTCATTCTCAATCAGTTTGTTGACAGGAAATGAGTCTGTACCAGTACGTGCCTTTTGAGGACTGTTTCTGTGTAGTTGTGATGATGAAATCAATGTGTGGAAGTCTGGTGGGGGGAGGGGGCAGTCTGCTTGACTGGCCGTTGGTTTTGGCAATGTGTAAGTAGGATTGGAGGGCTAATCATAATTCTTTTTCTGACTGCCGCATGTATCAGAAGTCCAGGCAGCCTTAATGAGCATTGCCTGCATTAATTTGAAACCCTTGCTGGGAAATCATGGGAAAATGGAAAAATGCATACTTGTATGTCACCCTTCAGATTAACGGTTTAAGCAGCATTGGAGCTCCTCGGAGCACATGGTGATGACGCAGTTCTGGAGCAGCTGGTGAAGAAATCTCTAGCTATAAATGTATGCCTGTCTGCATTTTTATAGGATATCCTGTTAAGCCAAAAGCGTTTATTTACTGTAGAATACAGGCTAAATATGGTGCGCAATATGACTATCTAGTTCAATGAGTAAATACATGCAAATTCAGGGCAGTTGTCTGTGTATCAGGCATGTTATTTTCAGATATTTTATTAATTTTTTTCAGCCACCTGTCTTTACCATACAATATTTTTCTTCTGCCTGTAGCATATTTCCTATCTGATGCCAAATAATAAGAAAATACCACATTTCTTCATTTGGATTTGCCATCTTGGGCTGTTGGTCTGGTACCAAATACCATTGACTTCAGTGGGGCTCTGCATGGATGTAGGAGTTCATGCTGTTGGATTAGCGTACAGCAGGCCTGCACAACTTGTAAAGCTTGATGGTATCAAAAAACTTGTAAAGCGGCGAGGGCCATATTACTCCAAAGAAAACAGCTGAGGGCCAACCGCCCCCGGCCCCGCCGAAACACCCCCCTAGCATTGTCCAGCCCCCTCCCCCCTGAAACACATCCCCTGCCTCAGTGCTGCCTGGCCCCGCGGAACACCCCCCCACACACACCCTCCCATGCCACCCACCCTGCAGAAACAAACCCTCCTTCTCTAGCACCACCCCGCTGAAACAGCTGTGGGCCGAAAAGGAAGGTGTGTGGTGGGGGGAAAAGATACTTTATTAAGAATTTGTCAATTAAAGCAAACAATTTTTTAAATTATTATTATTATTTTTTTTAAGAATCATCCCCCCCATGAAATAAGGGGAGGGGGAAAAGGTGGACAGTTTGAAGGGATTTTCTGGGGCTATGAACTAAGGGGAGGGGAAAGGAGGGCAGTGTGAAGGTATTGGATGTGACTGTCCAACACCCAAACACAGGGGCCGCAGGGAGCTGGGGTGTGGGCGGGGGAGGTCCCTGGACCAGGGAAGGGGGCAGCAGTCGGGGCAGGGCAGGTGACACACACACACACACCCACCCACCCTCACCCGGGGATTTCCTGGCTGCCTGCAGACAGTTCAACCCCCCCCCCCCCGATCACTACGGAGGCTGCCCTGGGACCAACCAGCACAGTAGCCCCCAACTGACGGGGGGGTTGGGGGGGGTCTCAGCCCAGTCCCCCCCGAGCTGCGGCTCGAGGTCAGGCGCCCCTCCCCTTGCTCAGCACTTACTGGCTCTGCCTCATGCCCAGCGCTTCCCACCTCAGCGGGCCCCAGAAGTGACGCACTCGCTGTACGCCAGGTGGGGGGAGTGGGAGACGGAGACACGTGCGGTTTTGGCCATTAGGGCGGTTGGAGCGCAGCGCGCTCGGGGCTGTGAGGCGCGCATGCACACACACAGACACAGACAGAGGCAGGGGGTGAACCCAGCAACCCCACCTCGTCGCTTGCCCGCGGGCCACATGTTGTGCCGGCCTGGTGTACGGTATTGTGGGAGTGGGGAGAGTATATTCTTAAGCCTTATGTACACATAGTGTGTAGTTTGTAATTTAACTTTTCTTTTCACTCTTTGGAAACATTTGGGGATTTTGCCATCAATGAGATTAATTTAGATGCTGTTCAGTTACTTTCCAAGTCCACCCTGTACATAATTTTTATACTTGGATAAACATTGTCTCCATGCTGAGACTTGCAACATAGATGTTCATATCAGGAGGGATACAATGCGCCCCCCCCCCAATAAACACATATTCCTGCTATTTTTTAAACCCCCAAAATTGGCCCCCTCTCCCGGTGACTTCTGGTTTCAGAGCGTTTTCATGTGCAGTTTTCATTTAGGCTCTGATGTTAGAGACTTTCATGCCTAATTGTATGTCTCTGAGTAAACCCAAGGGTGAGATGTTAAGCCCATGTATAAGTCTTTTCAGGCGGCGGGGGGGGGGTGGTGTTGTTATTAAGATTAGGTTATTTTACAAAAGTGACGCTAATGTATTTTAAAGATCTGTTTCCTATGAAGAGTATGTACTAACCTTCTGCAAACAACTGTAGTATTTTATCACATTCCACTCCTTTAAAATTGATAGGGCTGTGATCTCTGGGTATGTTAGAAATGCACTCATTTCACTGGGGAATTTTTAACACTGCTGCAGCACAACAAAAAAGCTGACTAACAAACAAAGTCCCTTCTCTAATATTTCGTAACAATCCCCTTGGCCCACCCCGTTATTGTGTTAGGCAACATTTATTAAACCAGGAAGGAGATGTCTTCCAGATTCTGAATATCAACAATAAGTTAAAAATCTATTATTTTTCCCTTGAAAATTACAGAAACAGCAATAGCAATAACTATTCTGTGAGTTATGATCTCTCTGACTCTAAAGGATTTATCAAGTACTGTTCTCAAATGTATATTGCATCAGCAGTGGTGGTGCATTAGTACGCATGCAGCATAAGGTTGCAAAAAAATAAGGACATGCAGAAATTAAAAGTTTTATTGTATCTTAAAATCTGGTATGATTTTTTTCATGTTAAATTACAATATGGCCAACAAATATTATTTATTTGCGTGTGTGCGCGTGCGTGCGTGCACACACACAATCTAGTTATTTTAAATATTTTTTTTAAATTGTTGTAATGATAAGGCTCCTTTAGCGATATAAGTGGTGCCGGGGACAAAAGAGAGACTTACCAAAGAAAGGAGGATAAAATGAGCGTCACTAGGAGGAAGATATAAATAATGGAGAATAACATTTTTAAAAATATATTGGAAACTGTCCCTTTAAGTACAGGGAGATGAAGTGGCACGAAGTTTTGAAGAAATGTGAGTAGTCTGTAGGGAGCAATCCTGATATGGCAAGGGGGCTGATCCTGGATGATTTACTGTGTCTTTTACATCTTTGGTGGGCAAATCCTATTTGATGACAGTCTGAGTTTTACCCTGTGTAAGGAGCAGGCCTTAATTCTGTGATTTAAATTCTGTTATTTGGGGTCAGTAAAATTTTAGTCTTAACACTGTTTGGCTTTACTCCCCACCCTTTCCTCCCCCACCTGATTAAACTTCTCAACTCTACTTGCAGAAGTTGTTCAGTAGAGGGAGCTTTTGGAATAAGCTGCTGATTTGTCTTTGCCTTCAGGAGACCCAGTATTTTGGCTTGCTCAATAGAAAAATCTCACCCATCTCAGAAAATCAAGAGTTCAGCGTCTGGTCCCAAGCCTGTGAATTTGTAGGCACAGCTTTGCTTCCATTCAGACATATTAGGGATTTTTAAAAACACATTTTAATAATAACTGAACCTTTATTCTGATTTTGTTTCAGATACTGTTATAGATGCTGACTTTTCCATTTCTCTTCTTTCAGGAGAGAGAACTAAACACTTGTTTAGTTTACCTCTTACATCTCTCATTGTATTATATTTTCATTATATGCAAAGATGATCTGTTGGCTTTGATATTAAGCTTCTTCCTTCTCTCTCTCTCTCACTCACACTTACACACACAAAATATGTATGTATATATGGCCCTAATATTTACTAGGTTTTCCATCTTAGTATTTTTTGATAAAACAACATGCCCCTAGTTCTTATAACATTTTTGAAATAAAGTATATTTCATGCTGAATTAATAATTTTACCTAGTATTGATGATGTCATCAGACCAAAGCATAACATTTCAGAAAGGTTTTGTAAGTGGGATTTAAGTAACCATACAGTTTGTTGCAACATCTTTCTCTTCTATGTACATACATTTACTTGGGCAGAAGGCAGTTCACTGATTGTACTGTGAGTTAACCCGAGTGTATTGTAGTTAGCTTAAAAAAAATAGAAGCTGTAAAGAAAATACCAAATTCCTTTTTTCTTAACATTTCTTTCATGTGTATTTAAGAGTTTTGCCATTGATTTTAGTGTGACTAGAATCAGTTCCCAAACTTCTTCAAATGCATAAAATATTTTATGCCTCTGTTTTGGGGTTTAATGTTTTTGGGATTTCAAAACTTGACATTTGTATCTTTCTTTCCTTCTTTTCTCTTCTCTTCTCCTGGAGAAACAGATGGATGAATTGTAAAGGCAGGAAATGCTTTTGAGTTAGCTGGCTAGCACTCAAATTGGTCTCATTTGATGTAGATTGAAGAAGTGAAAATATAGTGGGACACTGCAAAATGCATAAGTACTTGTACTTTGTACTGCATGGGGTGGCATAAGTAATCACCTGGGTAGTGGTAGGAACTGAGAGGTATTGTCTGTTTAGTTAGGAAGCCATGTGAATCCAGCTATTCCCACCTTAGAAGTATTTACACCAGACTATTTATATTGTGTGAAAACCTTGTCCAGTCCGCTGTGGCAAGGTAGTAAGTGACAAGCCCAGATATTTTTATGAATACTGAGAAATCTTTTGAAGGGCTAATTCTGGAATATAGCCTTAACTAGTTTACATGATTTATGTTATTTTTTCCCTCAACTACTGAAGATGAAAGTGAAAAATCAGAAAGCTATTCTATAAAGTTGAAAAGGGGTTTTTTTCGTTTTTTTTTTTAATGGTTTTACAGAAGCGTAAACCCTTTCTCATTTGATAATTATCTGGGAAGGGAAAACTAATGCTGTGGCATTTTTGTTAATCAGGTCTTCAGGTGCTGGGAACGTAGCAGACCGTGTCTTGGCTCAGCTGTTAACAGAAATGGATGGGATAGAACAGTTAAAGGACGTGACAATTTTGGCAGCTACAAACCGACCGGATATGATAGACAAGGTAAGAATAGTTGCATTGTGGTATATACTGGTCTCTTGTGAAAACCAGCTTCTGGAATAATTTGATTCTCTTTCAGTGTTTTTCCCTAATTCTCTAATCCAGTTTCTGTTTAAGGGAAGACGTTTGAAAACAGAGACAAAGGAGGAGGAAAGGATTATGTCTGCATTTCCTTTTTTTGTTACATGAGGCTTAGTGAAAATAAAAATATTGTGCAACATCCTTAAGTATCAGTTTTCTGAAAAAAAAACTTATTACACACATCCTGTGAGCTTGATTTAAAATATTTCTTTAGAACCACTTGTGTCTATTTTGCTCTTATAGTGTTTGTTTATGAAGGAGTTTGCTGGACTGCTGGTTTCATTAGTTATTTCCTTTGAAAATATTTAGTAATCAGTGCTGCTAATTCAGCTCATTTCCACTCATAGCTGTTCCAGGTGTAAAACATTACAATTTCTCTTTAAATACTGAGTTGACTATAGCTGGATAATAATTACACCCCATTTTACATTTTGAGAAACTCAAATCTGTAACTTACTGCAAAAAAAACAAAAACAAAACAACTCCCCCCAAATCGCTTTAAAACAGTCCACAGCCATGTTCTCTTGTCAGAGTAAAACACACTGGAATGGACTAAGTTTGAACTGCTTTCCTCTAAGAAGCATTTCTAAGTGGTGGTCCTTACTCAAGGAAGTCTTCGCTTGCTTGACTTTGGCTCCAAAAAACACAACCCTCTATCACTTGTGTCCAAGAGACGTTCAACTGATGGCGGTTATTATTAAGGCTTTTTTTATACACTTTGTGTGTTAGCCACTAGGGTAGAGCAGGTCAGGAATTTTCCCTCAAATAAATTTCAGTTGAAAATGTCATTTCTAATTGAAATTATCTGTGGGAGTTTTTTGATTCTTGCCAAAAATATTAATTTTCTGTTGAGAAAATTTAAACTAAATATTTCATTTGGCATCAGGTCAACCTGAGTTGAATCTGAAAAATCTGAATCTTTGAAGAGAAACATTTCCTTTTGGGTCAGTTCGATGTTATTTTGTGGTCAACTGAACTGCCACAGTGCTTCCTAGAAGTTGAAGCTTGGGCGCCTTATGCCCCCATTTCCGTCTATGCGCCAGACTCATTGGCTGGACTCCCATTATGCACCATGATCTCCCCTCTGGTTGGACTGTCTGTTCTGCCAAAAATTCTAGTATTCAAGTTTTTGTCTCAATTTGGGAAAATATCAAATTTTGAAATATTGAAATTTCTCCATAGATGGAAATTCCAGTTTTTGACCAGATATTCTATAGAATAGTGGTTCTCAACCAGGGATCCGGGGCTCCCTAGGGGGCCTCAAACAGGTTTCAGGCAGGTTGCCAAGCAGGGCCAGTGTTAGACTCACTGTGGCCTAGGCAGAAAGCTGAAGCCCCGCTGCATGGAGCTGAAGCTTGGGCCTCTGAGCCCTGCCACTGGGGGCTGAGGCCAAAGCCTGAGCAACTTAGCTTTTTGGAGGCCACAGGCAATTGCACTGCTTGCCCTTAACACCGGCCCTGACTTTTATAAGCAGAAAATTAGTTGGGCACCGGTGGGCTGTGGAGTTTTTATAGCATGTTGGGGGGTGGAGGGGCGGCTCAGAATGAAAAAGGTTGAGAACCCCTGCTCTAGAGCAACATAATCACACTTGAGCAAGACATTCCATTCAGAAGAGGGCAGTACTACACAAACATGCTAACTACTAAATGACAAAAACAAGGAGTGTCTAAGGTGCCACAAGGACTCCTCATTGTTTTTGCTGATAGACTAACATGGCTACCACTCTGAAACCTACTAAATGACAGTAGGCAGAACTCATCCTTGAAATTAGCCTTCTCCACCAGCTGGCTATCAAACCAAACAGGCTGCTACCAAACTGTAATATTAACAACTGCGCAGGACTTCTGTTACTAGCAATACAGCATTCTGCAGCTACAACTTCTGCTGCAAAGCAGACCTCTATCACGTGGACTGGAGGATTTTAAAATTAATTTGGTTTTGTTCTAATGTCACAGTATGTAGTGCTGGTCCATGCATGGATCTGTTTGTACATCTACTTTTTTGGGAATAGTTAATTTTAGTTATCAGCTGCTGCAGAGCCAGCAGAGGGAGGAGGAGATATACTGCTGAAGACAGGAACCAATGAAAGGAGACGTAGTTCTATTTAGAAATTAGCCAAAAGGTTGAAACTTTACTGAACTTAAACAGAATTTCACCTACAGGCAATAAGGATGGAAGGTGACGAAGCCCTTTTACGATCCCTGACTTCCCTCAGGTTTGCCATTTCTGGCAAAGTGCAAAATAAATGGCTCCACTGAACAAAATACTATGTAAATACCTGTAGTAGAAACCCTGGAGTAGCGTTATAGATGTTCTGGTGGTTGGGAGGAAGAATTCTGTTCCCTTATCTCTATGAAAGTCACATATACAGATCCCATTTAGCTGAGATTGGAATTGGGTGACAAGGATTTTCCTCTTAGTGAGGGAAAGGGTTTTCCGCTTAATATAATTTAAATGCAAGGGTTGCTGTTAACTATTAGCTTTTCTTCTTTTATCCTATGTAATTTGGACTGCTACTTCAAAAAGTTCTTACACAAACTAGTGTTTTGAAGTTAAAGTATTTGCTGTTACCACTTGTCCAGTGAAAATGCCTAGAAGCTCTTGATTTTGCCAACAGATAACAAAGAAGGAACACAGGCCCATTAAGTTATAGTTTACTCTGAATAGAAAAGCTCCATGACTGCCTTACAAAATTTAAAATCTATGAGAAATGGATAAGACTAACTTTCTTCTTACATTATTTTTTAAATAGAAATTATGCTTCTCCTACTTCCTTTTATTGCTGATTTTTACAGAGCTATATCGTTGTTATTTATTAATTATTACTGGATTGGACAAAAGGAAAGACAAGGGAGAAAAGATGATAATTTTAAATATTTTGAAATGATTTTATTTTCCAAGGTAAGAAACTCTCTTAAAAGGGCTGTTTTATAGATGGGTATAGATTAAAATCTTGCTGGTCTACACTGACTGTGGAGGGGAGAGAAATCAAGTGCGGCGGAATGAGGTTTGAGAACCAGTGAGTCCGTGTGGCAGTGTTTGTACACTGGAGCTGGAACGTGCAATTTCCAGCTCAAGTAAACATACCTGTGCTATCTCTGATCAAGCTAGCACTCTCAAAGTAGCAATGTAGCTGCAGCTGCACAGGCGATGGGATGCGCTAGCTACCTCAAGTACAATCCTATCTGAAATCCTAGGCACACTGGAAGCACAACTGTTAGCCATGCAACCACAGTTACACTGCAATTTTAGTGCACTAGATGGATCAGAGCACAGGTATGCCTACCCAAGTTGGAAATTACACCTCCAGCTCTAGTGGACACATTCCCACAGTGACATCATGCTGCCTACAAGCCAAGTAGGTTGCACCATTATACTACTATACCTCAGGAGTTACAGATGCTTACAGTGGTTGCTCTTTCTCTTCTTTGGAAGGGAAAAGGAAGAGTGTGAACACTATACTGAAGCCCAGAATAGGGATGTTCTTAAAGTAACAACTGGAAAATCTTGCAATGTGGATTTGTGGTTTACATTATTAGTCAGTTTCTATATATGCCTTTAAAAACTTTAAAATATGAATTTGTTTTTAAATATTCATTAGTGTAATCATATTTCCGATCAATATATGCCCTTCTCAAGCATTCATATGATGACTGTATGTTCATTTTAATGTGTGTTCCTTATATACTGTAAAAAGTCACAAGTACAATGCACATCTGTTCTTCACTTTGGTGTTTCAGGGATTAGGAATATAGTCGGTTTTACTGGAGGTTCTATTCTTAGCTTTGTAAAGAGAGTAAAGTTAGGAAGGTGTTTGTGATGTGTCTAAATATATTAACTTACCAAAAGAGTAAACATAAATCCAGCATGTTCCTGTTATGTAGTTTCTTCTTTATCTATTAATATACAGTTTATGGTTCTTTCCTATAGTTTGAGACAGACTTTTGAGAATATAGAGTGCAAGTAAGTAGAAGATTATTTTTCCTCAGTCTAATGCAGGCTTTGCCGTCATTGTAAATATGGATATCTGGGCTCTCTTATTTGCACATATTTTTAGCCATCCATTTAACTGTAAATGTGGTTGGTACTTGTGACATACATCTATTAATTATAATAATTTCTTGGACTATCACCATGGTACCTAAGCACTATTGCCAATAACCTCACCGCCACATTTAAGACTGAGACATTGTAACCAACTTTATTTCTTATTCACTTATCACATGATGCTAAGGTTGTTCTGAGGTGGTTGCTACTTTTCTCCGAGAAAATGTCTTATTTTACGTACTTCTATTGTTCCCGTATTTTTTCCCGTCTAATAAAAATTGCTCTTCCTACATTCACACATGTGATGGGAACAAGATGTTCAGAGCATTTATTGAAGGTGCTGATGAAACAAAACACTGTTATGAGTAAATAATAATAATATCCTTCCTGTTGTGCAACAGATAAGTTTAGTTTTCACCACCTGTGGTGTCTGGGGAACAGCTGTAGGAATAGAACTGATGAGACAGATGTACAAGTATGGGAAATGATTTTAATTCATGCTGACTTCTAGGCTCAGGGAATAATTTTTGGGGCCTAAAACATTTTAGGACCTTGTGTACTCTTATTCAGCCTAAAATTAAATGTTTTAAACAGACTTGTAATTGAGTATGCACATTCTTTCCAGAGTGCTCTCTACCAAATTTCCTTGGAAGGTAACCTATGTGTTTTTCCTCTTTGGTATTTGCTAATCTAAACCAACTTGCTTCTGTATCATGGAGTCTTGTGTAGTTTTAGTGTAGATCTTAACTCTTAGGTGAGAAGGGTGGATTGCTATTTTTGTTACATGCCCCATGCAAATATCTTCTTCCTCTTGAGCTGTATGTCAATCTCCATTAGCAAGGGAATGCTGAAGCAAGACACTGTTAGATCCCTAGGGAGTTCAGTGAGTATTTCAGCACAGGAAGTGAGATGTGTGTAGCTGAGAAATCAAATAGTTTTACCTCCTGCTGGATCAAATTTGAATGTCAAACACATTAGATGTGATGTGAAACACAAGGCGTTGAATGAAGGGATGGTCTGTGGTCTGGGGTGGCACCCTGGGGCTTTTAACAGCCTTGCTGCCCCTTATCATGGAGTGCAGAAAAGTTGCATCCTCAAGTGTGTCATTTGCATAAGAATGACAGGATGTGATGGGACAAATGAAGATTAATGAGATGATGTGATGTCAGCGTAGCCTATTGTTTTTAGATTGATGATGAACTGGATTTCATCGGGTTGAGAAGCTGGGAATGGGCGACAGAGGATGGATCACTTGATGATTATCTGTTCTGTTCATTCCCTCTGGGGCACCTGGCATTGGCCATTGTTGGAAGACAAGATACTGGGCTAGGTGGACCTGTGGTCTGATCCAGTGTGGCCATTCTTATGTTCTTATGCTTTAGAGCAGTATAAAACTGAAATTGTAATAATGCACAAATAATGCAATGAATGCCAAAGAACTGGGAGTGTATATATGCTTTTTTTTAAACTGTAAACAGCCTGGAAGAATGTAGGTTCAAATATAAGATGTCTTGCATGCTGCTCATGAATACGCTCTAAATATGCCAGTACAGAGGAACATTTTCCTCCTTTTTTGTATTTTTATTTAGCCCTAAAAACTTTTTTTACAGAAAACATTGGGACCAAATTATTCTTTGGAGTAGCTTTACCACCCAGGGTTGAATTTATCTCATTTAGTTAAAAAACAACATGTGGACGCAACCCACTGTTTTGATCACATGAACAAAATAAAACTGCAGCATGTGTTGTCCCCAAAAACTGCCAACAGTGACGAAATGGAATAAAACTCTTTCCCTACAATCCTGTTTAATCTTGCGTGGTTTTGGAGGGTCCTTTTTGGTCAGAGGGTTCATAGAGTGGTTTACAAAGTTGATCTGACCCTCAAAATGTTGATCACTCAGTAGCTATGGGACAGCTCTAATTCAAAGTGGTTTATTTTGATGAAAATAAAAAGTACATTATATGGCGGTTTGGCAGAATCAGTAAAGAAATTCTAATTTCTGGCCTGCGGCAAAAGAAAATAATCTTTCCTCTTTAGAAACTTCAAAGTTCTGCCTTTCTTGAGGCTTATGGAAGAAATTCAAATATTTAGGTTTGCAGTTTTACGAGTTAAAGGAAATAAAAAATCTTGCATATTTATTAGTTATTGTCTGGAAATGTATGCGTGTTATTAAAGCAGGTGATACTGTAAGCATGTTTACCAGTCAGATTTGCTGGCATAAATTACAGTTCCTATCACAATATACTCATTTATTTGTGTATTTGCCTATTGGTGACTTTAGGGCCTGCCTTGTACTCTTCATCTTGATCACACACAAATGTCTCGTTTATGTAATGGCTTCAACATGATAGGATTACAGTTGCCCTGGGTACAAAGAAAAGCTGAGCTGGGCGTTGTACTTTGTGGATTCTACATGCGGCACCCCCTAATTTGATGGGGATGGAATCATAAAGGAGAACTTCAGGTTTCATTTAAAATAAAAATAAATTGTTTAGTCCTATTCTTTCATAGAATATCAGGGTTGGAAGGGACCTCAGGAGATCATCTAGTCCAACCCCCTACTCAAAGCAGGACAAATCCCTAGACAGTTTTTTTTTTTTTAATTTTATTTTAACCCTTGTTCCCTAAATGGCCCCCTTCAAGGATTGAACTCACAACTCTGGGTTTAGCAGGCCAATGCTCAAACCACTGAGCTATCCCTTCTCCCTCCAGAGAGAGCCTTGAAAACTTAATGTAAACCGACTGCTAAGGTTGAAACGATGAAGTTATACTTGACTTCTGTATGATTCTGGGGGAATCTAAAGATTCTGCCTAACGATGGCCTTACACACAGGGTTGGATGAAAGCACTATAAGCACTATAGCTTAGTGCTCAGGGCACTAAGTGCTCAGGGCCCGAACGCTTACAGTGATGTGGCTACATCAGGATGGAAACTTACTTTTTATTTTCTAAAGATAAGTTTCTAGTCTTCATGATCATGATGAAAACCTTGGAAACATGAACCAAATGTAACTACTGCAGCGAGGCCTACTGTGAGCCTGAAAAATAACTGAGAGCTGCTGCCTTCATTTTACATAACTAGGGCCCTACCAAATTCCATTTTGGTCAATTTCATGGTCACAGGATTCATGACTTCAGCTATTTAAATCTGAAATTTCAGGGTATTGTAACTAGGGGTCCTGACCCAAAAAGGAGTTGTGGGGGGCTGCAAGGTTACGGGGAGGGGAGAGGGGGGAGGGTGGTACTGCTATGCTTACTTC
This sequence comes from Mauremys mutica, assembly GCF_020497125.1. Classification (NCBI taxonomy): domain Eukaryota; kingdom Metazoa; phylum Chordata; order Testudines; family Geoemydidae; genus Mauremys; species Mauremys mutica. Next base: position 45,821,010 of record NC_059076.1, read on the forward strand.
TGCACTGCTGTTGGTGGCGGTGCTGCCTTCAGAACTGGGCGGCCAGAGAGTGTCGGTTGTTGGCCAGGAGCCCAGGTCTGAAGGCAGAGCCGCCGACAGCAGCAGCGCAGAAGTAAGGATGGCATGGTATGGTATTGTCACCTTTACTTGTGTGCTGCTGCCTGCAGAGCTGGGCTGCCAGTCTCCAGCCGCCAGCCCTTTACTTCTGTGCTGCTGGTGTCAGGGTGCTGCCTTCAGAGCTGGGCACCTGGTCCTGCTTTTGTGCAGTTAGTGCCCTGTCTGGTACAGGTATAAAACTGGATGTGGTCTTGTCTGGTACGCATGAGGATGCCATGTTGAAGAGTGTGCTACTCAGCCCCTGCTGGTATGGCCTCATGAACTGTGCTTGTGATGTCATGCTGGTGGGGGTGGGACTGTGTGCTCTTCAAAATGGCATTCTTTGTGGACCATGGCCTTGCATGCACAGTGCGTGTGAGGTCATGCCAGCAGGGGCAGGGTGGCATGCTCTTCTGAATGGCATCCTCCATGTGGCGTGACCTCGCATGCAGTCTGGGAGTGTTGGTGTCGTGCAGGAAGGGGCACGCTCGTGCCATTCCCAGAAGTACCAGAATGTCTGGTATTCTGGGTATGCCTCAGTGGCTACCCTAGCTGTCGCCCTTGCCTCTCTGAGAGGGAAACGGACCTCCTGTCACTGTCACAAGGGACCATATTTTGTGGTATGCTTCGGGCCCTGGATTGCCTAAATATGGCCATTCCTTCATGCAGTTTTTTAAAATTGTAAAATGAATCTGAAGTTTGGCATGTATCTCAACCAATCATCTTGTTAACTTTTTTGAGAATATATAGGCTGCCTCTGCCAACTGGTGTGACAGGAATTGGTTACTTTTAGAGGGAGGCAGTGTTGCAAGGCTTAATGATTGCAGTGTGTTTTCAGATATTTGAATGAAAAGTGGTAGTAAAGTGAAATATGTTTATACCCTAAGTTTGGTCCTGTTAGCTTACTGAAGCAGTCCAGTATGTGTACTTGCCTTATTTTCAACTTTCTGGGGAATGAAATTATTTTTGTTTGTTTGTTTTTAAGTTTGCAAACCCTTTAGACCAACTGATACTGAACAGCTGACACCAGTCTTCAGGGGACTTCATAGGGGTTGTTATGTCACTAGCATATGGCATGCTGGGATGTGATTCAGAATGGGAACCAGCGAGTCTAAACACAAGGACTATGCACCCCCACACACACCAAATTAACTATTTTTAAAAAATTGTTTAATGCTTTTTTGCTATTTGGGGACATTTAACTTATTCTAAAATGTCAGGATTAAATACATTTTGTAGGTCACCCTTTCAATCAGACAGCAATGAATGCTTACATCATTTTGCCCAGGTGCAGCATGGTTCTTTGAAATAACTGAAGATATAAAATTTCTTTTGAAGATAAGATTGTTCTGCAACATATAATAAATTTTTAAGAAATTGAAGCTCTAGGGAGAGACATCAAAATACATGCTGTGGAAGAGAGTATCAAATATTAAGAACTTATTTGTTTCAAAATCTTGGCACACTCACAAGTTCCTTTCTCTTCTCTCTATTCCCGTTTGCTTTCTGTGTTATTAGTTTTAGTCAGTCTTGTTGTACGTGACATTCTCGGCAACCATGAGCAGCACTATACTCTGAGAGGTGGCTATTTCTTAAGAGGTGTTACGTTGCCATAGTTAATAATGGATGCTGATTTATTTAGGTGTTAAGAGTGTGTGAAGATTATCTGTAGAATTAAAACTGAAGCAAGAGAAGGATTTAAAGTTGTTTCAGAAAAATGGTCTGCCAAACTTGAAATGAATGTCAATTTGAGGAAATATTGGTTCATCCCATCTACCCATGAAAGCGCTTACATGCTGGATGAACACAGCTGTTTACTGTTTACACAATTAAGCTGCAATTCTACAGTGGGATTGGCCAGATGGCCTCTTCAGCCCATGCAAAGTCCCACTAACCCACATAAGACTGTGCAGTTGCAAGTGACATTTGGTTTCCACAGGAACATGTGATATTTTTATTTAAATCAGGAATTGTATGTTGAGATTCACTGAAGTATTTAAGTTGTTACCAGTGGAAACTTTGTTTTCGTATAAGTATGGCTAATAAATATTTCCAGGTGTGCAAAAGTGATTTTTGTTTCTAACTATTTGATTGTCAGAGTGTGGAGAGCTGAGCAGTAAATCAGCCTTAAGGCTGCTAAAATATAACCCTCCCCAAACCTCACTGGTGACAGTTGAAGAGCATGGTGACTTTTTCACTTAAGATTTATTAGTTACCTGAAAAGAGAGGGTGGAGGTAAAACTTGTTGGGCTGCATATTTTCTCTTTTAAGAGATATAATATAACTCTAGGATACATTGCTTTATTTTGTCTGTGAAAACATGGATCCAGATAATGCATGTAAAATATACATACAGATAATAGTTTGAGTTCATGGAGAATAGAAAAGTAAATATGCATGCTCTTATGCTTTATAACAGATAACATTCCTTACATTGAAGCAGTCCTGTATTTTAGCATTGCTAATGCTTTCATAATCTTTTGCACAATACATGGTGGAGAGCTAATTTGAAGCGATCAAATCCTTTCTAGGAGTAGGTACCAAACATATATTTATTTCATCAGGAAAAGTGCAAAGGAGGAAATTTTCTCTCAGACATACATTTCATCCTGCCAAGTGAAGGGCACAATGTGTGACAAAGACCCAAAATAATGATTCATTCAGGAAATTTATAATGCTGTGGGATTAATTCCTTCAATGTAAATAACTCTTTCTGCAACCTCAGTTCAGTGATTTATGATGTAAATGATTTTTCCAACAATAAAATTAAAGGGGACACCAAATTCGTATGGAACACAAGTAACTTAGGGACTGAAATGAACCATGTTCCTTGAAGTGAGGTGCTCTTGGTGTAAAACTGGAGTTAACTGTGGATTTATTGAGAGTGTTATTTTTTTTAAGGAGTTTTGTAATGCTGTAAGTTGTTTTTTTTGTGTGCATACTGGGAGGGGTTAGTTAATTTTTCATTGTGATTATAGTGGCAATAGAAAAGCTTTATTTCAAGTAACTTATGTTTCTTGAACTGAGTTTAACATACCTACAAAGTTAATGGTAAGCAACTACAACCATTTTTCCTGCATGGATATATAATAATGTAGTTTTATACTTTTAATAACTTGGGAACTAAAACAGTAGGATACATATATACTTTTGCTTTTTCCTCCTCCCCTCTCCCTCTCACTTCATCATCATTATGGTACCTTTCTTTTAGGGTAAGAGTACAGATGAACAGTTTTTTTCCAGAACCATGTCAGCGTGGTGCCAGGGATCAGTTAGTATGATAGAATGCTGTGTGAATGGTCAGAGCCTTGATCACATTTAATCTGGGATGTTGAGTTTTATGGCAGAAAGGTTCAACTTCAGCCAGGTTTGTTTCACAATCTGTCTATTAGATGGCATAAGTCTTTTTATCTGATAAGCTTCATTGACTAGAGATAACGAGTTGAGCAAGAGTTATGGTTCCAGAGAGATTTGTTTAAGTATTTATTGGAAAATGAAGTTGAAACAAATGTTATCACAGGCTTGGTAGTTCAGAGAAGATATACAAAGAAGGGTACAGTAGCTGCAAATTGTGGCAGGTGCGTTGTAGCCACAAACACACTTAGGGCTCAGTTTTCAGTTGGGCTTTTGCCCAGCTTCCCTTTTTGTGGATGCAAAACATACACTAAGTTTATATTTGCGAACAAAAAAACTACATTAAAAGAACATTTATCAAGTTTGCAAAATCAAGCTCTCGAAAGTTAGGAAATGTTTTTTTAGAAACAAAGTCATGAAAGTTAGGAAATGCCCGTGTGCAAAAAAGACACATCACTGACACAAATGCCACCCTCGGCTCTGCCAAGTTTCAAGTCCCTTCTCCAAACCATGGGGACACGAGAGCTTTTCAAAGAAAAGGTCTCTGCAATTCTTTAGCCTGGACAAAAACAATGTATTTTCCTTAGCCTTATTCTTGGAAATGGCTGAACCATTTTGGCTTAGAATTTCCAGAAATATTTAGCCTGAGGAAGAAGCCTGAAATGAAAAACTTGAGCCCAAAAGATTAAAATTTGGCAAAGTTATAAGCCACTGGAAAGGGTCTTTTTATGGGAAGTGTCGGTGTTGGACAAACTTAATAGGCAGTGTTTCCAGCCCTGCCTGCAATACAGCACTTAAAATAAACTTGGAACTCACAGTGAAACAGAATGTCCTGAATTGTTTCAGTGCCCCGCAGAGTGAATATTTTAATAATAGTTATAACAGATTTCCAGTTACAAAGATGACGACTTATGGGGGTGGGAGGGCAGTGATGAATTCATATAAGGTTTCCCTACATATTAGCACAATATAAGGCACTGATTTTAATCTTTGTTTATAAAATCCTCCAACCCTAAACAAAATAAATCCAGTATTTCCTTGTCAGTGATGTGGAAGAAAGATCCTGTTTCCTTCACTAATAAACAGCTGTGAAGAGCTATGGGGTCTAGATGACATGATAGTTCTTTCAGCAAGATTAACTTTTAACAAATCAGCTTTTTCCTGAAACTTGACTAGTGGTTTTGTGTCTTAGTTGATTGTAGTGCCTTTGTAATTTACAAAATCTTGATAAAGAAAAACCAAAACAATTTTCCATTAGTTCATTTTTCACAATGAAGAATCTCTGGCCTAACATTTTATTTACTTAGCCCGTGATAAAAGCCTCGCATACATGGGATGTCAGTTGTTTATGGATGAGACAGAAGTAGAAATACTGTGTTTATAAGATATTTGTGTGTGTGAGATCTATCAATATAGATATCTATATCGATATACATTAGTGTGTGTTCAGGAAGAGCAGATTCTTTCTTCAAGTTCTTAATGTTTGTTTTTTAAAGAAAATTAACATCTAAGTGAAGCACAGGAAATCTGATTTGTTGAGTAAAGAGAACAGGGAACAGTAAAGAGGACATGCAGCCATTTTATTTATAAAGTATCATTTACATAAGTTTTGTAGGGCAACATCTATAATTGTAAGCAGGAGCACCAGGTTTAGGCCTTTATTAATAGAACAAGATGACAGTGCCCCATGACAAATGCAAATCAAGAGGTGTTCCACTGAACTCCTTGGAGCGCCTACAGATTTATTTACACTGATGTGAGAACAGAATCTGATGCTGTAATTCGGTAACAAAAGCTGATAGAGGTATATTTATGTGGTTTGCTCTGTATAACTGTGCAACTCAGAGAATTGCAGAAGAATCTGGGTTGTTAGGTAAATTTTCGAATAGCTAACCATCAGAAGACTGTCAAAAACATAGACTAATAAGCATGCAAGGTGAACTAGAAGGTAACTTTCAAAAGTCCAATGGATGCTTCGGCCCAAAAAAATGGAGAGGCTAAAAAATAGTGCGTCAGACTTGTCAGCAGCTCTTCTTCCTTTGTGAAGAGTCCAGATTGCTACTCCTTATTTGGGTTATGTCTAAGGGCTGGTCTACACTGGGGGGGAGGGTGTGTGTGTGTCAAACTAAGACATGCAACTTCAGCTATGCTATTTGCTGAAGTCGAAGTATCTTAGTTCGACTTACCTGGCCATCCTCACGGCAACGAGTTGATTGCTGCGGCACCCCCATCAACTGCGCTTACTCCTCCTGCCAAGGTGGAGTACGGGTGTCGATTAGCGGGTTGATTTATCGCGTCCAGACAAGATGTGATAAATCGATCCCCAATACATCGAACAATACCCGCCGATCCGGGTTATCTTAACTCATTGTTAATGTGCATGGTTCTATGACCAGTGTGTGCTGTCTTTCCCCATATTGTGGCATCAGTTGTACTATTTCTTGGCACTGATGAGTATCTCTCTCTTGCTAAATATTAAAATGTTTGCTTGCATTGTATTTCTAAATAATTTAAACCTAAAATTGAATTTCTTCTGCCTCCACCAACTAGTAATTCAGATAAGATATATGTGCAATTTTTCCACTGATATCCACATTTTAATGTATAACTGACATTTTTTAAAGAGCGGTGTTTAAGATTTTGGTTGGCAAAGTTATTTGAAATGAATAGAACTTTCATGTGTCACTACTTAACTTTTCCCAAAGAGTTGGATAATGGTGTTAATAGAGTATGGAAAGCAAACAAACAAATAGGGGAGCTCCCTGCTGGAACACTGTGTTAGCTCTCCAGCAGGCTACAACCTTCGCTGACTTATGCAGACCTGCATAGGAATAAAATCCTTCCTTTAATGAAATCTGGTAGCAGGTGTAGTGCCATCCATGACATTGCTAAGAGAAACGAAGGCAGTTTCTCCAATCAGCGTGGCTCTGAGGCAAGTACATACAGCTAAGCATATGACCTCCTTCAGAACTAATGAAGGCCCTTGAACTTCTCCAAGTGATAAGTTGTCTGAGTCTTTGAAGCATTAATACTTCTATGCTTATTATGAAGCCCGCAATCTAAACCCCACCACAGTGCTCAGGGTGAAAAGTTAATATGTTGTAAAAACATATTGTAGCAATCCCCACCCTCTGAAATTCAAACAGAGTAAAACAAACAAGGTATTCCTATACTAAATGAAAGAGAGAAGGGAATGGGGATTGGAATGATTAAATATGGACCATAGGTTCTGCGGGAAGATGATGGTGAACACTCATTCTGCTGCCACCACTGCTGCCTCCTTTGGCAAACATCAAGAGGAAACTGATCTTTTTTTCGAGTGATTGCTCATGTGTATTCCACAGTAGGTGTGCGTACTGGCCACATACACCGGTGTCGGAAGTTTTTCCCTTAGCAGTACCCGTACTGGGGGAGCACTGCTGCGACCCCCGGAGTGGTGCCTCTATATCGTGCTATACAGGGAGCCTCGCGCTCCCCCCATCTGCAGTTCCTTCTTGCTGCTGGTGAAGGTAGTCAGAACGTCTTGCTCCAGCCTTGCTGCAGCTTCTCTAGTTGACCTTAGTGGTACAGTTACTTTCAGTAGTTTTTCAAATAGTTAGAGTGGGCTCGGGGCATGCCCCATGCTCCAGCCTTCAAGTCGTGCGACTCTTGTTGCCGTTCTATGCCCAGAAGTGATCCGCACGCTGAGTCTCTCCACTGCATGGGCGAAACTCACGTGACTGAGTGCTGCAAGATCTGCAGTTCATTCAAGCCATGGACTAAGGAGGAGAGGGGCATCAGACTTCGCTCTCTCCTGATGGAATCGACGCTGGCCCCTACCCCGGCACGCCGAGCGGACCCAGCACCGCGTCTTCAGTGCGTAGCAAAGTCCTCTCCACTAGCCGGCACTGCTTCCCTTCCAAGAAGCAAGGAAAGACTTCTGTCTCAAAATGGCGCCAAGAAAAGGAGAGGGGTGAGGTGGTTCCGAGCCAGGCAGCCTTCGATCCCCCTCGGGCCCATAACCAGGTCATGCGGCTCTGCTGGAACAGACGTCATGATCGGGCCCCCAATCTTTCAGTGGCAAGGGACACTGTGGCTGAAGATGCCTGCCCAGACGGGAACCCGCTCGGTGGCCAGAGAGCCCAGGCGCCTTCAGCTTCCCCTTCCCGGCAGAGGGTCAAGTCAACAGGTCCCGAGTTGGCGGCCCTGCGCCCGGACTCCAACCTGGGGACCGCACCCTCCATGCCCCCGCCCAGTACTGTCTGAGCCTCTCCACTCCGCACCGGCCCCCTCTCCGGCACCTGATGATGCCATTACGGAACTGCCGCCCATTCCACAGGAGGACTTCAGGGCACATCAAGACCTCCTTAAGAGGGTGGCGTCCAACCTCCAGCTCCAGACTGAGGAGATGGAGGGCCCGGCTGACTCCCTTTTCAATGTGCTGTCGTCCTCTGCACTGGGCCGTGTAGCCCTGCCTCTCACCAGGGAGTAGCCAACATTTCCATGACCTTGGGGGCCAAGGAAGCAGGAATTTGCCACATTTCCAAAAAGGTGGAGAGGAAGTACTCTGTGCCGGCTAAGGACCATGAGTACCTCTATTCCCACCTGACACCTAACTCTCTGGTGGTGGAATCGGTAAACCACTGAGAATGACACGGCCAGCCCGTGCCCACCCCCAGGATAAAGACGCCAGGAGACTGGATACTTTTGGCAGGAAAGTTTATTCTTCGGCAAGCTTCCAGCTCAGGGTGGCCAATCATCAGGCCCTACTGAGCCGGTATAACTTTAACTTATGGGGGTCCCTGCCAAAGTTTGAACCTCTCCTCCCGGAGTGGGACAAAAATGGTCTTCAAGGCTCTGGTAGAGGAAGGGGCGGCAGCGGCAAAAGCGACCCTCCAGGTGGCGTTGGATGCGGCCGATATGGAAGCCTGCTCGATGGCTTCCGCCATTTCCATGCGCGTGGCATCTTGGCTCCTCCTCTCAGGGCTGTCAGTGGAGGCCCAGTCCCTTATGCAGGACCTACCCTTTGACGGGAAAGCACTGTTTGTGGACCAAATGGATGTCCGTCTGCACGGGATGAAGGATTCCCGTACCACCCTGCAAACCTTGGGCCTCTATGTCCCACCGGCTAAGGATAAGCCCAGGCCACAAACTTCAGCTCCACCTGCATGGAGCAGATACGAGCCCCCATCCAAGAGGCTGAGACACCAGAGGCATTGATCTCAACTTCAGTCTCTCCCCCCCCCCTCCGCAGCCTGGGCACCAGGCCTGTTGCCAAGGAGACTCCCTGATTAATAAAGTTTGTGTTCTGCAACCAATTGTCTTCCTTCTGAATGGAGTGGTCCCGTATAACGTCAGACCAATGGGTCCTCAGCAACATTTCCAAGGGCTACGTGTTGCAGTTCACTTCGCCCTCACCTTACCACCCCCGTTCCTAGTGAGCCCTGGGGATCCAGAGCATGGCCGCCTCCTAGGGCAGGAGGTGGCACAGCTGCTTCACCTGGGGGCAGTGGAAAGAGTACCAGTAGACTTCCAGGGCAGAGGCTTCTACTCCTGGTACTTCCTGATCCCAAAGGCAAAAGGAGGGCTCAGGCCCATCCTGGACCTACGGGATCTCAACCAGTTTATGGTCCGCTCCAAGTTCCGCATGGTGTTTCTGGCCTCTATCATTCCCTCCCTGGACCCGGGGGATTGGTACGCGGCCCTGGACCTTCAGGACACGTATTTCCATATCCATATATTCGAGGGGCACAGGCGCTTCCTCAGGTTCCTGGTGGGGTTGGATCACTACCAGTTCACGGTCCTCCTTTTTGGTCTATCCACGGCACCCAGGGTTTTCACCAAGTGCGTGGCAGTGGTAGTGGCCTACCTCCGGCGGAAAGGGGTGCAGATCTTTCCATACCTGGACGATTGGCTTCTCAAGGGCAGCTCTTGGTCCCAGATGCAGGCCCATGTGGAACTGCTCCTGTCCACATGTGCAGATCTCAGCCTAGTGGTAAACAAGAACAAATCTGTGTTAGTCCCAGTTCAGCGCATAGAATTCATTGGGGTGCTGCTGGACTCCTTAAGGGCCACACCCTCTCTCCCTCCGGGCAGGTTCGAGACCCTCAAAGGTCTCATTGCCTTGGTCATGGCCTTCCCCTTGACGATGGCAAGAGCGTGCATCCAGATCCTCGGGCACATGGTGGCATGCACACACGTGGTCCGCCATGCCAGGCTCAGAATGAGGCCCCTCCAGCCCTGGATAGCCTCCCAGTACTCCCAGGCCCGGGACGGACTGGACAAAGTTATCACGGTACTGCCCCAGGTAGTTGCCTCCCTACAATGGTGGTCCCTCCCGTGCACCATGCTGCAAGGGGTCCCTTTCTGGGAAGCCTCCCCATCATTAGACCTGGTGTCAGATGCCTCGGATCTGGGATGGGGAGCTCATATAGGGAACATTCAAACCCAAGGGAGATGGTCGGCCTTGGACTTGTCCCTCCATATAAATGCCAGAGAGCTCAGGGCAATACGGTTGGCATGCGTAGCTTTCAGCATGCATCTTCGCGGGAAGGTGGTCAGAGTCCTTATGGACAACACTGCTGCGATGTACTACATCAACAGGCAAGGCGGGACTCGTTCCTCAGCCCTATGCCTGGAAGCTCTGAGCCTATGGGAACTCTGTATAGCTCACGATATCTCCCTGTGAGCCTTCCACTTACCCGGTGTCCGCAATGTGCGAGCCGGTTGCCTCAGCAGGGTTTTCTCCCACCAGTACAAGTGGTCACTCCACTCGGAGGTCACTCACCAGCTCTTCCAAGAGTGGGGAGTTCCCCGGGTCGACCTCTTTGCAACTGACCAGAACCGGTGCTGTCTCCAGTTCTGCTCCAGGGAAGGAATCGGGAAGGGGGTGATCTCAGATGCCTCCCTCCTGCAGTGGTCAGGCCAGCTTTTCTATGCCTTCCCACCCTTTCACCTGATCGGCAAGGTCCTGCAAAAAGTAAAACCAGACAGGACGTGGGTTATTCTCATAGCCCCGGACTGGGCCTGACAATACTGGTACGGGATCCTCCTGCACCTCTTAGCGGCCCCCTCATGGAGGCTACTGCTTTGCCCAGACCTCCTCTCCCAGGAAGGAGGCCGCCTCCTCCATCCCAACCTAGCCGTGCTCCACCTGACAGCGTGGTTGCTCAGTGGTTAGATGAGGAGGAGGGGAGGTGTTCAGAGGACGTCAAACGAGTCCTGCTGGAAAGTAGAAAGCTGTCCACACAGCAGACATACCTGGCAAAGTGGTCTAGATTCTCTAGGTGGGTGGCGGAGCGGGGAACCTCCCCATCATCTGCACCACTCCAGATTATCCTTGATTACCTCCTGTCCCTTAGGACCCAGGCCACCTCTGTCAGGGTACATTTGGTGGCCATATTGGCCTTCCACCTGCCGGTGCAGGGCCAATCGGTCTTTTCTCACACTATGACCACCCGCTTTCTAAGAGGCCTGGACCATTCATTCCCATATGCTAGGTCCCCGTTCCGCAATGGGACCTAAACTTAGTGTTATCCCATCTCACGGGACCTCCCTTTGAACCCTTGGCCACGTGTTCCTGGTCTCACCTGTCATGGAAGGTAGCATTCCTTGTAGCTATCACGTCAGCCTGACATGTCTCGGAGCTCAGGGCCTTGACCTCGGAACCCCCATATACAGTCTTCCACACGGATAAGGTCCAGCTTTGCCCACACCCCTCATTCCTCCCCAAGATGGTCTCCACCTTTCATATGAAACAGGGCATTTTCCTCTCGGTGCTCCATCCTAAGCCCCATTCCTCCAATGCCTTCACACGCTCGATGTGCGTAGGGCACTGGCCTTCTACCTGGACTGGACCAAGCTGTTCTGGAAATCCTTGCAGCTGTTCATTGTAGCGGCCGAGCGTATGAGGGGTCAACCAATTTCCACCCAGCGCCTTTCTCGTTGGATCACTTCGTGCATACGCATGTGCTATGACCTGGCGAGGGTTCCCCCCCCACCGATTGTCAAGGCGCACTCAGTGAGAGCTCAGGCCTCGTCGGCTGCCTATGTAGCCCACGTCTTGATCCAGGACATCTGTAGGGCTGCCACGTGGTCCTCTGTCCACACATTTTCTTCGCATTATGTGATCGTCTCCCAAGTGAGGAATGACACCGGGTTTGGTAGGGCGGTACTGCGTCCCAGAAACCCTTAAACTCCTATCCACCTCCATCAGATATAGCTTGGAGTCACCTACTGTGGAATACACATGAGCAATCACTCAAAGAAGAAAGGACAGTTACCTGTTCTGTAACTGGCGTTCTTCGAGATGTGTAGCTCAGGCGTATTCCACATCCCACCCTCCTTCCCCTCTGTCAGAGTTGTCCGGCAAGAAGGAACCGAGGGTGGGGGGAGCGTGCGGCTCCCCTTTATAGCGCGATATAGAGGCACCATTCCAGGGGTTGCAGTGGTGCTCCCCCAGTACGGGTACTGCTAAGGGAAAACTTCCGACACCGGTGCATGTGATGAGCACGCACACCTACTGTGGAATACACCTGAGCAACACATCTTGAAGAACGCCAGTTACGGAACAGGTAACTGTCCTTAGCCAATCGCTGTGCTGTTGAGATTCCTACAAGATCCATCCCGTGATATTTTCAGAAGGGGAGAGAAAAGTATCTGCCTAGAAAGTAGTAGTTATAAGTAGAGCTAAAATTGTTGCTATTTTTATGTTCAGTTTTACCCAAAAAGACTGACTGGTGTTTTGATGCAGCTATGCAGTTAGCAGATGTTTCTATATTCAGTAGCGCAATACTTTGACTTAGAGTAGATTCTGAACTGAGCATAGACTGAATTTGAGAAAGTTAGTGATACCTATAACTGAAAACGTGGTTTGAGGCGGGTGGAGAAGAGATGAATTTGAAGAATATTTATCTTGTTTTTTATCATAAACTGAAATCAACTGTATTGTAATTGTGTATGTGCGTTCTTGTTTATAAAGCAGTATTCAGTTAAAATAATTGGATACCAAACTTCTCAGCTAGAATAGGCTTCCAGAGTGTGTCAGTGGTCAGTTGCATAAGAGTTTTTAGATGCTGTACTGCTGTGCTAAGGTAAAAATGCAGTCTGTGTTCATTGCTGAACAAAGTTATCCCTATGTTATTTCACAGTGGTGAAAAATAAAGTGGTAAATCTGGCTTGCTATTGATCTTATTTTTTTAAGCAACTGGGTGACTCTCCGAACTAACTGTTGAAGAATATGTTCTATTTACAGAGCCGAATTTTACAATGTCAATATTAGAAATGCAATTTTGGCTTATTAACTACATCAACTCTCCATAGCATTGTTAAGGATTTAGAAGGATTGATACTTCATAGAGAAAAATAGACAAGACACAAAGGATCTGCATTATGTGACAAGATACAAGTATTATAGAAGACTCTTATATGTATTCGTCTCCATACATAAGCCCTGCCAGGACATGCTACTGTCTAGAAGCAGACTCAGACAAGCAGTTGGCCCAACAATACTAGAGAAGGCAACATACAGTTTATAATGAACTTTTACAGTTCGGATTGTTTTGCACTGTTGCACTTTGATACAGAAAAATAAAAGGAGCAGAGCAATAAGCATGACAATGGTCACACCATGTCTGAGCATCAGTCATGGCCAGGATAGATGAGCTACAAGTCTAGATATTGGTATCTGCATGAAATTAAGACCTGTGAACAGCTGTAGGAGAAGCTGGGACTTTCACAAGCTGGTTCCCAGTGGACACAGAAACCTGTTTCTTTTTTGGTGTGTCATCTACATTTTCCTTTAGAACTTTTAAAAATTTGTAAATGTTTAGGCAAAATAAACACAATTATTTCAAAGAGGAACAAAAAAAATCTTTTATACATAAAAGATAAAAAACAGAATTCCTAGAAGTTAAATCAGGCATCATATTATCAACCTCATCTAATACTCAATGTTGTCTAGAGGGCTGCAAGAGCACGTTTGGCTAATAAAGGGATGTATAGCAATACTATTTATTATGTATGATTTGCATTACAGTAGCACCTTGAATGCCCAATCAGGAATCAGGGCCCCTTGTATTATGTACTCTACAGACTGGAATAGAAGAAAGGTGTTACCTGCCAAGTTTTTGTTTCATTCATCTATTGCATCTTGCTATAAACCAGTGGGTTAAGGTAGTGAGGAGAAAGGTAACAGCGAATCAGGCAAGTTTTGTACAATAACCTGTAGTTGCAGTACATTGCTTTCCAGCTAGTACTGAAATCTGGAAGAAAACTTTTATTGTACTTGATTTCTTTGCTAGTAGATAGCAGGATATGTTGAAAAATGCTAAATGAAACACAAAGAAGATAAATTATAACGATAAAGCAAATGGAGATGCTCACACCTGATAATGATAAAGAAAATGGAAACTTTTTTGAAGGAAGAGAATTAAATCACAAATAGCTCAACTTTATTTTAGGAATTGTTTTTTACTGAATGTTTTCTGCAGAAGCCACAGCTCAAGAAGAGGCAGCATTAGCCAGTCTGCAAGACAAGTCTTATTCCATGACTTAATAAGTGAGCATGTGGCATATGTAAGCAAGAACACACGCCAGGGTGTGTGTTCATCAGTTAACACACAAGGTGTGCTTAATTGGCAAGCATACACCCTGAAACATGTTACTGCACTGATTATATGACCATTTAATTTACTTTTATGAAGGCACGTAGTACTCTGTGCTGGGTTGCAAAAAGCTTTCATTTTTTAGAACAGTGTACTGTATTTTCACACACGTAATTTAAGTGTGTTAAAGATTTAAATGCCAATTTTAGTTTTTAAGTACTTTTCTTTCCAGGTACCTAAGGTGCTATGCCATCATTCTGTGTTGATGATGCCACTCCCTGAGTGGATGGGAGGAAATACAGATGCTGCTTTCATTCAAAATTTTACCCTGGTCCCCATTTTTCTCACTTCTCTGAGATGCCCCATCCATTTCTGGGGCAAAGAAGCCCAATTCTCAACACACTTTGCGTGTAGACCTGACACTCCGCTAGGAAACATTGACATCAGAGGACATTGCTCCTTTCACATTGACATGGCTACATACCTGCAGCATGACTGTATAACTCTTGTTTCTGGTGATTAACACATAAGAAAGAATGAACCCAGTTTAACTTTCAGATCCAGGTTACGTTTGCAGGTCTTGTAGTGTGGAAGAACATTTGTTGTGTAAACTGAGCAGATTTTAACTGGAGGATGCTGAGATACAAATATAGAAACCCACAGTGCCATTTGAACAGTGATATTTCAGAACAGAACCGTATTTTAACAGGCTTTGCCAGCTACTCACCACTTATCTGCTATGGAATGAGAGCAGAAACAGCTGGAGTAGCTAGGAAAAGCTAGATTGGCTATTTTAATCTTTCAACAATATTTTTAAATAAAATATAAGTTTTTGTAAATAGTACTGTTCTTAAAATGGAAAATTAGAAAAGCATTGCAATTAATAGAAATGGGTCTTTTTCCTTCTACCAGTACTGCTACAAAAGAGTTGATCATTCTGGATCTTGGGCAGACTTGGACTGTCTTCAACCCAAGCTCAAGTCTTTTTGCTTTTCTCAAAAACCACTGATTTAATTGGTCTCCAGTCCTGCAAACATTTATGTGTGTGCTGAGCTTTAAAGTTAAACGTGTCTAAATGTTTGCAGAATCAGGGCTTTAAGGACCAGAAAACATGACTCATATTAGCATCTGATGCACCATAATCTGCTCTTGTTGCAACCACTAACTGGGCTAAAAACAGTATCTTCTTTTAGAACTTGTAAGCACTTTGGGTTTTAACATAGTTCTCCTGTGTTCGTGTGATGACCCTTTTTCCTTTTTCCCCCTCTCCTGGTACTGCCAATGTGAGGAAAGAACTGCGGCTTTGCTTAGGAACAGTCTGGTAAGAAAGAAATTTTTAAAAAGAGAGAGATGCTGACTGGCCATCCTCGAAACAGGTGATGATGAAAGGAAACCAAATAGAAAAAGCACCCATTCACAACATCAGGGTTTCCTCACCCCCCTTACACTAAGCACTGGTCTACACACACAAATTGTACCACTTTAACTATACTGGTATAGTTAAAGCAGCTCAGCCCCCTAGTGTGGATAGTTATACCAATATAAAACTGCCTTATACTGGTATATAGCTATTCCCGTATGGGGAGGAGAATATACTATTCTATATAGGCATAAGCTATACTGGTACAAGGCACATTTACAGTGCTATAACTGCATCCACCCTAGTGATTAATTGGTATAACTATTTCTATATAAAATCACATCCTTAAACAAAATAATTTTATATGTATAAAAACTATGTGTAGACAAGACCAGACCTAAATAGTAGCAGCTTCAGAGGGGCTGGTCAGTATCCATGACTCAGCTGTGTACTTGTGAGTTTATCCCCTTCAGAAAACGTAATTGATCGGGTATCTGTTGTTTGGAGGAAAGGGAGCTACAAACATGAGGATTTTGAAAATAATTTGTGACATTTATTTGTGCTAAATACATTATAAAATAAAACCAAGTGGAAAGGAAAACTTAAAATAACATGAAATATTCTTACAGTATTTCTGCAACAAGTGAATCTGCGTCATTTTTCCATCCAAAGAGTTATAAAGTTAGTCGAAAGCTAATTTTTACTTCCTTGCTTTCAGAGATTTCTTTGGATATAGTCCTTAGCTGTAATTTTAAATTAATTTTCTTTTTTCTTTCTCTAAGGAGCTGTTGTGCATGTTTTTCACTATTTCTTGCCACTGTTTGTGCTGCACACAAAATCTCAAAAATCCTCTCATGAAAACACACAAGATTTGTTTTGTTTACATAGAATCGTAAATGTACCTTATCTGAAAAATCACAATAAAGGTAAGTCAGATATCCTAATATTTATTAGTTTGTTGGTCTAAGTTGTTGTGTTTTAATTTGAAGCTTCAATACTTCCATTATAGCTCTGTCCCATATCCTATTCTACCAACTACTAAGAAAGGAAACATCAGTATTTCTAAAGCTTTTCATGCACATCTCAGTGACTCCTGTAGTTGAAGAAACGTAGGATCAGCAGATGGCAGTCAAACCAAAGTTCAATCGGTTAGCTTGCTTAAGGTTTCAAAAGGCTACGCATATGAGTCTAGAGAGAGACAGACAGACACAATGGCTGTTGATTAGTGCCAGAGAGGGTGTTCTGACAAATTGGTAAGAAAATATTGGTTTGTCAAACATTAGAAAAGAAGAGCTTTAATTCCTGCCCATCTGGGATTTGTATTTCAGATCTTCCTAGTTAGGAAGCTCTTGTAGTTTTTGGCTGCAGCTGTGAATTATTTTTTTTTTTTTTTGAAAAGAACAAAAATTGGTGATTAGTTTGTCAAATATGGAGCTCTGTTACCATCCCTCTTTTACCAGGCATCTCACTTGTGTACTAAGAATTCTTTAAATGTAAAGATGTCTGCTTTCTCTATAGCTGCTGGGAAGAGATTTGTGTTTGTGCTGAGGTCTCTTTCATACTTTGGGATAATATGCTATTTTAATCAGTTAATTTTTTTTATGGGAACCATACTTTTCTGCTAATCTCAGTGAATAATGAGCATAGTAAAGGACAATTTTTGTTTGTGTTTTATACTTCTAATTATGCTGTTTTGTAGAATCCCAGCTAAGTGGTTAAATAGTTCAGTGGGATATGGTATTTTTATTTGCTTCCTGTCATAAGCTATTGCAACAGTTGCTGCTTTGTATCCCAGACATGGCTACATTTCAGTGGCTGATGGAGTGATTTCCTATATTTACATCCCTTTTCTATTTCATGCCTGTGGTCAGGCTTAATTAGCCAAAATGTAGACCCATTAACAAAAGGCACTGCAGTATCATTAAATATTAATATTTACTTTATTGTCATTATAAATCCATGTCTTTGAAAAACAGACATGTTAAATTTACTCACCCTTGCCATGCCACATCCTTACCCACACCTTTCTTTCACTTGAAAACTAGTCTTGATTTTTAAATTACACAGTTTAGTTATTTTGGCTTCAGTTGTATAGTCTACTTTAAAAAAAATCAGTGGGAAATCATGAGTCTATTTTTAGTGCACACTTCACATCTTATCTCCCCTAAGGGGTTAATTTTGTGCTATTAACTGAAGAGCAGAGTTTACACTAAGCATTATTTAACATATACTGGTGGTATTACTATACTTCCTGTTTTGTATTCACAATAATAGGTTTGTAAAGAGGTGCCTTTGTGTAAATTCCTCACTGACATTCTAGGCAAGTATATTCATGTCTTGAAGTAAGCACGGAAGAATAATGTGTTGGAACACTGCTAAAGAAGGAAATCTCTTTGTGTTTCATAAATGATACTCCGAAAGCACTTTAAGAATAATTTTTTAAAATGTCAGCTATGCATTTGTTTTGTTTCCTTGCTTTTATTATTCTGGCTTGAATTGGTTCTGAAGTGCATAGAAAAAAATCATTATGATCAACAAGAAACTGTCTCCTATGTTTGTAGTGAATTGGATTGTAAGACTGACACTGTTTTGTAATACATGACCAGATTCACTCAATAACGTGTATATTAGAGAGTTTGAAAGTTTGAGAATAAATATGTGTACCATAACTGGATGAAATATTTTCCTGGTATATTTATTAATCCAGTTTAAGGTTGCTGGTTAAATAAAT
This sequence comes from Mauremys mutica, assembly GCF_020497125.1. Lineage (NCBI taxonomy): Eukaryota > Metazoa > Chordata > Testudines > Geoemydidae > Mauremys > Mauremys mutica. The sequence goes on from NC_059076.1 coordinate 45,839,134, forward strand.
GGGGTTGGAGTTATTTACGCCCTAAAACCCTGTGTCCAGTTTTTTTTGTTTGAAATGGTTATGGAATTACCAAGATACTTATGATGACCAAAACTGGCATCACAATGGAGAGTGTCTAAACTAATTAGGTTTTGTTAGCAAAAAAACATTTTCTAATGCTTACTGACCATCTGGTTATTTTTTAAATGTATTTTGAGTCTCCAGGGAAGTAGAAAGATGTTACAGATAAAGGCACTAGGAACATTTTAAACATTTATTTTGGAAAGTAATTAAGTGTCCTTTATTGTGGAGGCCAAGGGATTAAAAATCCCGTGGTAAAGCTTTGCATATTGTACTCTCTTGCCTTAATAAGTTTCAATCACAGAATAATTTTGGAGAGTTCCTTTCATACTGTATATGCTCCTTAGGACTTACTATAAGTAAACAAGTTGTACCACTTTAACTATTCCAGCATAGTTAAAGCAGTACAATCACCCTAGTGTGGATGCAATTATATTGGTATAAAGCTGCTTAGGGAGCCCTCTCCCACCCTTAGCAGCAGGAGTGTACTAGAATACACTTTGCACTGGTAAATGACTACACAAGGTGCATGACAGTGGTAATTTGGACTTTCTGTAGAGTGGTGGCTTATGAGCAGCCTAATGGCAGTGAGTGCTTTATATTTTTATTTCTAAACTACAAAACTGTATGTCACAGTATGAAATATAAAAGTACTAGTATTACCAGTAGATGTGAAAGCAACAAAGAGGTGTGAGGGTGGGAATGTATTGGAAGTTGGGGGGGGGGAGTGAGTGAAAACTTTAAATACTGTATTGTGTAAAGAAACAGGTAAAATCTTCTAAAATTACCTCCCCTGCTACTTACTGAGAGGACTTTGGATATACTGGTTAGCCCTGCTCTCCTTCCAAAATATTCCAGAAACTTTGAATGATAGAGATATAGGATCTTTTGCAACTGTTGATATTTCATCAAAAATTTGAAGAGAGCAGAATTTTGATCTGGGGAGAGGGATAGCTCAGTGGTTTGAGCATTGGCCTGCTAAACCCAGGGTTGTGAGTTCAATCCTTGAGTGGGCCACTTAAGGATCTGGGGCAAAAAATCTGTCTGGGGATTGGTCCTGCTTTGAGCAGGGGGTTGGACTCAATGACCTCCTGAGGTCCCTTCCAATCCTGATAGTCTATGATTCTATGATCATTGCTATATAAATAGATTAAGGAGGTTTTTATCTGTCCCAGAATTGCTCAGTCTGTTTAAATTTGATGTCAAAGACGTTGCTGCCTTTGATGAAATTTTGCTAAAATCAAAATCTTCCTTGAACTCTGCCAAACTGAATTGTTTAGATCAATGCCATGCATATATTTTATTACTCGAATAATGAATTCCTGGGCGTCCATAGTAGTCCTGAAAGAATAGTGTTGGGCACAGGTGCTTTGGATGATGTTGAAATATTCTCAGAATCCTTTCAAATAGTAATAGGAACATTTCTGCTATAGCAGGGTTAGCATGGTACTTTACAAACATAGAGGAAGCCAGACTGCCTTTGTTTGAGAGTGTCGGTGCAGATGTGAGTGCCTTGAATGCAGGCCCTAGAGGCATTCCGCCCGTGGAGAAAAAAGGCAGAATATGTGCAAGGGTGCTAGAAAACCGTGCTCATATTAGCCACTTACATCTCCTTTTGAGAGGAGCAATGTGTATCCATCTCCCCTACCCTCAGCACTGGCATCTGCATCTAAGCATTAGCTGTTATGTAGGAGATCCCCTCCCTCATCCCCAAACTATATAACACCATTCGAGTGTAGAACACAGCTGGCCATGTTAGCAACTGCCCCACAGCTCCACCTTCAACCCAAGGGTACAAACACTACCATTCTAGCTTCCTCCTGCAAGGGTGGGAAAAGGCTTCCTGAACCTGCACTTTCCCGCACGGTGTGGTTGTGCAAAAAGCAGCTATAATCTAGCCCTAACTAGAGAGAGATGTCACTACAGCACGGCAAGGGGAAAGAATGAGGGTGGAGGGGAGATGAGAAGGCAAAGCAAAGGAAAAGGAGGAGTGAGCTAGAAAGAACATTATATATTTTTTTTCCTTTTTCAATGACGTCTCCGTTTATAACTTTGCTTTCTATATCAACACTATATGCATAGGTTAGACATGGGAGTGTCTGCAGGAAGTTTCCAAATGAGGGGGTTAGTAGAGGAAAGAAACCCAAAAGAGTGGGATTTAAAAGAGAAGAAAAAAGTAACATAAGGATTAACAGAATAGTATTGTCACTGCTGGTGTGGGTTATAAGATTTGTGTAGAACTTTATGATGTTACTCCTGTTGAATCAGTTCTTTTTTTAAATATTTACTCCAATATTATGTGAATATCAAAGGTCTATAAATGGTTAAATTAGCCCTTTAATAGTTCTTATATTTTGAAGATTACCCAAATTATGCTGTGACTGAAAACAAATGCAATTTGTTTGTTTAAAAAAAAAACAACCAACCAACAAGTTAAACAAATGTATCTGCACTTAACTTTACGTTGGTTTTACTTTTTCTATCCTTTCCTTTCCATGACAAATTTTATGGAGAAAGATAATTTAAGAGCAACTACTGTATAATTAAACTTTTAAAGGCAGAGACATGACACTTCAGCAGCAAAAAGTATGCATCTTGTCACGGGTTATACTTTATTGTTTTTTATTAGCTTTTGCCATGTAATATATACACACAAGTGTTCTCCATTATCAGATCACTGTTTTGTTAGAACAAAGACAAACTAGATGAAAAGCACTGGTGAATCTGTAACTACCAGGGCAGTTCAAAGACTATTTCTCCTTCAAATTCAAAATACTAGCTATATTATTGCACTTTTACCAGTCAGATTTTTTAGCAAATATAATTTAATTTTGTAAATTACTTGTAAATACTATGGAAAAGTTAAATACTATAGAAAAGAAGTTTCTGTTCTTTTGCTCTTTGTTTGACTTCAGTTTTCAACTGTTCTTTAAATTACATTCTAAGGAAGCAGTATATTTAAACCTTAAAATCATCGTCATCCTGTTCTCTAGTCTGAAAATGTGTGTGTGTGTGTGTGGGGGGGGAATGTAGGGAATTTCCTCTTCAGATACTCCTCGTTTCCTGCTTTTCCTATAAGATAATGTTTCCTAGAGTAATGTCAACCGGTGAAAGGTTAACAGTAGCAATTTTGTGTGTACATAGTTTGACAGGAAATTTGAAATCAGTTTATACTTTTGCAAATGTTCCTATGCCTAGGACAACAGAAATTGACATAATTTTAGAACTAAATAGTTCCCGTACAGGAATATAAAAGAACCCCTTTAATTTTGCTAGTAAAGTAAGTGAGAAGTTGCACAAGGTCACTTCTGGCAAAAACCCAGGTGATCTGTCAGATCTCCTCTAATTACATGCCTGACCTGTGCATTTGGTTTTGTTGTCTGTAACCAGGAGATCCCACGCTCTGCTTAAAAGCCAGGAGTAGAAACCAGGATCTCTAATTCTTAATATTCTTCTGTTGTCTAGCAAATAGCTGCGTAAGCCACTAGCACTTTATGGCCCCACGCATGTCTTGTCCTCATAGAGAATAATGGTCTGCTGTTGCCAATTGCTCTTCTTGCTCAAGTGGACGAGGTCAGTGCTGTCGATCTATTATTATTACTATTTGTGTTACCATAGTGTGTAGGCGCCCTAGTTATGGACCAGGACCCCATTGGGTTAGATACTGTAAAAACACAGACCAAAAAGATGGGTCCCTGCCCCAAAGAACTTGAGGTCTTGGGTTCTCACACGGCTGATGTCCCATTCCAAGGATCAGTATTGTTTCAGATGATGGAATCCCCCTCCACCCCCCTTTCTTTTCAGTTTGCTTTTAAAAAGCCTAGAAAATTACACACAAAAATATGCTAAAAAAAGGGTAAGGTTGCGAAGTCCAGTATCAGACGTTAGGAAATGCCTGAATTAAGGCCACCTGTGCAACCTTAATTTGACCCCTTTGTACATATGCATTATGATAGTGTCTTTGATTTCATGATCACATACTATTTGTTCTACAGGATTACTTAAGAATGAATGTAGCGCAATGAAAATACTGACTTCATGTGCAGCAACAGTCAAAAAGCCTATAAAATGTTAAGCTGAATTAGGAACAGAATAGAAAACAGTTTTACATAAATCAATAGTATGCCTTCACCTGGAATGCTCTGGTCAGCTCTAGTCACCTCCTCTCAAAAAGAATATTGTGGAAATGGAGCAGGTTCAGAGATGAGCAATGAGAGTGATTGGGGAATGGAAGAGAGATTGTAAAAACTGAGGCTATTTACTGTGGATAGATGAGTAAGAGGGGATGAATGTGTACGAAATAATGAATGCTCTACATTAATGGAATAAGAAGGGAGACTGGGAATGTGTATTCATCATTTCTTCTAATACAATAGCAAGGAGACATTAAATTAAATTGAAAGCTGGCAAATTCAAAACTGGTGAAAGGAAGTACTTTTTCACAGAGGGCACAATTAACATAGAAATTATTGCTATGGAATATTGATTAGGCCAGTAGCTTAGCAGGGTTCCAAAAATGATTTGACATCTATCTATATGCATAGCAAGACTATTCAGAATTATAATAAAAATTTTAAATAAGTTTTGAAAGTGATATAAATACTTCAGGGCATAAGCCAACCTCTTATAAATAGAACTAGAATGAAACTTTTAAAGACTTATTTATTTCAGAATCATTAAGTAGATCGGATAGGTGCATGCCCATGAGCATACTGTGCCCTGTTTGAAGGAAGGGAAAGGTCTGGGATTATCATCAACTAGGAAATGCAAATATTTACAAGTTATCTTTGTCAAAAAGCAGGTGCCAAATGAGATGTTGTAGTTAAGGCTTCATTTTAGTCATGGGTATTTTTAGTAAAAGTCACGGACAGGTCATGGGCAGTAAACAAAAATTCATTGTCCATGACCTATCCATGACTTTTACTAAAAATACCCATAAATAAAACTTGGGTGGGGGGCTGCGAGTGCTGGGGGATGGTGGGCCGGGGGTGCCACAGGTGCTGGAAGAGGTGGCCCAGGGGACCCTGCTGGTGGGGGGCCTGGTCAGCATGGCTGGGACCCCTGCTGTTGCTGGGCGGGGCAGGCTGCAGCATGCAGCCAGGACCCCCCTGTTGCTGGGGGGGTGGTTGGCAGGGCTCCCTACCCGGCTCCGCATCCCTGCAGCTCCTAGGCAGTGGAGGCGTCGGGGGCCTCAGCAGTCTGCTCCCGCCACAAGCACTGGCCCTGTCGCAGCTCCCATTGACCAGGAACCACAGCCAATGGGAACTGCGGGGGTAGGGGCTGCAGGTGCGAGCAGCATGTGATGTGGAGCTCCCCCCTCCCCTGCATCCAGCTCCTTCTGCAGCTCCTAGGCAGTGGGCCATGGGAGCCGGGGAACCCCCTACCCCTGGGTAGGCGCCCGCAGCCCCTGCCCCTTCCCATACCCAAACTGCTGCTGCTGGGGCAGCCCTGAGCCAGCACCAGCGGCTGCAGAAGTCACGGAGGTTACGGAAAGTGACCTCTGTGACAGACTCGCAGCCTTAATTATGGTAGAAGACCGATCAGAACAGTTTAAGTAAATATTGAATAATGAGACTATTCTTGCAGTGTTGAGTGCAGGATTTTCTATTCAGAAGCAATACTTGTTTACATAAGCCTATACAAAAATAAGTGTCATAGTGTTGTTCCTACAAAAATATCACAGAATGCTTCCTTGCCGTTTATAGTCAGTGCATGCAAATATCAGTAAGCTAGAGAATGTAGTATATTTCACTAATAATGTAGGAATTACAAATGTAAATACAATTTAGACTGTATAGGGAAGTGCTTTCTTTCCTAGGATGGGAATTTTCTCTCCTAGAGAAAGGGACTGTAGCTATCTTTTTTTTTTCTTTATTTCTTTTTCCGTGTTCAGCTACTGTATAAAGGTGACCAAAAAATGGTTTCTAAAAAAGACCATTTGTGCTCTTTTTTTCTTCTTCATGTTGGATGAAGACCTGAAAGCAAAAATATTTTTCCTCCTTTCAAGTATCAGAAGCGTGTGTCTGACTGACCTGGTGTTGCTGGAGGACATCTAGACCATCTCAGATCATATATGTTGGGATCTTACTCTCACTCTTAATTAAAGGGCGCTCAGGAGTTGAATTTTAACATAGACAGTCTCCAAGATATTCCTTGGCCATAGTAGTTAAATAGCTATTGACAAATCATAATAGTGGAGTTATAAATGGTCTTGCACTGTCATGGCACGATTTCACAAATTCCTGTCACTATATCAAAATTTCTAATGAGCAGGAAAAGCAGAAACCACTCCCTCTCTTCATACATACGTGGACATTTTCAAATAGCAATACTAGCAAAATGCAAATAATGAACGCTGAATTATGTACATCTGCTCAATTGCTAGACTGAGATCTAATTCTCAGTGTTTTAGTAATGTAATTTTGTGTCTTAGTGCTACTTATTAACCTTTACCTCAGCTTTAATATTATCTGTTTCACTTTATCTCATCTGTTTCACTTTAGCGTAAGAGAGAAAGGGAAGAAAAAAAGACTGCACATGTGCAGGGAAAACCTTATGCCTGTGGAGCAGATTACCTCCGGGATATGCAGTTGAAATGTTTGAAACGCCTTATGAGTTTGGCAGCTTTCCGTTTGCTTTCCCTTTTCCTTCCTTTCTTAGTCCTCCAGTAATAGCTCCCTTGTTCCTGAAGAACAAAACCAGCACTTAGTGGTCATTCAGAAAGATTCATTAAAAACAGGAATGGAGTAATTGTAAACAGGCCCACCCCCCAGCCCCCTTCCATTCTAGCCTAGGGCCTAGCAGTCTTATGTTGTCTGGCTCCAGACAATTTTTTGGGGAAAACGAACAATAGTCTTTGGAAGTTAAAATCCCTCTTTGACAGTTCCTAGTCTTAGAAAACTAAGAAAGTAAACTGAATTTATGTTAAAAAGGACACTCTTCTGCTGACATACTCTTCTCCCTTTTATAGTAAATTCTTTGCAAGTGCAGGATCTATAACAGTTGAAGGCCAAATTGTGACTAGAGTTGCCAGGCATCTGGTTTTCGACCGGAATGCTTGGTCAAAAAGGAACGCTGGCTACTTCAGTCAGCACTGCTGACCAGGCCACTGAAAGCCCAGTCGACGGCGCAGCGGGGCTAAGGCAGGCTCCCTGCGGCTCCCGGAAGCAGCCAGCATGTCCGGCTCCTAGGCACAAGGGTGCCTCAGGGGCTCCGCACACTGCCCTCACCCCGAGCGCTGGCTCTGCAGCCAGGAACTGCCAATGGGAGCTGTGGGGGCGGCACAGGCAGTGCGCAGTGCCTCCTGGCTGCCCCTTCGCCTAGGAGCTGGACATGCTGGCCACTTCCGGGGGCTGCCTGAGGTAAGCGCTGCCTGGCCGGAGCCTGCATCCCTCAACCCTTCCTGCACTCCAACCCTCTGCCCAGCCTTGAGCCCACTCCTGCACCGCAAGCCCCTAATCCCCAGCTCTATCCCAGAGCCCGCACCCCCAGCTGAAGCCCTCAACCCCTCCCACACGCCAATCCTCTGCCCCAGCCATGAGTCCCCTTCTGAGTCCTGCACCCTGAACCCCAGAGCCCACATCTCCAGCTAGAGCTGCCCCAGCCCGGTGAAAGTGAGTGAGGGTGGGGAAGAGTGAGCGACAGAAGGAGGGGGGGTGGAGTGAGTGGGGTGGGACCTTGGTGAAGGGGCAGGGAAGGGGATGGGGCAAGGATGTTCAGTTTTGTGCGATTAGAAAGTTGGCAACCCTAATTGTGACTATGTTCCTATGGACATGGGTAATGGCTATTTAATAAAGCGGTGATTCATTTACTAACAGTTATCATTACTAGCAGGTAATCAATAAGTATTTCAGGCTAATTAACCTGTATGCAGACCAAGAATTAATGGCAGTGATATAGCTGGCTAAATGATATTTGCTGAGATTATTATAGCAAATCCTTTATTACATACTTATGGAAAGGGTCTTTTGGTCAATTTTTTTCTTTTCTTTTTTTTTTTTTTTTAATCGTTGACTCTCTGTAGCTGAGGAGATCTTGCAAAGAATTTCTAGTTTATCTTTGGTACTGATGTTCTGTAATTACCGAGCTAAATTCAGCACTGGTGAAACACCACTGATTTAAATGAAGTTGCTTGTGTGTGCCAGGACTGAACATGGCATTCTGTATTTTATTTTATTTGCTTCATTGTGCAGTTACTGTCTTCTCATTGACTACCATGTCTGCTACCACATATATGTCTCGCTCACTTTTAGTTTTTGCTAGTGACAATGTGCCCACATCTGCCAAAGCCCGGAAGTAGATTTAGAATTTCTCTGTATACCTTAGATACATGAATATACAAGGAGATAAACAAAGGCAGAAGTATTTTAACTGATGGAGCAGATTTAGTGGAAAACTTTATCTTGTACGGGTGATCATCACTGACTGAGTTGCAGCCAGTCGTTAGCACTTATTTCTTGCTTTCAATAAATCCATTTAAGGATTTTTGCAGAAGAGAACATGTTAGTAATGCCTTTCATATACATAACTATGTTAATAGTGTCTATACTGGTACAAAAAAGCACTTCACAACTACAGAAATGTCTGTTTCAAGAGCAACATTAAGGTGCAGGCAGAGATTTTCACTCAGGTGCAAATGCCACTAGGTACCAATAGCAGTTTTGTGTTGCAAGCAAAATGTGTTTGTTTATGGGGAAAACAAGCATTATTAAAAGCAAACTAAATCCATACAGTTTATTCACTTCAGTAAATTATTGGTAGGAAATAAAACTGTTAACGTACTGATAACATGAGGAAACCTTTCTTTTGCTTAGTTTCTATTAATCTTCTATTTTAGTAAAATCTCATGGTTACTGCTTTCATTTTCAAAAGCTAAGGACGATTGAAGGGGAAGGCATGTGGTGGGACAGTATGTACATGTTCTCTTTATATAACAAATCCAATGAGACAATTTTTCTGTGTGTGGAGTGCAGGATTGATAGAATGTGGCATGGCTTCTTTCAACTGCAGCATAACCTCATGGTAGAAGACAATATAAGTGGTCTTCTAAGTGATAGCTGTATCAAGGGAAGTCGTGCGTATTTATTGACTTAGAGCTTCACACCTGTTCTGTCATAACTACTTCCTCTCAGAATGTGGGGAAAAGAATGAAGTGCTCTACTTTCTTGCAAGATTGCCAGAGGCATTACATCTGTGAATCGGAAAAACTCTTAAGTTAAACATCTATATTAAAATTACGAGCTGATTTCTTTATAGCTTACTCTTTCTGTACTTACATATATTTAAAATGACTTAGTAAATGGAATTTCTGTAATGTAATTTATTTTAATATTGTTTGTTTCAAGTGCCATAGTTTTTACAAATTTTACTGTAAATGAAAAAAGAACATTCTGTAAATATGATTTTGTATATATATGTTTTTAACCTTTGAGTATGGAAATGTAGGGCCTAATTCAACAAACAGATCTGGCTTCAGACAGTAACTGTGGAATATGTATATGAATATGTATGTGGTTATATATTCATTATGAAACTGGGGTCAGGTAGGATGGGAGTGGTAATAGTTTAGTTTACTTTATACTCTCAATTTTTTTTTACATAAAACATAGCTTGATGTTTCTGCTAAGCCTGAACTTATGAACAATGGCACCATTGCCAACTCTTAATTTTAGTGAGGGTCTCATCATTTTTCTTGAAGCGCCCCATCCTTAAGTCCCGTGATTAAGAACCTCAGATTTTTTTTAAAAGTAAGTTTCTGGGCCTCCTGCCTCTAGCAGAAAACTTAAAAATTTGATTGAGTGCATCCTAATGGCTCAACTCATGATTTTTGAACACTTAGTAATCCTGATATTAATATCATTAGGCTTCAGAGTCAGTGCCCCCATTGAAATTCTTAAAGTAATTGTTTTTATCTGCAGATCCAAGAAGAGAAATATGTTTCCATAGTGCTGGAGGGAGGCAAGCAGCAGTAATGCTGTGCAGAGGAAATTAGTATTCCTAGATGTGTTATGATGCAGAGGTCTATGGGGGGGTTGAGGGCATAGTAGAAGCATGTGCATTGGATCTGCAAACAGTGGTGAAGTGCTGGGCCAAAAGCATTGTGTGTGAGGTAATGCAATAGGATGTGATGGCTTTTCCTCATATCCAGAAATATCATTGACAACCCTCAAACATCAAAGCCAGCTGGGCTGGAGAGACTGTCCTTTAACTCCATGATTAAGGGATGTGTACAGAGCAGTTTGGAGGTGTTTTCTGTTGTGGGTAGATAGACACATGCTAGCTCTGCTGGAGCTAACGCACTAAAAATAGCAGTGTGGCTCTGGCAGGGCCGGCTCCAGGCACCAGCTAAAGAAGCAGGTGCTTGGGGTGGCTAATACCAAGGGGCGGCCCTCCGGCTGCTATTGGAGCGGCCCGTCCGGGTATTCAGTGGCAGTTCGGTGGCGGGTCCCTCAGTCCCTCTCGGAGTGAAGGACCCGCTGCTGAATTGCTGCTGAAGAGTTGAGCGGTGCGATCGCGCTGCCGCGGCGGGTTTTTTTTCCACCGCTTGGGGCGGCAGAAAACCTGGAGCTGGCCCTGGGCTCTGGCAGCATGGGCTCTGGCTAGGCTCTCAAGTACAGTCCTGCCTGAGCTGCCAGCTATACTATTTTTAGTGTTTTAGTGCACTAACAGGGAGCAAAAGCAAGTTTGGAGGTTCAAGGTCTAACCAATGGTTACATGCACTTGGCAGACGAGAGATTTATGGAAACTTCAAGGACAGGAAGAAGGGGAATGGAAGAGCTTGATAAACTAACAATTTACTTTAAAGCACCTAGTATTTAACCAAAATACATTGTTTCAGTTTAATTAAAAAATGCGTCGAAGTGGGATGATAACAGAACAGAAATTTCCATTTTATGAGTTCCAGTCTATACCCACAATAAAATGCTTAAAGAGCAAGTGGAGTGGTACTTTTCCTTTGTGTTCTAATGTTAGCTTGCCTTACAGCTAGTTCTCTGTTCTGCTAGCAAAGCTTCTATGTCAATACCTTTGCTTCCTGATCCTCATGAGCCCTAGCAGCTCTGTTAATGTCTGCAAATAACTTCAGTAGAGAAACCTCTGAAATCTTATTGAGGTGAAAGGATGAATTAAATATTATAACACCTCTTGGGTTTTTTGTGCGGGGAGGTTAGCTCCCCATGTTCTCCCCAGTTAGACAGATTTCTAGGTAGAATTGTATTATAATCTGATGCAAATGTGGTCGATTACAAAATGCTAGTGGTTTTAGATTACTGGATGCAGTGTCCACACTGCTATTTTTAGCTTGATTCCTGCTAGTGCAAGTCTGTCTGCTGGGGCTGGGTGGCTTTCATAAAATGCAGTTTCTAGTAATTTAAATTTGGGACTAAAAAGAAAAGAGGCCCTGGTTGCTAGCAACATCCAAACTGCACTTGGACATAGTGCAAAGGAGGGGCTGCAGAGAGCAGGGCCGGCTCCAGGCACCAGCGCAGGAAGCGGGTGCCTGGGGTGGCCAGTGGAAAGGGACGGCACGTCCGGGTCTTCGGCAATTCGGCAGTGGATCCCTCAGTCCCTCTCAGACGGAAGGACCGCCGAATTGCCGGCGAAGAATGAAGCGGCGCGGTAGAGCTGCTGCTGAAATGCTGCTGATTGCGTCTTTATCTCCTCCCCCCCGCCGCCACCGCTTGGGGTGGCAAAAAAGCTGGAGCTGGTCCTGGCAGGGAGCCGGCCCTGGCAGAGAGCCAGCTGTGCCTTTCTGATTCAGGGATGCTTGGCCCTGGTGAAAGTTAGGGCTGCAGCGGGGCAATAAAGTGGCTTTAGTGGATCAGGTAAACTGGCCCAGAATGTCTAAAACAGAAACCACTACACTCTGAAAATATTCCCTGGCAAATTTACAGGTGCCAGGTACAGAAGAAGCCTGAAATTTCGTACATTCTTCCATAATTTCTGAAAATGCTATTAAAAGAAGCAAGTATCTCATGTATAAAACAAAAATATTGGTACACATTACTGCTAACCCATTGACATGCTTCAATGATTTGAAGCAAGCAACTTCCCCATGGCCTCTTTAAATAACAAAGCCTGTGAGATGTGATTGAAGTACTGCAGATTAATTCAGAAGGTTGTATATTTTGTATTTCTATGTTTCAGCACCATCTTATTAGTTTTGACTTCCACAGTTGACAATATTCACAATAGCTTCCATGATGGACAAACACACAGATGATCCTGTCCACTAGAAGAGTTATTTTCAATCAGGACTCCCACTGAGAAAAAAAAAATATATATATATTTTTTAAAAACACAGGCCATGTAAATTATATCAACATGTAGTTACTTTTGAAGTGGTAAATGCTGTAGTGTTACTAAAGCTCCCTTCCTTGCTTTTGTTCTGTCATTACCTAAAATGAGATTGTTGTTTTGTAAACAACTGTTCAGCATTGGGTGCCAGATGAAAGCAAAACCAGGGGATTAGATTACATTATCAAGGGAGAGACAAAGGAAGATGCATTGAGAACAGGTCTGCTCTAAACCACCAGGTAATTGTCAAGCTTCATAATTATAAAGGGGCAGCCTCTCCTTTCTAATGTCTGTTTTATATGTTAGACATGATTAAAAGCAGATAATTTATTTGAGAAGGAAGTTAAATACTTTTGTTTTCTCCAGATTGTTGTTGAAACAAAAAAGCCACGAAGATGTAGCAAGGGCACTGGTAGCACACGTTTCCTTTGGAAATTGTTCCACAATCCTGAGAGGCTTGAACTCCAAATCCCTTGGTGGTGCTGATATAAAAATCATTTTGAAAGTAAAGCATAGGGCATGCTATAGGGAATATTGCTTTTACCCATGGTCATCATCAGCTTACTCCTGGGGGAATTCTGTACAAAAAAATTCTGTACACACTATTTTAAAATTCTGCATATTTTATTTGTCAAAATAATGCAATATCATCACTCTGGTTTCAATTATTTTGGTCATTTATTTAAACTACAATACAATGGATGAAGAAGGGGAGTTGGGAGCATTGGAGGAAATCCCCAAACCCCCTTTCCTAATAGTAATGTGACTAGGGTTGACCCTTTATTTGTAGTTATTAGTCAATAAATATATGTAGCCATATGCTCGGGGTTACATCATAGGTAAGGCTACTTTTTAGTCACGGGTATTTTTAGTAAAAGTCATGGATAGGTCACGGGCAGTAAACAAAAATTCATGGCCCGTGACCTGTCCATGACTTTTACTATATACCTCTGACTAAAACTTGGGGGGGCATACCACGGGTACTGGGGGGGACAGCCCAGGGGGGTACCACGGGTCTTGCGGGTGAGGGGGTTAGCAGGGCTTGTGTAGGTTCCATACACAGCTCCTGGGAAGTGGTGACCTCCAGCTCCTAGCTCCACCTGCTGCCTCCGCGCTGCCCCAAGCCCCAGTTTTGCAGCTCCCATTGGGTGGGAACCGCAGCCAATGGGAGCTGCAGGGCAGTGCTTGTGGGTGGAGGCAGCACATGGAGCTAGGAGCTGAAAGAGGGGAGTTCCTATTTCCCTTCTGGCGAGCCCCACACCCTAATCCCCAGCTCTGAGCCCTCCCACATCCAAACTCCTGCTGCTGAGGGACGGGGGGACCTGAAACTGCCCCAGAAGCAGCTGGTGCTACTGGCCCAGGGGTGCCCGAGCTGCTCAGGCAGCTCCCCGGCCAGCCACACAGGCCACTGCAGGAGTCACAGAGGTCACGGAAAGTCACTGAATCTGTGACCTCCGTGACGAATACAGAGCCTTAATCATAGGCAACTGAAGAACAAGTTAGGGCTGGGGAATCAAACTCACAATTTATATTGGCTACTGACCATCTCCAAGCAAACAGTTCATGGAGCACATTTTGATAGAAAGTTTTTTTGGTCCAAAAATTTACACCAGTTTTAATCACTGAAGCACCATAAGCATTTATAAGGCCATACTGTCCTTTACACCACCCTGGCAACTTAAAGGAGCCTTAAAACTTTTACCCCTGCTTTATACTCCTGGGGGAATTCACAAAGACAGTTGGAACAATTCACTAAGAAGGCAGGCTGCTACATTCTGCTCTGCCTGAGGGAACAGACCCCCCCCACACACACACACCTGCCTCCTCAAAAACACCCCAAAGCTCTGGCCCTCCATGCCGAGCATCCTGTAATAATGAGCGAGAGGGACAGAGTGTCTCTATTTCTCACATGCACGACCGCCTGGCAGTGATTTACGTCTCAAACAGCTGCTCTGGCTCTCAAACCAACCTACCTGTGGTGCTGGGGAGGGGTGCATGACCACTCTTGCAGCTTTCCTTTACTTCTCCCTCAGAAGTCATTTTTCTGCAGGGAAGCAAATCTGCAGGGAACATGAATTCTGCACACACGCAGTGATGCACAATTCCTCCAGGAGTATCAGCTTTTCAAAGTAAGAGGCCAGGGGGAGAGAGTGGGTCTGGCTAACATTCAGTGATGTCATTAGAGACACATGATGTGCAGCTTTATATTTAAGCAGACAAAGATCACTCCTGAGGATGTGACCCTCTAGTGCCTTAGTGAATCCACTGACCACCCCTGGCCTCTTTGCGGTAGCCCTCCCTCCAATGTCAACATAGGACATTCATTATAGGTGGAGGAGAGTAAAGGGTGTCCCAAGGACTATGTTTTAAAATGGTATGTATCCTATCACCTCTTTGGTGTTTAATGCTGAGTAGTTGGAGGACAGGAGGCCAAGTGAAGGCATGCCTCTGCACCTCCATTGCCATAATCCGGTAGGGTAAAGTGATTCATCTTGGCATTCACTTTAGGTTTTTGCAACTAGTTTTACATTACAGATATCTGTACTACTAAGAACAATATTGCTTTGCTTGTGTTGTGCTTTTCACGTGAGCATTCCAAAGTGCTTTACTAATAGAAATTAAATCGTATGATCTCCCAGTAAGGTGGGTAGGTGGTATACACATTTTTAAAACATGTAAGATGAGTTGCTAAGAGGCTCCAGGAACAGAACCTAGGGGTCCTGACTCCTAGTGTCTTGCTTCAATCACTCAATCACATTTTCTCTCTGTTTCTCTGTTAATCTGATTGTAATACCGACTTTTCTATTTGTTTCAAAACAGTACTGTCTTCTTCATGTGCTGATCCCTATGTGTATTCCACTGTGGGTACTCATATGCTCCATGTGCCCAGAGCCAGAGAATTTTGAAAGCCGTGTCCATTGGTCTGCACATGGTGTGCCTTGGCTCACCTCATGCCTCCAACCAAGGAGATAAAGGGTAGGGAGGACCAACTGTCTCTCCAGTTCCTTTTCACTGCTGCATGGTCCAGGTCAGAACTTCGAGTGTCCAAAGCTTTGGCTTTCTTCTTTAGCCGTGAAAATATATTTATATATCTGTAAATAGTTGTTTTTATTCTAGAGTTTTAAGTTTTTATCTGATAGTTTTAGTGTTTTGTAGTTAGTCTTCCCAACCTCGAGAATACTGCTCCCCCCCTCCATACCTCGTTTGGGTACTGAGCTATGTCCCGGACTCTGGACTTCAAAATATGTGCTTCCTCGCACCCTTCTCCTATATGGGTACTACTGGTCAATCACCCACAGTGGACTACACATAGGGACCAGCACTCAAACAAGTAGTGTTATTTACCTTATAGTAATGGGAGGTTCTTTGAGATGTGTGGTCCCTATCTGTATTTCACTTCCCTCCTTTTCCTCTGCTTTGGATCTTCTCTGATTCTCAGTGGAGTAGAAATTGGAGCAGTAGTTGGTTCATCCTACCCTTTATCTCCTCAGTTGGAGGTATCAGGTGAGCCAGGGCACATGTGTGGACCCACGAACACTGCTTCCAAAATTCTCTGGGCGCATGGAGCACATGCATACCCGTCGTGGAATACAGCTGGGACCACACATCTCAAAGAACCTCCCATTACTATGAGGTAAGTAACATTCTCTTTTTTCACACTTAAAGAAATTGTAACAGCAACCTTTCCACATACATTGATGACAAGCACAAAAGCAGAAAGCTAATTTAAGCATTTTTTCCTTTCATATGTTGTGCGTTTAGTCCACCCTAATATAAAACTTTTTAGTTTGAATGTATGCACATTTCATGTCATATCATTGTAAATGGCTTCACTTCATCCCTGTGGCATGGCAGGGTCTCAGAAGTTAACAAAAATGTTTATATTTCGGTTCTCAAATGCAAACTTCCTAAGTGCTTGCTTCCCATTTTACATCCTCCACCTTGTAAAGGATTGAACTCCATCTCTTGTTCTTTTTGGTAAAGCCTGAGGAAAATAAAGAGAAAACAGGATAGTCAATTGCTCATTTATAACTCAGTCGGTAGCAGTAGCAGGCCAGAGGTTTGTGGCTGTTTGTGGCACTTGAACTTAGGCGCCTTTCCAAGTGTTGACTCTGATTTGAAGAGCTGGGAAAGTGGAAAGGAACGATGAGAAATCTGGATGAGATGTTTGTTAAACCAAAAACCTGTCTGTACATGATCCAGGTGGAAGTTAAAGCTCCCATGGCAAGAGAGGTGATAAGCCCAGCATTCTCGCCAGCATCTCCTATTTCAGAAAAATAGACCTCAATAAAACAAACAAGGCTGTGTGCGAGCCACTGCTGAGTGCTTAACAGCTGCTATCTTTACCTACACAGTACCGGGGTAGTAGATGGTGACATTATTATATAATGCCAGGTCATTCTTTGGATTTGACAGGCATTTTATAAAACTAAGTGTAACCAGTGGGTTCCAGTCCATTTTTCAGATGGATTAGGCCTGGTTTTGGCTAGCTATTATATTAAACCAGCAAAGCTATGAGACTGTAGGTCTAACTGTCTAAGCTTATCTATTCATCACAGACAGGGAAGCATATCCTTACTTTATACATAGAACAGGCTGTATTTGGTCTGTTTCCCTAACAGTTATTTACATTGTGGAAATTACAGCTTGATTATAATCTGTGTGTAAAAATTAAACATTAAAAGAAAGACAATATGGTAGACAGCAACTGCAGATGTTGCAGTTATTCCCACTGACGTCTTTTACTGTCATTGTGTTTCATGTTCTGAGCTATGGTCATACAGTCCTGTTGATCTCAGCCAAACCCCTCATAACACACCTGACCAACTCTGCAATGCTACACATAAGAAGGAAATCCTTTCTGATATCTGAACTGATCACTTTACACCCTGTAGATTTTATTACCCTTATCCTTAGCAGGTGTACCAAGCTGTTAATATTTAAAGCAAGGGTGGTTCCTTCCAGGTTTGATATCTCTGCTTGGATATGCAGTGGGACAAAATTAATCTCTAGTGCTAGCATGCTGACATGTTCTTTGCTAGTTGTTAAGGATTACTGTGCATCCAGAACATATGTTTGTCCAAGTGCAACAAATTGCCTAAAAATGAAAGTCCAGGACCCCATATATAATGTAGTTGTACACCAGGGTTTAAGATTTCATTTTTAGAATACTAAAACTCTAGGTGTTATGTCTGTCTTCAGAATGAGAACTGAATGTAAACCAGTGCAATGATATCTTCCTGAATAACAGACAAGCTCAAAAATAGATATTAGAGGTTTAAACTGCTCATTGTCAATTTAATGTTAACCCTGAAACCTAACAATGGAGAGTCAGATGTCAACATTACTAATTAACTGCTGCCAGTTTTAGCAGAAATATGAGGCTAATGTCCCCTTTTTCTATAGTTGTTGGATATAGTAGCACATATTGGGATGGAAGGCAACAACAGCTAGTTGCAACAGAGTGTTACTGGGAAGGGTATTGAAGAATGTAATCCCTCTTCACTTCAGTTCTAAATCTCGGGTAGGGTGTGAATTACTCTGAACTCACACAAATACTGATGTGTTTCCTACGTAGTCACCACACGACCAGTATCCGCTACTTCAGACCCCTACTTAAAGCCTTGCATCAAACCAATTTCTATTTGAATTGGTTACCAAATTCCATTCTCAATGCATGGGTGGTTTTTCTTGTTACTCTTTACCTAACCCACACCATGTACTGTTCTGTTTAGAGCAGCCCACACTAATTTCATAAAAGTTAGCACAGTCCCAGACTTCACAGAATTTTTTTTAAGTTGCACTTGTGTAACTGCAATATTACTACATTTTTCCAGTACAGCTCATTCAGGGTGTGTTTTTAGAGAGAAACATCACTTGACAAACCATTGTCTCTGGAAATCAGACACGCCCACAAGATATTTTTCCATCAGGAACTATTGAATTAGTTCTCTCCTGCATCCTGATCAGAAAGAGAGATTGTAAAAATAGGACACTTGCCGTGAATAGACTGGTTTTTTGTCAATAGCTTTGTAACTGCCTGCCAGAGCTCACATGCTTTGTGCTGTAATTTGTTTATCATCCCTTCCTTCCTATGAAAGAAAGGCTGACAAAGAAGCAAAGTACACGTTTGGGTAGGATTTAACAGTTTGAAGGCTGACTGGGTTCATAAGGATAATTTAGTGGTATGTGTTAGTTTGTTCATACAGTTGGGGGTGAGAAGGTGAAAAGACTGGAACAATTGTTAGGGTGCCAGCTTCCGAAGTTGAAAAAACAGTAGGGCACTCATCTGTGCATTGGATACATTATCATAATTAAAGGCGACGACAAAGCTAGGCTTCTGGAACATTTATAGTAAGGCCTCTATTTAATGTAGGAAAAATGGAATCTGGCAGTGTGAATTAGCTGTATCTTGTTATGTTAATACAATATCACATGTAATAAGTTGGTATAAGATTTTTGTTAGAACTATAGTTGCTGGTGGCATTGATACTTTGCATCTTGTAGTAATTGTGGCATTTTCCTGAGGACATTCAGGAATATATAGTTATTACACATAGCAATGGTTGTCATTGTCACATGAAAAAAAATCTTGTCGATTTAGTTTTAAGTTCTTCAAGATGTAAGATGTCAATGCTGAGAACTTTAGTTGTGTGTATTGAGAAAAGGCTTCC
Organism: Mauremys mutica; assembly: GCF_020497125.1. Classification (NCBI taxonomy): domain Eukaryota; kingdom Metazoa; phylum Chordata; order Testudines; family Geoemydidae; genus Mauremys; species Mauremys mutica. Next base: position 45,858,162 of record NC_059076.1, read on the forward strand.
TAACACTGCCCTGCTTATGTTCCTCAATCTAGATGGGAAGCAATTACTTTCAGTAGCTGGCAGTATGGCTGAGGTTTTATCTACATGGGAAAGTTGATCGGTAATAACCCCCTGTATGGACAGTCATTCCAATATAAAAATAACTTTTTTTGGTTTTGCTTAAACTCCCTTCTAAGCAACATAAGCGAACCTGAAGAAGCTACACTTATATTAGATTAAGAATGTCCACGTTTGGAGGTTATATTGTTATAGCTATATCGGTTTACGTTTATGTTTTTAGGTTATACAGAAAAAACTGTCCTGTGTAGACATGGCCATTGTCTCCATGCTCATTAAGTCCTGCATCTCTTGTGAGGCAGCTCACAATTGTATCAGTTATAAGTAATAGTTTTAGTGATGGTGTGAATTTCTGCCCACTAGTAAGGGAACCAAGCACCATCACATTTAATTGAACAGCCATCAGATGATAATGACATTTGATTTCTACTGACCTTGGGCAAATTTAGATCAGTGACCCTAGAGGTTAAGGGCTCCATATCCTATTACCAGTCTCTTGAGTTGTCCTGTCCCCAGAAGGACAAGCGTGGTCACATGGGTGTTTTTAAATGTTGGACATTTAAAGGGGGAAAAAGTATTTTAGTATGCCGTTTTCTTTTACAAAATAATTTGTTTTTTATATATAAATGACAGGAATTCTGTGTATTATTACTAGAGTGGCAGAAACAACTCTGATCTTCATTTTCATACTCTAACAAAGATTGTATTAATGAAATATTCTAACTGGGGTCTATTATTGTTTATTATTAGTTATTTGTATTGCAGCACCACCTAAGAGTCACAGAGATTGAAGTAGTTGCCAGTATTGCCTGTCTTTCCCACAGAGACTTGAAATATCTGTTTATATCCCCCTTACTGGCTAAGAAAGTCATAAAAACCTCTTCTACTTTCCCAGAGAAGAACACTACTGTATGTAGTAAGACTGCTTATGACTTGAATAAGCTCTAGTAGGTGACATGAGAGTGACTGGTACACTTACTGCTGTTGTGAGAGACCCTCCTAGAATACAGTTTCCAGCATCCATAAAACAAGGCAAAGAGGTCCAGGAAAGTGAAATATGTTTTCTGTAGCAAGCCTTCAGTGATTATCAGTTGGTGATGAGCTGATATGAAATGATAATGCAAGAGTGGCTGTGGTAATTGTTGTGTTGTCTGTGTCTCAGGAAGAGGTGTGTCTGTTTCTTGCCTGCAGTAAAACTGATGACATGGTCTGATAGACAAGTGCTACGGAAAGACTGAGAGGAATTTATAGACACCTGAAGGCAATACAAGCCGATGATGAAAGGCGTTCTCAATGTTAGACACTAATTCATAGTGAAATGAAATCCTCACAAGGGCTTTGTGTCTGCAGTACAGCTTGCAAGGATGAAAGCCCACCTAAAATTTTCAGATGGTTACAGGTTGTAATTCACATGTTTTTGGTGCCACAGTGAAGTTCACAGAAGAAAATAAGAGTATTAATTAGATCTTAACTACAAACTTCTTATTGTAACTCTTTCGTAAACATATTTTTCATTGCCTTTAGCACTCTGTATTACCTTCTACCCTCATGCTTACCTGGTGACTTGATTTTATCTTTTTGTTTTCTTAAATATAAATCATTTAATACATTTATAACACCAAAGAATACTTCTGAAGTAGTTTAAAAAACATGTCTGGTACTAATTAGGTTAGAAATCTGCGAGTCTTAAGACTACTGTATCTGCCGCAAAAGAAACATTTTGTTCTGTGGAATAATACACTCTCCTCCCCTCCTCCAATGTTTGATTTGTTTATCACAGTAAAACTTACTTTAAAAGGACCTGCAAAAATTTAATGCTTGGCAGAGGTGGCAGTCTAAGAAATGTAGAGTAGAACCATTTTTAGTACATTTTGGAATACTTTGGGGAACTTTCTTAAGAAAAGCATTGTCTTGTACAGTTTTTTTTTCTGTAGTTATCAAATCATTTAGTGGTTTTAAAGGTGTTAGAACCATTGCTATTAAAGTTGGTTTTGATAATAAATGATTGATATTGCTGAAAAACGGCTTAAAAATCAGCTTCAGTTATCAGTCTCCCATTAAATTATTATAAAATATAAATAGTAACTAGAAGAGGAGAATCAACTGGTAGTCACAGATTTATAACTGATACATCATCTATAGAGGATAAATATATCTTACACTTGACTCTGGATGGTTTCAACAGTTCTTATAACTGCACTAAGGGCAGTGGAAGTTCTGGTTTGTCTAGTATTTGCCTCTCAAAAACTTCATATCAAATATGTTCGGTTTACAAGTGAAAAAAATGCTTTATAATTTTTTTAACTGTCAGCCGTGCAAATTTAGCTTGGGATCTGAAACTCCATCTGTGTGGCATCACGATAATGTGGATTCTGTAGACCAGGTTTCTTCCTGGACAACCCCACTGTCTTCAAAGTCTGCTCCGAGCTACTCATGTGCAGTCTCAAAGAGTGGGAGATGAATTTGAACATATACAGTTATGCTAGAATTTAGCCAATACTTTGTGTTGAATTTATATTTCAATAATTGTGTTAATCTCTATCTTTTCTCATGCATTCAAATACTAAGGGTTATTTTCTTTCCAATAAGCTATGTCAGTAAATTGGACTTCTTGCTGAGAATGAAAAGCATTATTTGAGAAACGGGAATGGTCACATTTATGGTGATGATATAACAGTAGGAATTTTACCAAAAATATTGGATTACAGTCACTGTAGCTTTGAAAGACAGGTCAGTTTATACATTATGCTTAAGCTACCTGAGACTGTTCTGCAACCACACAATGCAATTGTTCTGTTTTCAAATTCAAAATTCCTCTGCATTGTGAGTCCTTCTTTTTAACCACCTTGTTTGATCCCTGTTTTTGGATTAAATCTCTGCATTCACCATTTCACTCTTTTTTTGAGCTAGTCTGTACCAAACACTGTTTTCTTTCAAGTCTTTCTCCAGCTCTCTTCCTCTTTTCCATCTCTGCTAACACTCTCATGTCTTGTCACTCATTCCTTTTGGCATTACCAGTCTATTCAACTCTTAAAATTCTCTGTTGCTTTCAGCCTCACCTTTCTTCATGTTGTTGACTGTATGTCCTTTAATAAAAAAAAATCTTTTTTCTCTACTCTTTACTTCTGCACTTGTCTCTTCCATCGCACTGTCTTCCCCTTTGTCACTAATCTTAGTGCCCCCCCACACAGCGACTTCTCGTCCTCTTTTTGTGAAACTGAGCATCATTTGAAGAACATCTTCCACTTTCTGTTCATTCTGTCATTTCTTAATTCTTCCTGCTTTTATTCTAAATGACTGTATTTTCCACCTTGATCAGTTCTTGTACTGTCATTTCTTCTCAAGCACTGTTTTCAGATTCTTTTCTCTGCCTCTTACTGTGCTGAGTATGTTGCCATTTAAAAAAGCAACAATAAAATGCACACATTCACACGCATCCGACAAAGTGGGTATTCACCCACGAAAGCTCATGCTCCAATATGTCTGTTAGTCTATAAGGTGCCACAGGACTCTTTGCTGCTTTTACAGATCCAGACTAACACGGCTACCCCTCTGATACTTAACAATAAAATGGACAATGTCCAGCAAAATTTTTCCTCATCTCTTATCATTCCACACCATTCCTCCACTCCAGTTTCACCCTCTCTTTTTTCATCCCAAACTCTGATTTCTCCATTTTGTTTGCTTATAATCCCTTGACCCAGGTCCTTGTCCCTCTTAGCTCTTCCATTCATTCACTACCTCATCTTTAACCTTGGCTCCTTTCTGAAGGATTACAACTGCACTGTTGTGTTTTTGTCCTGAAAAATGTTTTCTTTATTTCTTCTTCCTATAAAACCAGTGCCCAACTGGCCTTCCCCTTTGTCTCCAAATCCTGGATCAAGCTGCCTACTCTCGCTACCCAATTTGTTGTTCTCCAACTTTTTCTCTGATCCTTCCTCCTCTTTGCTGCCTTCAGATGCAGTTGATCACTTCTTATCGTTTTATCTATTTCTGTACTCTCCTTGTTCTTGTCCTACTTCACTGATTTCTTTAGTGTCCTCTTTGTTGACTCCTCATCATCTCCTATTTATTTGGCCATCCTGAGGGATCTGTCCTCTGCTCCTTCCTTTTTAAGTGATTATTAATAAGATTGATTTGGAGTGAAATGCTATTTTTGATATTTTATCAGTAAACTAAGATAAATCGTAAATTCAAAAACTATAAACATTTTTACCCTGAACACAAAATAATTCAGAATCATAAAAGCAACATCTCAATTCCTGTTGGACGTAAAAACACACAGATGTTGGGAGAGTAAATAGTCTCAGGACAAACTGTTTTGTAAAACATCATGCTGGTGCATGCTAGGAAGCAGTTCAGGGAGGAGGAGGAGGAATGACTTTTTATTTTAGTGTAGACCAACAACTTAAGATTCTTGTAGGGTTTTTTTTCTGTCTCTGCTCTTTTTTTCTGAACTCCTCTCTGTCCCCACAATGTTTTTCTTTTCCAGTTGATTTTCCCCCCCTAGTGTTTTTTCTGTCCTTTCCTTTCCCCAAGTTTATTATTTTCAGTTGACATTTGCTGTTGTGTGTGTCAGATTATTCTCTTTGTTTTTCTGCAACTTTCTCAGTGAAGTTTGGTCCCTTTCCTCTTAACTGCCACTCTTTGTGACTCCCCTCCCATGATCTACTCAGTTTCTGGGGGGGAGGGATCGCTCAGTGGTTTGAGCATGGGCCTGCTAAACCCAGGGTTGTGAGTTCAAACCTATAGATCTGGAGCAAAATCAGTACTTGGTCCTGCTAGTGAAGGCAGGGGGCTGGACTCGATGACCTTTCAGGGTCCCTTCCAGTTCTATGCGATAAGTATATCTCCATATATTTATATTTATTTATTTATTTTCTCCTCTTAAATAGAACCTTCTCAAGCTTCCTCACCTCTCACTAGTGATACTGTTTTGGCAACTAGTGTAAAGCCAATTATTGGTTGTCTCCAAATCATTGCTTTTTAATACATGTCATCAGCTATGTCTCTTGATGTGTTCCAGATCCTTTTCTAAAATGAGTAACTGGTTTCTTTGGTAACCAGAGTAATGCTGCCAGCACTCTGCCCTTCCTCTCCACTCCCTCCTTCCAGATGCAGTGAATTAAAAACAACAATAAAAACAAAACAAGAAAGAGCATGTGATGGTAGAAGTGGCTCTCCAGCATTACTCTGATTAATATAGAAGGCTTAATTGTCCATTTTATCATGGAGCGTGTATGCATCAACAGGCTGTGCTAATAACATTTATTAAAATATAATCTGAGGCTGCTGTAAATTGGAAGAAGACCCATGGGATTAGATATTTCTTTTATCTGTTTTCTTATCCTTCCTGATAGAACTGTTTGCAGAAACCATTTTGTACCCATCCACGGCTTTCCATACACTCCCAACCCAAGTAGTAATGTTACATTGTTTAATTTGGCAAGTGTTTCCCAAAAATACAAATTGTAAAGACGCACAAAAATCTGTTCTTATTTAATGCATGTGTTTGTGTTTATCGAGGGAAGACGATAGACCTTTTTACATATATCTCATGGACTACATAGTAATTTCAATTGGATTGAGGAAAAGATAAGAGAGATGTATACTAGCATACATACACTATATTGTTAGATTTCGAGGGCATAAAATTAGATTTTTATTAATAAATGTCAGTAAATGTCAATTTCACCATACACCCAGAAACACACACAAAATTTCCATCAATAATTATCTACATTTACAGATAGATAAATTAAGAAAAATGCTGCTTATGAACATCTCAGTTAAGGGTATTTACTTTGTTTTGACATGTGATATTGATGATTTGTGTTTTAATGATTATAAAGTTTTAACTTATTTAATGACAATAGACGTTGAGATTCAAAAATTGTCTGACCCCTCTATTGTCAGACCCACTCCTGTGATTTCCCACAGCTGTGAACATTTAAATTGATTAAAAATGGGGGCGGGGGGACGCTTACAACACACAATTTTGCACAACAGTGAAAATTTAAGTAGATAATTGGAAAAAGTACTTAAAGAAAAATATTATCTGTTGAAGTTATATTTTTTTTAATTGGTTTCTGCCAAACATGATTGCAGCTGTCATTACCTTCTGCCCTATCGGATTAACATTGGAGTAGAGTGAAAAAGACAATTCTCCAGCTACCATACACACTAACTCACAGTCAAAAACTTATGACAAAATCAAACTTGCAATAAGTAAATTATCTTGTTTTTATGATGCTTTTAAAAATCAGATTTGGTGTGCATTCAGTATTTATAGTGGTAAATGTAAAAGCTTGTCTCTTTTGTCTTTATAGATGGATAGATAAAGTTTTGTCAGTATTTGCAGTATTCCTCATGCTTCCTTGTAACAACTGTAGGAAATTGGGACTACTTTGGTAATGTAATTTAGTTGTCTAAAATAATTGGCAAGTTTGCAAAGGTGACCATTGTAAATGTATTGTGCCAAATTCTGACACATTAGTGCCTGTTGATTTGAGTAGGAGAGGCATGCATGCATCTGAGGGCAGATTTAGCCTAATTAGTGAGATATGATGCTTTTGCCCTGCCTCATGCCAACACCGTGCGCTTTGTCTCTCTGATTATATTTTATGTATTAGTGCTTTTCAATGTCAGTTTTCCAATTAGTGAGAAACGTTAAAAAAGGTGTGTGTGGGGGGGGTCCAAGATCTCACTTGGAGCTTCTAGATGTGACCATACTACAAACGATAAATATTACATTTACCATTTCAGTCTCTCTTTATACAATTTGAATGCTGTGTTCATAAGCAAGTATTCTCTGCCTTTGTAAAGGTAGATATGAAGCAGGCACGTTGAACTGTTTATTTCAATATATTTCTATAGTTACAAATCTACTGATGATTTAATTAGGGCATTAAATACATTTTTTATTTAGATGCCTACATTTGAATTTAAGTGCCTACCCGTAGACAGCAAAGTTAGGAAATTTGGGCACTGGTGTTTTAGAGATGTGCCATAAGATCTAACTTTTCATCCATTCCAGAATTTCCATTCGAGATGACCAAAAGGACCTGGATTTAATATTTGGAACAGTAAAAGGTTGAGGTTATAGTTCTCATTTGCGTAACTACTTGTTTTTCCCACAATTGCATGATGGAATTATTTTTGTCAGTTTTGTCCATAAAGATGTTTGAGCATATGTACCCACTCACATTTCCTCTCTTTTTGCACATGTGCTATCACCATTTTGGAGCAACTGAATTGATGATATTTCAGTTAGTGTTTCTCTTCTGTGAATGTTTTGCATTTTTCCTTATTAATTAATTGCAAAAAGTGTTGCTACAGTACTATCCTAATCTACCCTAGCTGAAATCACCCTAATTCCAGACAGGGGGGACCAAGGTGCTCTTGCTGGGGCTAGCTGATAAGGATTACCAGGACCCTCACAATTGAATCATGTCATGCCTTTGTATTGAGTTGTCTGACTCGTCACTTTAAGTAGCAGGACTGGCCTGTTGCCTCTTCTTTAAAGGAGTGTTGAGAGGATGCAGGGATTCATTTTATCTTCTCTTAACACACGCCATGAACCCTACTCATCCACATATTCACTGGAGTGGAAGGATTGTTTGATTGGGTGGGTTGTGTTAAGTTACTTGAAGTTCATATGCTACTTGTTTTTCCTGCTACTCTCAGGAAGGGATATTGTGGTCTGCAGAGTAATTGTTTTGTACTCACTTTAAATTTTGGGATATGACATAAGAAGGATGAGACTTGGGCATGAACTTAATGTCAGGGACACAAATTTCTACTGTGTTCACATTTTTTTAAAAAGAAAGTCTCTGTGTTACTCACGCCGGCATAACTTCACATCAGGAATGATTTTGACTTTGCATATATAAGTAGACTTGAAGGCCAGAAAGGACGATCATGATTCTCTAGTCTGACCTCATGCACATTGTAGGCCACAGATCCTCATCCACCCACCCACTCCTCCAATAGGCATATAACCTCTTGCTGAGTAACTGAAGTCCTCAAATCTTGATTTAAAGACTTCAAGTTACAAAGACTTCACATTTACTCTAGTTCAAAGCAGCAAATGAGCCATGCTACAGAGAAATAACCTGCAGGGTCTCCGTCAGTCTGACTCGGGGGAAATTGTGTTAATAACTTTAAATTATTTTTTGTGGTTCGATGTCACTTAGGCACATATTTGAGTGTACAGTGGAGGTTATACATAGATGAAGGTAGAATATAGGCCCATGTGCATCTCATTGCATATACATCTTTGCCTAACTGAAATACTTTACAAAATTCATGGTTAGTGGGTAGGTAATAAAATAGAGCTTTCACGTAACTTTAGTACTAAAGCTTTATAATGTGGGTCTCTCCTTTTTAAATTAAGAACAATTCAAGCCAGGGAAATGACAGCATGCAACCAATACTGTATACCCACCAATGGGTGCTTTTATAATTCCATTTATACACAGATATAGCATTGAGGGAGTAAACTAATTCTGTCTAAAGGGTGAATATGACCATGATTTGTTTTATGTTGCAGAATGTCTTTTTACCCTTTCTTTATACCTACTACATCATATAAGGTTTATATCCAATAAATACTGGTGTGCAGTTTCCTAAGTAAATTGTTGAGTTAAGGAGATTGTGCCTCAGCTTTATTCTACCTGTTGCAGGTGACTGGGTTTTCATTTTTCCTTATATGTCATTGCTTAAATTCAGCTTTCTTGACATTTTCTTTCCTAGAGCATTGCCTGTTTACAATTCAATACTTCCATTAGCTTAAGGCCTAGCTAAGCAGATCCTGTTTTGTGTTAGTAAATGTCGTGCTTCTTGACAGATGTTTCAGTTAGAATCTGATGGATGTGACAACTACAGCATTAATGCTGCAGTGATGAGAAAGAATCCATATCTTGTCTGCTCTTGGGAGAATCAAAGTTCATCTCTCTTTCGGTGGATTAAAACAGTAGCTGCTTCCCACTGCAAGTTCCAAGTATGAATGTTTTGTTAAAAGATAGATAAAAAGCTGTAGACACCTTAACTACCTTTTGGAAGTTACTTCCACTGTGAGTTGTGGAGTTCATAAAGTAAAATGTTGTCTGGTTTTTAAATGGACTTCCAGTGCTAACTAAAATTTATCATGCTGGAGGCACTTATTGGTATTTCTACAGTACAAAAGGCCAACTTCTGCTCTTTGTTTTAACCATGCTACCTTGCTGGCTTTAGTGGGTCTGCACAGTTGTAGCTAATGGCGAAATTTGCTCCAGAAAATGTGATCTTGTCGTACCATGTATAATTATCCCACAAGAAAGGACAGCCGTTCAGTTGTCTAAAAGTTCTTAAGCTGTGGTCCACAGTCCACTGGGGATCTGTGAAAGCTGGTTGGTCTTATGTTGCTGACTCCTCTCTTGTTGCTAGCTAACAGAAACAGGACAAGTGGATAAAGGAAATAAAGGGCTGGTCTACACAGAGAAATGTATTGGTATAATTACAGTGCTATAACTATAGTGATAAAACTTCCTGTTTGGACACTCTTATTCTGGAATAAGAGAGTCCACATAGATTCATAGATTGTAGGGACTTTGAGATTGAAGGGACTTTGAGAGGTCATCGAGTCCAGTCTCGCATCCTCATGGCAGGACCAAATACTGTCTAGACCATCCCTGATAGACATTTATCTAATCTACTCTTAAATATCTCCAGAGATGGAGATTCCGCAACCTCCCTAGGCAGTTTATTCCAGTGTTTAACCACCCTGACAGTTAGGAACTTTTTCCTAATGTCCAACCTAAACCTCCCTTGCTGCAGTTTAAGCCCATTGCTGCTGCTTCTATTCTTAGAGGCTAAGATGAACACATTTTCTCCCTCCTCCTTATGATACCCTTTTAGATACCTGAAAACTGATATCATGTCCCCTCTGTCTTCTCTTTTCCAAACTAAACAAACCCAGTTCTTTCAGCCTTCCTTCATAGGTCATGTTCTCTAGACCAGGGGTCCCCAACCTTTTTAGGTCCAGGGACCAGTTTAGTTTGCCGGACCCTCCGCAGGCGTGCCTGCGGGAGGTCCAGCTGAGCCGCGGGACGAGCGCTCCCTCCGCAGTCGTGCCTGCGGGAGGTCCACCGGCTCCCGGGGCTCAGCTGGAGCTTCCGCAGGCACGCCTGCGGGAGGTCCACCGGCTCCAGTGGAGCTTCCGCAGGCATGCCTGCGGAAGCTCCAGCTGAGCCCCGGGAGCAGCGGACCTCCCGCAGGCACGACTGCGGAGGGAGCGCTCGTCCCGCGGCTCAGCTGGACCTCCCGCAGGCATGCCTGTGGAAGCTCCACTGGGTCGGTTCGCGGCCCGGTACCGGGCCGCGGACCGGGGGTTGGGGACCCCTGCTCTAGACCTTTAATCATTCTTGTTGCTCTTCTCTGGACCCTCTCCAATTTCTCCACATCTTTCTTGAAATGCTGTGCCCAGAACTGGGCACACTATTCCAGTTGAGGCCTAACCAGCGCAGAGTAGAGCGGAAGGATGACTTCTCATGTCTTGCTCACAACACACCTGTTAATGCATCCCAGAATCATATTTGCTTTTTTTGCATCACACTGTTGACTCATATTTAGCTTGTGGTCCTTTATAACCCCTAGATACCTTTTTGCCATACTCCTTCCTAGACAGTCTCTTCCCATTCTGTATATGTGAAATTGATTGTTCCTTCCTAAGTGGAGCACTTTGCATTTGTCTTTATTAAACTTCATCCGGTTTACCTCAGACCATTTCTCCAATTTATCCAGATCATTTTGAATTATGACCTTGTCCTCCAAAGCAGTTGTAATCCCTCCCAGTTTGGTATCATCTGCAAACTTAGTTTCTATGCCAATATCTAAGTCGTTGATGAAGATATTGAACAGAGCCGGTCCCAAAACAGACCCCTGCTGAACCCCACTCATCATACCTTTCCAGCAGGATTGGGAACCATTAATAACTACTCTCTGAGTATGGTTATCCAGCCAGTTATGCACCCACCTTATAGTAGCCCCATCTAAGTTGTATTTGCCTAGTTTATCGATAAGAATATCATGTGAGATCGTATCAAATGTCTTACTAAAGTCTAGGTATACCACATCCACCGCTTCTCCCTTATCCACAAGACTCGTTATCCTGTCAAAGAAAGCTATCAGATTGGTTTGACACGATTTGTTCTTTACAAATCCATGCTCGCTATTCCCTGTCACCTTACCACCTTCCAAGTGTTTGCAGATGATTTCCTTAATTACTTGCTCTATTATCTTCCCTGGTACAGAAGTTAAACTAACTGATGTGTAGTTTCCTGGGTTGTTTTTATTTCCCTTTTTATAGATGGGCACTATATTTGCCCTTTTCCAGTCTTCTGGAATCTCTCCTGTCTCCCATGATTTTCCAAAGATAATAGCTAGAGGCTCAGATACCTCCTCTATTAGCTCCTTGAGTATTCTAGGATGCATTTCATCAGGCCCTGGTAACTTGCAGGCATCTAACTTTTCTAAGTGATTTTTAACTTGTTCTTTTTTTTATTTTATCTTCCAAACCTTCCTCCTTCCCATTAGCATTCACTATGTTAGGCATTCCTTCAGACTTCTCGGAGAAGACCGAAACAAAGAAGTCATTGAGCATCTCTGCCATTTTCAACTTTCCTGTTACTGTTTCTCCCTCCTCACTGAGCAGTGGGCCTACCCTGTCCTTGGTCTTCCTCTTGCTTCTAATATATTGATAAAAAGTCATCTTGTTTCCCTTTATTCCTGTAGCTAGTTTGAGCTCATTTTGTGCCTCTGCCTTTCTAATCTTGCCCCTGCATTCCTGTGTTGTTTGCCTATATTCATCCTTTGTAATTTGTCCTACTTTCCATTTTTTATATGACTCCTTTTTATTTTTTAGATCTCGTGGTTTAGCCAAACTGGTCTTTTGCCACATTTTCTATCTTTCCTACCCAGCGGAATAGCTTACTTTTGGGCCCTTAATAGTGTCCCTTTGAAATACTGCCAACTCTCCACAGTTGTTTTCCCCCTCAGTCTTGATTCCCATGGGACCTTACCTATCCGCTCTCGGAGCTTACCAAAATCCGCCTTCCTGAAATCCATTGTCTCTATTTTGCTGTACTCCCTTCTACCCTTCCTTAGAGTTGTGAACTCTGATTTCATGATCACTTTCACCCAAGCTGCCTTCCAAGCCAATCAGATCAGGACCCCACTGTGCTAAGGCCTTTACAAGCATATACTAATGATAATCTGCGTGCCAAAGAGCAAATACAGTATAGATTTTTAAGTCAGACTTTACCTTCATAAAGTTAACATTTGCCTTCACTGCAGTCCCAGACATTTTCCATTCCTTTCCTCTGAAATGGAACTGGAATTTTGCCCTGTAAACAGTTATGTAAATTTGCTATCTTCAGTTATCTGAATAATAGTGCTTTGTAAACCATTTAATAGGAAGATGGTCTTTATCTTTGAAACTGAGCACTTTAGCACTAAACTTTAGAATAAGATCAGAAGTCTACTGCTGCTGCTGTCCGACTATAGAATAATAAATTGTTAAACAATTATTTTGTTTTTTTCTCAGATGTTTATTCGTTTTTTCTTTAATTCATGTTTCATATAACGTTACATTTCCCCCTTCCGCTAATTCAATACTTTCACTAACAACTGGAAATAAAGACCTTTGCACTGACTTGCAGTTTCAGATACTAATATTTAAAACAACCTGATAGTAGAGTCTTATGTTAGAGGTGTTACAGTATACCTTGTAAAGACATACATTTATTATATCTTACCTATCCATGTCTTGCTGTTTTACGAATACAGCATGCTTGATGCTACTGCAACTTAGTGGCAGTTTGCCATGCATTCTTAGTTTTTCTTGGAACATTTGGTTTAGGAAGTGGACTAATTAGTACATAAACATTGTGTAGCAGAAGAACTCCAATTAGCAGTGTTTGGCCTGGCTTCAGTGATAAACAAAGCTAGATGCACGTCAGCGTTTGTCCTAACAGTTTATAAAATCCCTTATGTGGTCCTAGGGGACAGCGCACACCAGATACATTAATTGTAGTAGTCAAGTCAGGAGAAAAAGCTTATTGTGTCAAACTTAATAGGCTGTGCCTGAGACGTTAGCAGGCTAGTTTTGAAGGTTTCTAGTAATCTTAATTATTCTGAAGTACTACGTAAGTCCTTTCAAAGTGTGTCCCTCTCACTATTGTAAATGATTCTGCCGTTGTCTTATATTATATGAAAAAGTGACAAAAGACCAACAAAAGTTTTTCAGACTAGACTTAAGGTTGTTAATATGAATGTTAATATCATCACCATAATTGTTCATTGTTTTGATAGAGCCTAAAATTGTGCTAGATGCTTTAAAGAGCAAGTAAAGGCAAGATTTCTGCCCCAGGAAGGTCACAATGCAGATTTAGATATGACAAAATAAATTATAATAAACAGACATGTGGTAAGGTAAAACAGGGTTTACAGGAACATTACAAGGCTACTCTGTTTAGATATGTACCTCTCATGATAGTTCATGAAGGGAGGGATTATTGCTCATTTTTTAGCTTGGCAGAATTCAATTTTTATTTTTTCTTATAATTTTGACAGATAATTTCAATGTTTATTTTCAAGCATTTTTCTGATTTTTATTTATTTGAATTTTCACAGTTGTGGGAAATTATGGGGGAGCCTGACAATAGGAGGGTCAGACAATAAATATTTAATGATGGTACATATTGCGATTCATAAAGGTAGAGCTTTATAACAGTTAAAACACACATTATCAACATTACATGTCAAAATATCCAAAGTCAATATCTGTAAATCAAACTCTAGTAAGATTTCAAGCAGCATTTTTCTTACTTTAGCCTATCTGTAAATTTTGATTACTGGTGCCCCCCCCCTTTTGTTGTTGTTGTTGTTGTCAAGGTTGTGTATGGTGAAACTGATGTTACCAGATAAAAATCTAGTTCTTCCAAGCATAGTAATTTTTGTGTGGTTATGTTGTTGTTTTATTTTTAAATGCATCAGTAACATAAGAAGGGGAAAACTGAATGTTGAAGTGTTACTTTCCTGGATTTTTAATGTTTAACAGCTAAACCAGATTTGTTAAACTCCTGGGCATATTATGAAGCCCATCTTTTTCTCTCTTTACTAAGGGTGTTGAGGAGTGTGTGGGCTGAGATAGGTATATGTAGGGCAGTCCTTTTGTTATAGGCACCAAGTGCAGTGGTTGAAAACTTGTAGTTGTAAATTAAAAAATTGTAATAGACAGTAAGTAATAATAAAGTAAAATGTGTTTTTAAAAAAATGGAAATTATACAAATGTTTAAAGGAATCTGAATAACCTTAACACTGCCTGTAGAAGGGATGTTTAAAATATCTGGCTTTCCTCTGACAAAGCGTTATCTATTCATAGTTCATAAGTTCATAGAGTGCCTTATTCTTAACTGCAGAGTTGCTGGGAAAATTCCTGTCTTGATGGTGATGGACAGGCCGATGTGGAGAAGGGAGGCCACAGAAAGCCTGATTCAGCTCCTTGTTTCAGGGCCCCCTGACTCTGGTGTAAGTTACAGCAGAATGGGTCCTGGTCTAACTTACTCTACTGACTTGAGACTCCTTCTGCCAGCAGAAGATTGGATGTAGTTCAGCTCAGCTTTGCCACATACTGACAATGTCTCAGCTTCCCCTACACAGGAGGAATAGTCCATTGGGAATCTCTAGATAATTTAAGGCCACTCTGCAGAAATCCAGCTCTAACTGCCAGTCTGTGTATTGGAAAAAAGCAGTGTAACAAAGGCAAGTATTGTCCTTCAGTTCACAATCTGCCTTATCCAAAGCTCACTGAAGTCAGTGGGAGTGATTACTGGAGGTTTTGGCTCAGACTCACAGACTGCATGTGCTGCCACCCATGAGGTGATGTTAAGACAAAGAACTATCATATTTATGTATAAAAACCTCTCATAGTTAACAGATAAAATTATGCCACTTAAATGGAAAGAACAAAGGTGGGTGTAGTTATGAAATTCTAAATCACACTCCATTATCACAGATATGTATGTATAACACCATTTTTAAAACCGGTGTTCTAAGGTTCACATTTTTGATAGCCAACTATAAAAGGTGCCTATAGCTGCAAATTTCTCCAAGCACATAGAAAAAGTCCTTGATCCAAAAATAAACATAAGAATTTACTGTTGAAACAAAGTTGTTCCTGTGGTTGATGGGAAGTGATTGGTGCGTCTTGGGACACAGTTTGTTATTCAGTGGCCTTAACTGTGTAGTTCTGCACTTTTTAACGTTTGTTTTTCCTTTTTTTAAAGTTTCACTATAACCTAATTTTTTCTGAGTTACTGATTGTTTTTTTACTGTTAAGTATTCTTTTATTGCTCCCCTGTCTGCTACTGATGCTTCACATGTAATAACAGCCCTGATTCCACTGTAATGAAATTTTGTGTCAGATTTCCTCAAGCATTTGATCAAATCTCCAAGTGAATATACTAGTACCTTAGCCATATGGAATTTATTTCTTCTCTAGAAGGATGTAAATTAGATTACATTTTAGATCATAGCTTTATTAACTGGGAAATATTGGTCTCCTGCTTGTTAGAAGTACTTCATATTACTTCAAAGCTACACCTGTGTACTCCTTAAATTCTTTTAATATGTCTTAGGAGCTCACAGGGAGACCCCATTGGGTTTAGCCACTGAGGATCTTGTAAGAACCTCACCATTGTAAGCTGAGGTTAAAAGGTCCATAGCAAATAACTCCAAATTTAAGCATCCTCATTTTCAAAAGGTTCATTTTCACAGAGGACAGTTAAATAAAATATAAACTGAGTTTATATTTTTAAGCTGTTTTTAAGATATGCTTTCCGAGAAATGCATCCTTTTTTCCTAAAAGAAAAATTCAAAGCTTTTTATTGACTTCCACGTCTTAAAAACACTATATTTGATTCATTTCAGAATTGGCCCAAATCGGTCACTACATACAAGAGCGAATATCAGGTAGATTGGTTTAGATATGGAAAAGTTGGAATTGCAAAAATTGGGCTTGTAGTGGACAGTTGGGTTTTTAACTGCTCGTGTTTTTAAAAGTCTGCCTGTTTCCCTCCATTCCTTAGACACTCTGTTGGGATTTTGAAACCAAACATGTCCTCTAATCCCTACCATACTTTCCAATTAAAAGTACTTTCCCCAAGAGTTGTCACAAAATTTCTCTTTGCAGAAAGGGTGTTGCAATCTTAACAGTGGAGAAGCTGCTTTCTTTCAATATTACCGGCATATATCTTTATACCAAAGTGAATCTGGGTTACTTGTATGTATTAGCTGGATACAAGCAATTGATAGAAAACATGTAATGGGACATAATAATAACATAGAACCCATTGAAGTCTGTCTGGTTAGGCACCTATATAGCCCTCATCGCCTAACATTTGAGTGCCCCACAGTCATTAGTGGTTTTATCCTCTTAACACTCCTGTGAGGTAGCAAAGTGTTAATAGGGAACTGAGGCACAGGATAGATTAAATGACATGTCCAAAGTCATACAGGAAGCAGGTGACTGAACCAGAAATTGAACCCAGTTCTTTATCCACATCCAGTGTCCCATCTGCCAGACTATCCATCCTCACTTCTTTCCATTGACTTTTCAGTGGGCTTTGGAACAGACCTATAGGGAAGAAAACAGCAGCTCCCATCTTCTGCTATAGTCAAGAAGCACACAGGGCAGTTAACCATGTGCCAATTGGATGTTTGTGCTTCACTATTTTTGGTGCAGCTGTGTGGCAGTTTAATTTAGAGCAGCCTTTTTCTATGTGCTTGGAGAAATTTGCAGCTATAGGCACCTTTTATAGGCTGTTCTAAGTTGTTTGTTGCAAGCCGTTTCCAAGGGAACAGTATGACAGATGGATGGAGAAGCCCCTGCCATGGTACCTTCCCCCATGCACAGATAGTGTAGGGTAATGAGTGACATAAATACCACAATGCGGGCTCTATGCCACCAGAAGTTCCTCCTTCACTAGAATAATGCTCCAGGGGCCAGGTATACCAGTTCTAGGATCATATTTTGCCAGCATGACAGTGTAAAGTTGCTATGCTATATCCCATAGTCTCAGAGAATGGATTGGGTTCTTTCTTGTCAGTGAATATTGTAGATGTGCCTATTTGGAAAACAAGTGTATGAACACACTATGAAAGAGCAAATCTAAAGAGTATGATTTTGTCAATTTACAGATGCTAAAATTACTCTATTTGATGTTGCAGAATTCCAACTTAAAGGCGACTGAAATTAATGGCATTACCATAATTTTTTTGCTTCCTTAACAGAGGTGGTTGAACATTTTCAAATGGAATGTTTTTCCATCAGAAAACGCTGATTTGTAGAAACTGAAATTCTCCTTGGGAATTCATCGATTTAGATGACAGTTCTGCTGATGCTTGCCTGGTTCCCAAGTTCCTCTGCAGCCCATCTGGTGGGCTCTCATGGAACAGGGGCTCCCAGGGCTTCCAAGCTGCCAGCTCCTGAGCAACCCACTTGGGGGGCTGCTGCAGAGCTGTGACTTCCAGGATTCCTGGCTTCATTTTGCCTGAAAGGATGGAAATTCCAGTTCTCGCTCAGCTCTGTTGTCTAGTTTAGGGATGGAATAAAGCAGCCAGCTACCACCTTCTTCACTGTATAGCTGAATATTACCTTAGTTCCAAAACTACACATCTAAATATTTCTTACTAGTTCCAAAGTTCACAATACATATAATTACTTTATAGTAAAAAAAAAAAATGGAAGGGGATGGAAGAAAGAGTACTGTTTGGTGTTTGTAGGCTAACCTTGAATGCATAATCCTATTAAGGCTGCTTTTTCTTTCAAATCTTGACCTAAAAATGTAGCATTTCCCCCAGGAGAACAAGCTACTGTGATTATAGCATGTTGCAGCTTGTTGAAATAAAACATGCCCACCAGTGTAAAATGAGAACATTAATATTTCATGTGGGAACATGACTTTCGCTTCAAACTGACACAAGAGCTTTGCTAGTAAAAACAACCTAAAACTCCAGGTAGCTCCAGAAAATGCTATTTTATATCGTTTAAGTAAAAATATTGTTTATTGAGAGCACCTTTAAAAAAAATTAGAATCTCTTTTCAACCACTTACTTCTTGGTTGGTATGATATATCTGAACACTAAAACTAATTACCTTGTGCCAGGAAAAAAATCTTAATTAGCCATTCCCAGTAGTATTAGGTTCTTTTCTTCATTACGGATGTATTCAATTTGAAACAAATTGAATCTCACGCATCTTTATATTTAATAGATATTTTGCCCTGAACTTTTGATTTTTCATCTGTCATTCAGAACTCATCCTCTCTCTCTCTCTCTCTCTCTCTCTCTCTCTCTCTCTCTCTCTCTCTCTCTCAGGGAAGCTTACTTTTCAGAGAGTTGAAACAGATGGTCAATTTATTCAGAAAAGATGTCTTCCTTACTTCTGGAGTCTTCTTGGTTCTTTCTCTCCTTTCCTTTTTCCCTTGCAATGCCCATGTTGCAGCACCTTCACTACAGCAGAAATATGAACCCCATCCTAAGTTCATAGGTATATAGTATTGTTCTGAATATTCGGACTACTCAGTTTTCTTCGACTACAGTGTTGTAGAGGCAGCGTGATCTGAAAGAATGATTAAAGAGCCCTAGGAGTCAGGAAGTCCTAAGTACTATTGAGGTTCTGCCACAGACTTGCTTTGCAGCCTTCAGCAAGTCACTTAATCTTTCTTTCTGTTTCACCGTCTATGAAATTGAGATGGTGATTTGCCCACCTACCTCAAGTAGATGTGTTTACAGTCTTTTACACATATAAACTGCTGTTTAAATGCTAAAAATTATTGGTCAAGATCCTTAGGTGGTGTAAATGGCATAGTTCAATTGAATGAAATGTAGCTATGCCGACTTACACTCTGTGAAATTCTAGCTCATAATTGTTATGTTATGGCCTTGCACAAGTGTGTTTTATGTATTTCTTCAAATTTTAAAGCATAATTTAATGTCTTTTTCTAGACTCAGGTTTAAAATTGATACGACCGAAAATTTAACCAGCTTCCAAAAAGTCATATTTTATACTTAGGTTATTAAAAAATATATTTCATATCTGCAAATGTGTAGTCATCTAAAAAATTGTAGCGTGAAATTCTTTTTGAACATTGTAAAATGAACAGGAACTATTTTTTTAGAATAATTACCATTAATAGTGCTGTCACTTCGTATGTGACAGGTTCCAAAATTTTCCTGTACCAATTATGGTACCCAGCTAGGATTTTCTTCTAAAAAGGAGAAAACCCACTGTCTGTTTCTGAAGCTTTTAAAGCTTCTATATACTCAGAAAGGAATAATTGAACATAAATAATGCTCACTTATTTTTACCAATAAAAACTTGGCTTTTAAATCTTCAAGAATGACAGCAGGAAATTCTAAATAGAACAACCAAGTTAATTTTCCCTTTTTGAAGCTTCAAAAAGGGTTTAGCTACAAAAATTCTATTCCGGTGAATTAGAAAATTATTGCATAAAATAAATATATTTATACGTGTTGATAAAGTATTTCCATGCTAGCGTACAGGACTTACATTAGTTTACAAAAATATCACTAGTCTGTTGGATACAAAGAACATAACAAAGGGAAACTGATATGTAAGTCTATATAGACATCTTAAAGGGCTGACGATGTCATACACTGATAAAGGCGTATTCTTGAGGTTGCATTTGTGTCATTGGAACACCTGATTTCTTTACAGTCTTTTAATTCAGAGAGTAAGCGAGACAGAGCATGTTATATACATACACACGTAGTAAATGTCAGTCTGGTTTATTCTTTTAAAATTAACATCAGTGAGATTGGACTTTCTGAAAAACACATTAACTTGAATAAATATTCTTGCCAGCGCAACCTTAACATAACTGATGAAAGGTGTCTTGGTCATGAGAGCCTTTGAGGAATTGTATATGAATAGCAGAGTCATTTGTGATACCTGCTCTTTCAGGGATTTTACAGGTAAATTACGGAATTAACTGGAATTTTTAAAATATCTCTTTTTGACTGTTTTGATAAGAGCTGACACATTTTCTTTTCATGAGTTTGGGTCAGGCCGAACATATGTTGGTCTTGGAAATAGGCTGTACTTGTCTTGGTGGCAGGAAGTACGGAGGGATTTCCTATTGACATTTCTGATGTTTCTATCAAGTGTGAGGCCAAAGTACGATTTTTTTAATCTGTGTAAAATGAACTGAATGAACTGTACATTTGGCAAGAAAGCTGGATATACTGTATTCTGCTTCTGATGCTCCTGACAATCCCACACATAAATCCCAGCCCCTGAAATCCTCTGATCAGAGTACTACTACTTCATATAGGTGGTTAAATCCTGAACTTAGTTGTTCCCCCAAAGCCATATGTTTGTGCTCCACGATCTCAGCAGTTGAATTGGAAGGCTTCCGTTCCAGTTATCCTTGCTAAAGAAAGTCTCCCTCTGTATCATTTGTATGCTTTATAATGCTAATTTATAAAAGAAAAGAGACTAGAAAAGAAAACCAAGCTGGTTTGTCTGAAAATACTGAAATGAATTACCGTCTTAGCACAGTTTGTCTGTTTATCTACAAATCCAGGTATGGTGGGAGTTTTCATGCTCACCCTTACTTTGTAGAGATTTCTGCTGGAGAGATGTTAGAAACACAAGTCAACTATTTTCTGTGTACAACAGTATAAAGTGTGTATCAGGTAGAGTATCAAATACAGTGGGTCACTGAGTGTCAGATTTTTTTATTATTATTATTATTTTTAATAAGCCTGTTCTGTGCTAGTGGTGGTGTTTCCTTCAAGTTTGTTTTTGTGATTCTGCCAGGTCCCTGGAGGTGCTCCTTTACTTCAGTTTTGGCTAGATTCTGATACCATTAGTCATGTTGAAAAATATCTTACTCCACAGAAAGTAATGGGACTTCTTATGGAGTAAGGTGTTACTCACTAAGAATAAATGCCTCCAGCACTTTGCAGTACTGAGCCCCATATAAGGGAAGTTACTGAACAACAAAGCCAAAGAAAGATGTATCCAGAGGTAACAATTAATTTCACCCTTGCATGTTGGTAATTTAAGTAGATATTTGTTTTTCCAACTGGATAGGTTTAGATATTTTGAATACAGTTTATTATTATTTCATTCTAAAAATCTAATATTCTTTAAACAGTAGGGGGCAAATTCAACCTTCATGTAAGCCTTTTAGTGGAGTTAAACCCATTTACCCTGGCGCTGAATTTGGACGTAGAACTCTGATGCTATTAAATGTTGTTGTTGTTGTCGTCTTAATTTGGGACATTGTTCCCTTTTGAAGGTTAATTATATTGTAATGTACTATGCATTTATGTGCGCTAGAACCATAATCTGTATGCTAGCACCCTACTTTATTCAGTCAATCAAGATTGAAAAAAGACCCTTGTTTTCATTGGTGTTGGTTGTTGGTGGTTAAACCACTACTGGCTTTCTTTCTCAATTTCAGTCTTCTAATATACCAGCTGCATTTTTTCTAGACGATGCTGGCCTCACCACCTTAGCCACAACTTCCTTGGTTTGATGCCAGAATACTCAAAGGGTTGGGTATACCCAAAATATATGAATAATGTTTCCGTTTGAATGAGTACTTGCCAGCCCTGGGGTGGTGGTGTGCAGTGGGGACTAAATGAGTGATGTAAGGGAGTAGTTTGCAGCTAACATTATGAATAAGAAAAACATATTTATTACTTTTATTTCTCTCTAGGTGCGTCTTTCCAATTCCCTCCCCTACCGCCCCCACCATCAACCTGTACATTCTGTTTTGAAAAGAATGTGCATGTGTGTATATATAAATACAAATCTATTATTGGTATGCTGTGAGTATGTGTGGTGTGTGCATTTCCTTACAAGCAGTCACTAAGATTGTTTTTTCCTCAGGCATGACAGGTGTCCTGGAGCGGGGCTAAGGAACAAAGCATTTGTTCATATAAAAGCCAACTTGAGCCAGAGAAGGCAGCTTACTAACTAAGGATTCAGGCGGAGATTTGTGAGGGTGATTTGTAGATATAAAGTGGAAAGGAGATTGGCTCTGTTTTAAAGCATGGCTGGAAATGTTCATTATAAAATGTAAATAATTAAAAATGCTAGGAACGCTGCTATTGGAACACAATACCGCTCTTTTCCCCCTCACACACAAAAATATTTCTAATTTTAATTTAGTCCTATTAAGCAAATCAAGCCCTCTCCTGATGAGTCTGGTAAGGAGATCAGATGCATTAGTATCTTCAGCACTGGTACATTGTAGGGTGTTAGGGTTCCTCCTTCCAGCACAGAAGGAATTACTAATAATGAGCATAAGGAGGAAAGATATCATTGTTTGCACTTCCACCTGTCTATGTACAGTGTAGAAGCTCACATGGTAACCCAGACATGTTGGTCCTGTCGTTTTTAGACCTTCTGAGTCCAGTTCACTATGTAGGGTTTCTTTTTACATCTCTTCTCTTTATATAAACAAAGCTGACTTTTCTGTAACAAAGCTAAAACCAGACCATTCTAAATCATAATAGCACCACTAATATTGACGTACTAGTTCTCTTCCATCTGCACAGAAATTGGGACGTGCTAAAAACTTGGCACCGAGCAACCATATCCAGTTGGCTATGCCGCTGCTACTTGCTTCTCAGATATTTTGCCACTAGTGGCAAAAGCAAGGACTGCCACTTTCCAAAGCATTATCCCCACTTTCTCTGTAGCTTGTGGAATATCTCTACCCTCTAAGAGTATTTGATAGGTATGGAGCTCTCCTACTCAACTGCACCTCAAAAGTGTAGTTGTGTAAACCATGGGGAACTTCCTCAAATTAAGGAAGTGAGGCTACCCTTCTCCTTCAGAGAGGCTGAATTATGCCAGGCCTACTCATATACCTTACAATCTTTGCAATGCACAGGACGAGGGTCTCTTTCTGCCCAACCGCTACAATGTCTCAGCAGAGAACAAGAAATTATCTATACAGTCACCTGACAGATTATAGTTCCGCTTTTGGGGGAAAGCACTTGAGAATCACACTTACAGAGATTTCTGTGGTTAGTACAAACTGGGGTCTATATGGTCTACTGCAGTGGTTCTCAACCAGGGGCACGTGTACCCTTGGGAGTATGCAGAGGTCTTCCAGGGGTACATCAACTCATCTAGATATTTGCCTAGTTTTACCACAGGCTACATAAAAAGCACTAGCGAAATCAGTACAAACTAAAATTCCATAGAGACAATGACTTGTGTATACTGCTCTAAATACTATATCAGTGTTTTGCAACCTGGGGTGTGTGTGTGTGTGTGTGTGTGTGTGTGTGTGTGTGTGTGTGTGTCACGATTTATTTTATAATTATATGGTAAAAATGAGAAAGTAAGCAATTTTTCAGTAATAGCGTTCTGTCATACTTTTGTATTTTTATGCCTGATTTGGAAGCAGGTAGTTTTTAAGTGAGGTGAAACTTCGGGGTATGCAAGACAAATCAGATTCCTGAAATGAGTACAGTAGTCTGGAAAGACTGAGGATGATGGAAGACTTAATTTGGCCCCTGTACCTCAGTTAAGGTCTGAAGAAGAGTAATGCAGCTTGCAATTGTAAGTGTAATTAGAAGGTTCTTTTAACATTGCTGTAGATGATATTGAATCAGTAGCTCATTAAGTTCCATCACTATGGGAAAATTCCTCATTTTTAGAGACAGTATCACGTGAAACAATATTTCCGCTACCCTGGGCAGTACTCTAAATTGTTGATAATTGAAGGTAAGGTAAATATATATAGGCAAGGAAAATCTGAAGAATTGAAAGTATGTATGTAAATGTGTGTGTTATTAAAATCTTGGGTGTTTGGTAATTCTGGTACTCTTGAAGAATATAAAAAGTATATAGAGAATAATCTCATTTTAAAGCAGAAATATATATTCCGTGAGAGATGAAGTAATTTAATGTGTAGTGGTAATCACTGTGATGTATTTTACATAGTGTCCCATTCCTGAGAACAATTGCTTGTAGCACATCTCCATGACACTTACGTTGACATTCTAAGTTTGTAGATTTATGGCCTTGTGTGAAACTAAGATACTCATAGTAAGAAACAGATATTAAATAGAAGAGGAAAAGCAGCTCAGGACAAGAACCCATGTTAGTGAATTAAATTTCAGAATACATATTGCAGCTTTATTGATGGTACCATTGTGTTGCTATTAAATACTCAAGCATTCATGAAGCATAACAGCATAAATATCCCCCCCCCAATATATTGCTACATCGTGCTTCACCATGCAGAAAGGTAACAGAAGCTTTGCTATCTTTCTTTCTCTTCTTTTTTTAAATTATTACATCACTATACCATAAAGGCCAAATTCTACACTTTAATGCAGGGAGACTGCTGATCCAAAATTGTTACCATGACTACATCAAAATATCAAAAATTCACTCAGGCCTTCTTGCGTGAACCAAGTTTCCCAAAGACAAAGAGTCAAACCCTTGGACAAAATGCGCAGGGATCCTCCCAGTGATTGATTCTGTGACTTCACTTTAAACTTACTCAGTTGGTCAAGAGAGTAAAGGGATATCACTCTATTAAGGGAGGAAAGTATTGATCTGTTGTCCATGTTTCCCTGCCACAGTGTCATCCTGACCCTAAACTTGTTAGTAATGGTGCTTGGTCACAAGTAGCAGAAGCACTTCAAACAGGGTTCCACTGCCAATGCCTAATCCCAGCATGAGAGACTTGCTGGAGGAGGGATCCAAAAGGTTTGAAAAGAGATGGTGATTAAAACTTGTTCTATATTTTTTTTTCTCCTGTGACTTTCGATAGGAAGGGTTCCTATAGAAAGCATATGGCATTTGAAGCTGGGAGCTGAGCGATAAATAGAAAATATGAGAAAATGTAAATTCTTCCAGTTTTTTTTCTTTTTTTTTTAGTAAATTTACTACTCCATGGTGTTTATCTGGATCTTAGCACCAAAGGTGATGCATCACCAATCTTGAATTATTATTTTGTGGTCTTTTTGCAGTCCTAAATACTGCATCATTCTCTTCCTGTTGCTTTAGCACCTGGGAGTTCAGTCTCAAATGACATTTTCCAGCAGATGTGACTATCACCGCTTGTTTATTTTTAGCGGGGGATTGTGCACCTTGATCTCGGTGGGAAGCTTCCTGTCTGCATTGTCTTTTACAGCCGGTTGTAAAGGCAAGTGGCTCATAATGACCTGCCCTTATTTCCTCTTGTTAGTTCCAAGAGACACAGGAATGTCATCATCAAATGTTATAATTTACTCAGGGACTTTCCAGCAAGGACCTCACAGGGTTAGTCTTTCCAAAAGCTGTGTTTATTCAACAGGGTAATAGTGTTGATAGCTTGGATTTTGGGGCCAGGGAGTCACATTTCATCTCATATCTTGGTTAGTTTTATCCAGTGAACAGCCTTCTCTCCTGTGTTAGAGAAAGAGGTGATCCCACATTTTTTGCTATAGCTTACCTGTTACCACTGAACAGCAGTAATTTAACTCTGATAATTCTGTGGAAAATAATAACATTATCCAAAAAAGGCTGTTTTTCATGCTTGGCTCTACTTTTAAGATTTCTCAAAAAATTTGATACTTTAAGAAATGTTAAGAAGTCATACAAGTTTCCCTTTTTTAAAACTACATATCTGTTGCACTTAAACGGTTTCTAAATTCTTGTATGATGCTATATGTAATAGACTTTAAAAATACTTCCTCTGTGCCTGTATGTGTATATATATTATATTTGTGCATATGTGCACCTATGTAAGTATGTTTTGTGTTAGTTTAAAAAAAGCTTGATAGGGCTTTGTAATATCCTTGAGCTGAGACCTTATGTACCAAGTTGGGGTTGTTTATATCATCTTAAATTTATAAACCCCTAAAAACAAATGATCATAATAGAAATGCAGGAGAACCCTAACTGTACTGTTAATGAACATGGCACTATTTCCATTTTCTGTTAAAGAAAAAACATGATCAACAAAATAATTTCATTTCAGTACTAGTACTTTCTCTGACCTCAGTCTGATATTTTTTTCTATTGTTATATGAAGAACAATAGGCAGATTTCCATCTATTCTGGGTTTTAGAAGCTAGGTAAAATAATCCAATTGACTGTTAGGTTCAATGGATATGATTTTTGGAAAACCAGCAATAGCTGGGGAATCATTTCAACTTTCTTATATGGCTTATTTTATCAGGATGGTGGGAAAGGATTCCAGTTTATCAAAAACTCCATGTGGGAAATGCTGGGGTAATTGCATGCAGACAGCCCTCGAGAGGGTCACTGCTGAGGCCATCTGTACCAGTGACCTACAGATTATACTTCATTTACAACAGCATTCTAGAATTTTGGAAAAGAGCAGTTTGTGAGGGTCACATTTTTAATTCTCCTTTCATTGATGTGCAAAAAGAACATTAGCATAGTTCAATCTTTTTTTTACCTCTGATTGCCTCAGACAATCAAAAGGTGAGTGGTATGTGAGTGGTATTGGATAAATATTTTGATATCTGATGAAGTCACTTGCAAGTATTGGACCATTTCATTCTTTGAGATTTTTGCTGATAATCTCACCATATAAGAGAAGCTGATAATTTTCTCAGAAGGAGTTGCCAGAGAACATTAGTGGCATCCTTTTTGGCCAGGCTGAAAACTTGTTTGCCCTTAACTTGAGGGAAAGTTGATCGATTTTTGTTTGGATGGTGGGCTTTGCAGATGGGGGAATTTTTCTGATGGTCCTGGAATTTGTTTTGCTCTTGGGCTAAATTGTGTATTCAGAATTCCTTTTTTAGTTACTTTTATGTTAAACACTCTGCAGCTTTTAGGTGCCTTCAGCTCTGTAGAAACAAACAAACAAAAAATTGTTTCTAATATCCCCTCACAAACTTAGGTACTTATATTGCCCCTATTATCTAATATCTAAATACCTCATAACAGCCCTGTAACGTACTATTATTCCCATTTCATAGATGGGGAACTGAGGCACAAAGAGACTAAGTGACTTGCCCAACATCATACAGGAATATTTTGTCTGTGCAGGTTCTCCTAATTCCCAGGCTATCGGAACCACTGGACCATTTTCCCCCTTCCTGAATTCTATCTGATACACTGTAGGGCAGTGGTTCTCAAACTAGGGCCGCTGCTTGTTCAGGGAAAGCCCCTGACGGGCCAGGCCGGTTTGTTTACCAGCCATGTCCGCAGGTTCGGCCGCTGTTCGCCACTCCAGGCCAATGGGGGCCGCAGGAAGGGCAGCCAGCACGTCCCTCGGCCCACGCCGCTTTATGCAGCCCCCATTGGCCTGGAGCGGCGAACTGCAGCCAGTGGGGCCTGCGCCGCTTCCTGCAGCCCCCAGTAGCCTGGAGCGGTGAACCGTGGCCAGTGGGAGCTGCGATCGGCTGAACCTGCGGATGCGGCAGGTAAACAAACTGGCCCGGCCCGCCAAGGGCTTTCCCTGAACAAGCAGTGGTCCTAGTTTGAGAACAACTGCTCTAGGTAACATGGTCAGAACATCATAGCTAACTTTATATTCTTTCCAGTAACTAATTAAATAAGTGAGACTTGTTATACCATGAAAGAAAATGACAGCACTTTACCAGTACTTTTGTGAATTCGTCAAAATCTGTTTTTCATTCAATGTGTGTTTCAGGAATTTGATTCTTTTTACATTTCAGCCAGTTTTAAGGGCTAAATGCTGCCCTTGCATGCACATGCATGGCTCCCATTGATTTAATTTGGAGCTATGCATGCTTCAAGGACAGAATTGTATACCCCTGAGATTTAATCTCTAAATCCCCTTAATTTCACTAGATATTTACTTTTAACAGCCAACAGCTAAATGGAATAATTTGGTGTTTAAACTAATCTTAAGTGGTTTAAACTACAAGTTTTGTTGTTTAGCATCCTAAGCCTATGGAAATCTGTGTAGTGTGTATCCCTCTGTGACACTGTTTTTTTTTTTACTGTACTCTAGAATAGCAGCTCACCTGGCATTTTTCATGCATAGAACTCTAAACACTTGACAAAGTAGGGGAAGTAGTATTATCCCTATTTTACACATAAGGAAACTGAAGCAGAGAGACAGGTGAAGGGACTTGCCCATAGCTATATAGCGGGAGAGTGACAGAGCCAGGAATTTTTCCCTGACCCTGTTAATTGCTGAGGACTCAGAGCACTTCACACTGGTGTAACGCCTTTTCCCAAAATATGATCACGTCTTCCTTTCAATGCAGAGGATTTATGGAGTGTGCATGCTGGGCTGGCTGGACTTTTCTTTTATCCTAACATTGACAACATGAACTTTTATTGACTTCTCATATTAATTACTTAAGTTTTTAAGTTTGTATGACCTAAACTCTTCCATTTAAAATAACCTTCTTGGTGCATTACATGTGTGTTCTAAGGTCTCTTGTGTTAAATGTTTGTCAACAGTACTGTAAAAAGTAAGTGTGTGTGTGTGTAATATGTATGAAAACATCTCCATACGCACTCAACAAAATGGTCTCGGGGAGCTGCTAGCCTGACAAAGAGAACTTCCTCACTTTTACTTAGACCAGCGGTTCTCAAACTGTGGGTCGGGACTCCGAAGTGGGTCATGACCCCATTTTAATGGGGTTGCCAGGGCTGGTTTAGACTTGCTGGGGCCAGAGGCCGAAGCCAAAGCCCGAGCCCCACTGTCTGGGGCTGAAGCCTGAGGGCTTCAGCCTTGGGGAAGTGGGTCTGAGATTACAGGCCCCCTGCCTTCGGCTGAAGCCTTTGGACTTTGACTTTGCCCCGCCCCCGCTGCAGGGCAGCAGGGCTTTGGCCACCCACGTGGGGTGGCAGGATAGGGCGGGCTAAGGCTTTGGCCCCCTTCCTGAGGTCATGTAGTAATTTTTGTTGTCAGAAGGGGGTCGCAGTGTAATGAAGTTTGAGAACCCCTGACTTAGGCCATTTGTGTGTATTTATGGTACAGAGTCTGAAAAAACCTTGTACCTGGAAAGCTGTGTTGAATGGCACAACCTGGCATGGAGACATGGTGAGACTGAGCTACCTTAGAGAAGGGTTCAGCATTCCGGTGGATGAGGCACTGCTTTTGAGGAAAGAAAAGAGAAGGCAGGGGAGGAGCGTGGAAGCTGATTGTGGTGGGGGGGAGGCTTGAACAGAGACCACATCCGTGTTTTTCCAGGTGTCTCTTTTGTAATCTTTGCATTTTAGAAGAAAAGAAGCAGCAAATCCAGTCGTTCAGAAAGATAAGTGACAACAAAAGAGAGAAGCTAGGTTTGTGCTGTGCTTGCAATAACTACAGTGAAACAGTAAATGAAATCTGCACTTTCTTTTATAATACTTACTCCATTACAGTACATCTCCCACACTTTCATTCTCTGTTATTTCTTCACAGTTACTTTCTTACTCTATTTAATTTTTTAAAATATATATTACCCAGCCCTAAAGTCACTTGCAAAGTTCATACTGCTGTTGTGAAATTTTACCTACCGAGAAAATTGATTTAAACAAACTCCGGTCCAGTGTGACAAAATCTTCCTTGGAAAATCAGCATAGAGATGAATGACTGCTTCACTGATGAGACGTAAACTGGCAGAACCCATTGTGTCAATGTCTGCATTAAGCCTAAAATGTGAGATAGAACCCCACGATACTTGAAACAAATATTTCAATTATTTATACATAAAAGTGTACGTATTTTACAATATTTAAATTAACAAGATAAACTGGTTTATGCCCTGCATTTTTGTAGTTGCCCATCTTTCTGTGTACTAGTAGTAGACTTCAAACTCAGTCAAAATGCTCTTTAAGGACTTGATATCAGAATTAAAACAAAACTATATAAATAATTGCTCATATCTTTCCCTTTAATTTGTCTACATGATTGTTACATAAGAAAATCAATCTAAAAAATCTTGATGGCCCTTTTAATTACAATTATTTAATGCACATATTTCCATTGAAGAATGTCCTGCAAAACAAAGTTCTGTGGAGTGAAAAATATTCAGTGCATGATTAATGAAAAATCTGTGAATTTCTCAGTTTGAATACGTCTTAAAATACATGTTTAATGTCAGTTTTACTAAAAGTAATAAATCTGTCTGGAACTCTGCATAGGTACCTCTTTATGACTAATTGTTATGGTTGGTTTTGACTATTGTCTTATTGTCTTGCTACATTTCTTCTCACTCTGCTGCCTCCTACTTAAAATGAAACTTGCGGGCATGCAGTCTGCAGTAGGGCAATCAAGTGCCGATTTCAGGTAGGTACATACCGAGTAGAGAAGGCTGATTTGGGCTTCGTCTTTGTGAAACCAAATTAGAATGCTGTTACAGGCTGGTTCATTTACAAGTCAGTGTATTACCTTAAATTAGTTTGAGAAAGGAGAGTAATCTAGCTTTATGTAGCTGTTTTCTCTGGGATTTGGGGAAGGTGAAGAAATCCACTCAGCAACCCATGGATCTGGTGGGTTTTTTATTGTTTTGCTTACTAATTTGCTAATCATTTATGCTAATCCAAATTATTAATGCAAATTGGCAAATTTCTACTGAACTTTTTAACATTTAAGGAAAAACAGTGAAGGAAGAGCAGCTCTGGGTTTCAGTGGTGTGGATGTTAGCTGCATCTGATATTACATGCATTTCACTTTTTCAATAATAGCAGTACTGGCAAGGTACCAAAGTAAGAATTAACCCCAAAATATGCTATGTTTTATATTATCATCTTTCCACCGCAGCCCTAATTATCATGAAAAATATGCTCTTCTGATTGCAGAGTTGTGGCTAGATTGCACTAAAATGAATAGAGTACTTTGAAGTGTCACTTTTCTAGACGATTTGCATCTTTCCTGTGTATGTTTAGTAGTCAGCATAAAGGGAGAGGGTTTGAAGGGTACCAATATCATCTTCCCCTTCCTTCCCAGTGAAATAACTTCCTATATTAGATTACTGTAGTGGGCTTATACTACCTTCATTCATAGAGGTGAAAGGGGGAATCCATTACAGCTGAAACGATTCAGGTGTTGTTAAGTAAGGGCATGTAAGGTGTCAGAACAACACCTATACAGCACCATACTAGCAATCCTATTTTTTCATCTATTTTTTTCATAAAACACCATACTAGCATCATAGCATGCCATGTGAAAATAATAATAATAATAAATATACAGGTGAGGAGACAGTAGAGCAAGAATGTGAGGGAGCATGTTGATATCGGCTTCCATTTGTAAATTATGCTGTGTCCTTCCTTAGCTTGTTTTTTGGCTTTTAATGGTTTAATAGTTTAATGAAAGATTGAGAATCCACTTCTACAGAAAAGCTTCATCTCCTGTAGAAATATTAGTGTATTATTAAACTACAAAAAAACCCACCATCCCCAACAAAAAACATCTTTGTATTCAGAAAACAAATTGAAATCCAGAAATTCCTCTGGCTAACACCAGAAAGTGCCAGAACCACTTAATACTGTAATATTTTACTCAGAGTTTAAAATACAGCTATGGTACAATATATATTTTAATTGTTAGATACAGAATCAAAGCTTAATTCAACACACCCGTAAAAGGAGGGGGAATTTGATTGAAAATGCTAGTAGGCTAATAATTATATTTGTGGAATCCTGATTTTTGTGTTCCCTCTTCTTCACTACCATGTGTGCTTTTGCCTGAGAATAGGGAAAATAATCTGTCATGCCTATACAACAAAAACATCTTATTTTAAGGATCAGAAATTTCAAAATTCCTTTCTGAAATTATTTGCTGCCTTTTATCACCATAAGCATAAAGCTCTGTGTGAGTTACAAAATAGAACCAAAGTGGTATGTATATTAAGAGATTACCATTTCTCGGTTTTATACCTGACAGCGCAGTACAATGCTTAAGAGTAATTTAAAATATGTAGTTTTTTGGAGGCAAAGTGGTTTTAAAGAGAGAGGAGGTAGTATTGTTTGTGGAGGGGTTTAAGAAACTCAGAATGTGAAATTATCTCTATATATGTGCATGACATTCCCATCTGGAGCATGTGAAATCTTACATGACTAAATTTAGCATTAATTGCCAAGAGTTTACAGTGTATTTTCTCTCTTTTACTGTAAAGAAATCAGTGCAGTCAGCTAATAATATAAATATCTTAAAGCCTCATCTAAACACCTTTGGATCAAGTCCTTGGGAAGTTTGAAGCATGCACAAAAGAGGAATTTATTATTTTCTACTCACATAATCAATTTTGAGGTACAGTACAGAGGAGCTCTTCATAATTTATTTGATTACTCTATTAAATCATGGCTTTACTGACAGCTGGTGCTGTACCCTGAGTATAGAAGAGTTGTCTAATATTTTCTCATATATGAAAGTTATATTGAGTCATAATATAAAAGCTTCCATATTAAAGATTAAAATAATGCCCACATTAATGACATATAATTATTTCAAAATAAATAGCTATTTCAAACAATAAACGTACATTTTAGATATGAAACAGTTCCATGGACTTACCATCTTTAATTTTTTTTAATTGCAAGATCAAATTACTACATAAAATACAAATTAAATGATAAAGAACACTAGCCTATTTATTATACATATCACCTGCAGTGGTTTAACTTTGTTGTGTATACAGGTAGTACTACAATTGTGTAAAAACAAATAGTATTACCTACATATGGAGCATCAAGTAACTAATGCTGCTGGCCCATATTTTCACTATGGCTATTTAAAATGATACATAATGCATACATTATACATAAATCATGTTGATACACTTAGAATAGTTTTGAGCAGGTAGCTATAGAATCTTTTGTCATGACTGTCTGTTCTTGGTTTAAAATGATCACTGATAGTCCTGCTCTCATTATAAATATCCTGCTTTGCAGTTGTGTTTCAAATGTAGTCAGATGAATTGTCTTAGTAAAGGAGCGTTTAAGGATGTATGCAGTTGTTAGATGGTGTGTTGGGTACCATTTCAGTGCTAAATAAGAAATTATTTGTTGTTGTTTTTAATGTAGCAGTAACAAGTTTTAAAATGTAAAGCACTGTGGTATCTGGTGCCTACAGGAAAGGGATATAATATTCACTTAGCAGCCAGTGAATGGATGATTAAAATCTTAAAAGTATTTAATAAGATTGAAACACAGAGCAGGGCTGTTCTCTGGTGTGATGTTACAGAAAAAGTTCATTGGGTCAGAGAAAGAGTACTGGAGATTGAACTTTCAGTTGCAAAAGCAGTGTACCTCTTTGCTTACGTCAAGAAACTCTGAAAACTCTAGAAATATAGTGATGTATTTTTTAACATAAAAGCAGCATATAAAATGCCTAAAAAAATTTTTTTTTAATAGAAATGTCATCACATGTGCTAATAAGAGAAACTACGTAGACTATCTGCCTTAGCTATTGTTTAAAGTAGACCACACACACACAGTGAGCCATACTCAGAAAACTTTACAATTAAAAAGAAGTCTTAATGGTGTTGGAAGCTGATGTCCCAAGTGTTTTGAAAGGAAAGGTACAGTGCAATAGGGCAATATTGCTCCCATCAGTCTCTTAGTTTACTTCACCTGTTTCCTTCTGTGAGATGGTAATTAATTCTCCTTAGTTGTTGCATCCTGAGGCTATATTAACCAATTGCCAGTATTGACTTGTATAAGGTAGCTGGTCATGTGGAGTGCAGTCCCTTAGAGGCTAACTTCTGCTCATCACTTTTATTTTGATAAGGTAACTTAAACTGATTCTGAATCAAGGTGGCCTTGGTTTAACAAATTACTCAAGCAAGTGCCTAATTTTACTGCATACGAGTAATTGCATCAAGGCTGATAGCTTCAGTGTACCTTGATGAATTGTGGTCTAACTCCTCAGTGGTCCTGTTTTCTGTTACAAACTTCATATTCCTTAAATATTGCAGTATTTGGTGAAAAACTCTTACCATCTGGCACCTTTCTTCTATGGACAAGATAAAACTAAGCTTGTGGGCTGATTTAAGAAAACTGTACATATCCAAATGAGCAGAGACCTTTGTTTTAACACATACTTTTTGGTACAAAATACATTTAGTGAGAGGAAATATATTTTGCCAGTTTTCTATCTTGCATCACCAAAAACCTTCAATGTAAATTTCTAAAAATAGTTTTAGTTTTCTTTTGAAAAGCATAGATGCTTTTAAATGTGTGGTTGTGGGCTGTAGGATGTAGGATACAGGGTAGCAAAAATGGTAAAACTATAGCTGACACTTACGTTACTCCTGGGAAAATTCTGCATCACTGATAATGCAGTGAGTCATGCATATTTTTAATTGTTTGTGCAGAAAAGAGCTTCTGCAGTTCTGCCTTTTGCCCACCAGAGGGTGCTGTGGTGATAGGACAGAGCAGCAGCTCCTGGACAGTTAGGGAAAAGAAAGAGCCTGCCTTCTTCACAGCGCATGTCAAGCCAGGTCAGGAGACCGGGGCTATGGGGAGATAGACAGCGTAGAGCTGCTGGGGGCTCAGACAGTCTCATAAGGGCTAGTGGGGGAGGATAGACTGGGGCAGGGGCTGAATGGGAGTGGATGCGTAGGGCCACATAGGGAAAGGGAGGTGGCTGAGTGGGGGCACAGAGACACATGGGGACAGAGGGAGGGGGTGCAGGGCCACATGGGGACAGAGGGAGGGGGTGTCTGAGAGGGCTGGAGGGACACATGGACAGGGGATGCAGAGACACATGGAGTCAGGGGTAGGTGTGCCTGACTGAATGGGAGAGGCTGGGGTCAGTCAGGGTCTGCATGGGGGAAGCTCCCTATGAGTCCCCTCCCTACCCCTCCCCCCAAAAAAAACCTTTTTCCCTACTTTTCCCACCCATACCCAACAACCCTCCAAGTTCACACACAGGCTCCTTCCCAGTAATTACTTCTCTTTCCCTCAGGTCCTCCATTACCTCTGACTCCCACAAACCTTTGCACTGCTTCTGGAGGGTGCAGGAAATACGGTTCTGTATGGTAGTTTAAATGAATTATTACTCAGAATTTTGTATTAATATGCCTAATAAGGAGTCCATTTGTCAAAAAAACATTTCCTGAATCTTAGTTTGTTACCGACATACTTGCTGATGTGTGTTTTGAAATAAATGCCCCAAAATAATTGAAACTGGTATGATTCTATTGTGTTATTTTGACAAATAAAATATGCAGAATTTTGCAGAATTTGAAAATATAGTGCACAAAAATTTTAAGTTTTTGTTGCAGAATTTTCAATTTTTTGGCGCAGATGTTCCCCAGCAGTATTATATGCTGCCAACGAGATGGCTTATATTATTAACACTTGTCCAGCATTTCAGCAAGAAAGCCCATTCAAATAGATTTTGAAATGTCAGACTCTTAATGAAATGTAAAGGAATTAATATTCTAGTAGTTAATAGATCAGTAGGTTTGCTGAAAAATAATTTGCATGAGGTTTTTTGTGTTTAAAATTGGACAACACTAAAGTTCTTAAAGTATATGTCTGTATGCCAACTTGACCATAGGATGTGCATGTGTACATGCTCTCTTCATTGGAGATTTTTGCTAGCTGTGTCCACAGGTCCATATCTGCACATTACACCTCTTTGTGCTCCTGTGCAAAGGCAAATAGGCAAGTATGAATCTGCCGCCACTTCAGTTCCTTTTCAATCACCCTGGGCTCAAGATGGCTCAGAGTGGTCTTCACTGCATTTGTAACTGTTGTTCTTTTAGTTTTACTTATTCTAATTTTAATTTAATTTTATTCCCTTTTATTTGTTCAGTTTCACTTCCTAAGCACACTTGTGCTTTTTGGTGGATTCCCTTCCTCAGACTTCTTTTCTGTGGCCAGGAGCTTTTGCCCTCAGCTGTTCTATCTTCAGCTTTTTTGCTTGGGTTATGCCAAGGATTTGGGTCTTCAAGCCTTGTCAGACCTGCCAGATTTCTTTCCCTCTTAGCAATGGGCATTTCAGCTGCCTCAGAGAGTCCCATCTGTGTGCAAGGTCTGCAGATCTTACAAGCTGAGGGAGGATAGGGGAAGCTAACACTTAAAAAGTGCTTGCTGAGACCCATGAGGGCCAAATTCTCTCTCACTCACACTCACTCACACCACACACACACACACACGTCGGCTCAGCTTCTCAGGTTATGCCAGTAACTTGAACCTTGGCACATAATGACCATGGCGTTGCTTCAGAATTGAAGTATTCTAAGAGAAAGAGACCTCATTCTCTGTAGAGAGACTACACAAAGAAGGGAAAGTCCCCCCTCATGCCCTGGCATGGCTTCTGCAGCCACGGATACCAATACACCGGTACCCATCAAGAGGTACCAAGGGGTTGTCTAGCAAACACCCATTAGCTCCAGAGTCTGTACCTAAAGAGCATCTCCCTAGACGCAATGAGGACTGTAGAGACAAGGATTCCTCTAAGAAGTCCATGTTGACCACAGTATCTTCCTCCTCTGGTCACAGCCACAAGGACCATTCCAGACGTACCTTGGCTCAGTCCCTGGTACCATCCTCCATGGCCTACATGCATACAGGGTGCACAGACTGCACCTCTGAACTGTCTCTGATGCCTTTTCAGGTTCCCTGTGTCTGTTCCTCTCTCCTACATCCTGGTACAGGTCAAACACTGTGGGGAAATCAGGGCTGTGCTGTTTAAAGTGATGACGAGAAAAGGTTTTTAAGTACCATATTCTTCATCTGAAACAGGTTTTGTAGTAGCAGTCACATTTCTTTTTAAACAACTTGTGAAATAAATATTGACTTGAAGTAAAATAATTGCAATGCTAAACACACAATTTGCGGGGGGAGGAGAATTGGTTTGGTGTATTTAAAAACATCCTGGAAACAGAATTTAGAACTTGTGAAAATGGCAGATTTCCTGCTCCATCGACCAATGTTTACTTCCCCACAGTATAAATAACCTGGTCTTTGTAGCTTCTTATCTGGCAGGTTTAAGTCAGTAATCTGCATCTGCTAGATTTTCAAAAGTACACGCTTTTTAATATAATTTTTTTTTAATTTCACTAGACTGCAAAATGAATGTTAATCTTGAAGGTTAAGAAAACAGCTTATTAAGATAAGAATTTTAATCCTTTAAACAAAACAACAACAAAAAGCTGGGATAACAGGTTTCTTTAACACAGAAGTCTACGGTATTACAAATATGTTTTTCCTTCTTTCTCTTTCACTGTGACCCTCACTCGTCATACATAGAGCATCATGATGCTCACTTTCCCTGACAGTATTAGTGGCGGCAGCCAGTCTGACCTGGAAAGAAGCCGACACTCTGGAGGTCTCCTTTCAAATACGGAAGTGTCAGTAATTCACTTCACTCCTTCAGTCAGCTCTGTTTATCTAAGGCACTGAAGTGCCTGTTTCACCTGACTGCATGGTCAGAAAGTAGCCTAAGGCTTGTGTAGCAGTGCCTGCAGCTGACTGGGTTTATGGGTTTTATTTTGGCAAACACTAGGTACCGTGTATGTTTTTGTCCAGGGACAACTTTGAGATTTTCTTTTCTAGGATAGCACAATTTCTGTTTTAATTTTTTTGTTTTTTTAAAGCTCACTTAGTTCTTGTGAAAGGTGCCAGATTGATAGCAATAGAGGCTGGAATCCTCTCTTTAGTCACAGTTGCCATTCTGCCCTAGAAGACTGATCTCCTCTTGGGTTGAGAAGGTTGCTCACTCTCCACTCATACATAAATGTAAGATTTGGAGTTGTTATTAATGCTATGCAAACTCTACCGAGTTATGGGTTGTTTGGGTTATGTGAACTGAACCCCTTGGATTCAGTAAACTGAACCCAGTGGGTTTAGTTTATATAGGCTGGCAGTGAACCAAACCCTGCTGATTCACTTACAAGTTTAGGTTCTATAAACTCAAACCTCTCATAAACTCCCTCTCCCCTTTTCCTCAAGCTATGGTCCCTCTCTTACCATTAGATTCTGGGGGGGTGGGGTGTTAGGAAGCAGCCCGGTCATGGGATTCTCTGCTCCCTTAGCAAAACCTACACAACTCAAGATGAGGACCAGAGTGGCTGCTCTTTCTCACCCCATGGTCACTACCAACCCCAGGCCTAGAAAGGCTCTTTGACAAGTGACTGGATGTTTCATTGACACATTATATTAACCTTCACTTCCTGTTGTAGACCATTTGTAATCTGCTTGTGCTACCTTTACCCCTGAGGTAACTGTGATTTAGTGGTGGATAAAATATCTTCCAGTATAGACTGTACTTTGTAAAATGCTTTAGGAGCCTTCAGAATTAAATAAGGTGACATAAACATGTTGCTGTTTTGTCCTGTAGTCTTGTACCTGGATACATGAGTAAACTGCATGAGGCGTTATGGGCTACAGTGGAGGAATCAGTATTTCTTGTTTACTGTTGGTGTGGAAAGCACTGCGTATGATTATACACTCAACTTTTGCTCCTGACTTGACATGTTTATCAGTAAAACCGTTCGGTGATTTAACAGAATCAACACTCTGTTCCAAATTAGTCATTCTCAGTGAAGCAGCATCTAACTTTTATAATCAAATGAATCATACTTTGTTTTTCAAAGATCGGGTTGCATTATATATTGTATCTAAAGAAACCTTCGAAGAAGCACCAGTAGCTGCACATTTAGAGGGTAATTCTTTTTCCTGATTGTACAATCTCTCTAAAAGAAGGAAAGAGAGATGGTGTTCTGCTGAGAGGCAAAGGCCTTTTTCACAAAATTTTCTGTTTCTTTTTATATCACTGAAGACTTAACTGTTGTACATTTTTCTATCACAGTTCTTTCTTTGCTCTATCCCCTTTTTAGAGGAAGTAATGGGGGAAGAGGCCACCTTAAAAATCCCAAATACACCTCTACCCCAATATAACGTGACCCGATATAACATGAATTCAGATATAACGCGGTAAAGCAGTGCTCCGGGGAGGGGTGGGGCTGCACACTCCGGCAGATCAAAGCAAGTTCAATATAACACGGTTTCACCTATGATGCAGTAAGATTTTTTTGGCTCCCAAGGACAGTGTTATATTGTGGTAGAGGTGTACTGCTAGAAGTTTTAAAATTGCCCATGGAGAGAAAAACAAGAAAAAATATTGAGAACAAAATAAATACTGAAAACAGAACACAAAGCTTTAGTGGCCATGCCGAATTGAACCCAGAAAATTTTCTCTCTCACATGCATACTCACGCATTTCACATGTACGTGTACACACACACGCACACACTGCATTAGCAATAGTAACAAGATAGAAAGGGGAAGACTCTCAGGAATCCAAGTGCAGTTTTAAACCTTTAGCTGTGTGCCAGTTTCCTGAAGCACTTACCTTTGCTCATTTGTTTTCAGCAGTAATATTTTTAAACTAAATGCAAATATACTGAAAAAGCTGGATTTAAAATTAAAAAGTTTAAAAAAGATTTGGATTTTACTTGACAAATGATAAAATTCTTATGATAGAACAAGTTCTCAGAAATACGTGCTGTATACTTTTGCCTGGCTCTCCCAAACTCAAGAAGGATTGCATATACCTCAGAATATTCTGAAAAATGGACACACTGATGTAACAACTGTGATTAAGGTCACTTTATATACTGTACACTTGATATTATATGTGTTAATACTGTTGTACTACGTACAGTATGAAGTTACCAATTATTCATATTCTTTCTCTCCCTTTTGGTATGAAATTAAAAATATTATGTCCAGATTTTCAGAGGTGCTTTTTCTGAAAACAAAAGGAGCTGTGAATGATCAGCATTTCTAAAAACTATGCTATCCATGTCTATAGACCTCAAATAATTCCAAAAATAGTTATTACCGGGTTTTTACCATTTTTCAGATTAAGGTATATCTAATAATGTCAAGAGTGTGAGGCTTTTGTTAAAAGACAAAACAAGCATACCTGGACATTTTTTTTTCTACCACATAACTTCTTTCAGTTAGTCATATACAAAGAGAGTTTTTATGTTCCAGTATGCTATGTGTAGTAGATCACTGACTGTGGTGACACTGAGATTAATCAAAATAATTGTTGTTCTGTCTGAATCAGTTATACCTGTTCTATCCCTTCACTCTTGAATATTAATTGTCAAGAAAAGATTTGATGAACTGTCCAATGTTTGATATAGAAATGGCATGAGTGGAAGTGAGACTAGGACTACTCCTATAAACACTCATCTAAGAGGACTGTGCCAACACCTTCCTTGGAGGTGTCCATGGATAATTTTTTTTATTTCTTTGAAGCATTTTTTAAAAATAAAAGGAAACTGCAATACAAAACAAAATCTTTTGATTCAACCTTAAAGTTTTACTGCAACTAAGAAAAGAAAGGATTTCCATCCAAAATTGTGGATGGAATTTAATCTTTAACCCCTTTCATAATGCACTGATATGCCAAAGAATAGACTGCAACCTAAAGTCCATGAAAACTAGGACTTTGTTGTACTTCAATGTAAGTTACCTACTACATTAAACAGTTGGATGGGGAGGGTTGTTTGTTAGGAGAGCTAGGGACAGAGTATCATTCCTAACTCTGTATTCCCTGTTTTTACATGGTTTATGTCACTGAGATCTTCTGAGAAGAGAATGTGACTTTATCTGTGTGTGTTGTTGTTTCAATATAATCTTTTTCTGTGAATTCTTAAAATACCTCTCTCAGGATACTTGGTTCTGTTTTGTTTTGAAGGTAAACCCTTTCTGTTCATTATCAAATGTGATTTAAAATATTGGTTGGGAAAAGCTGATAGAAACTAGTTTGCAATCCTAAATTCCTTATAAACCAAAGTCTATAATTTATACAAAAAGAAAAAAAAACCTCCATGACATCTTGTTATTGTTACCTTTACTACAGAGATTAAAGCCAACAGCTGTCCAAATTCCAGACAACATAGGAACAGCCACACTTCATGCTGCCAGTATACAACGTGTTAGGACAAGAGTATGTTTTAATAAGACAACATGCTTGGGGTTTTTTTCAGAGCAACAAATTTTTAAACAATGAATCAACACACTCCAGCTATATTCACTGACAAACTGATAACCAAGCTTCTGGCACACAACCTGAATGTTCCCAACTGGACAAACATCTGCTTCCTCGCTCCTGTGCTGTGGAGCATCTCTGGCAGAAATCTCATGAGCAGGCTGACTTCCTCTACTTGAAATTTGTTCTCTCCTCCTTCAGTTCTGCCATATTCCTGGATAAACAGCTCTACTGCTCCACTTTAATTGAATCCCACACCTGCATTCACCAGCTGGCTTTTTGCCATCTTTGACTCCCTTCTGAAACCCTCCTTTCCTCCACTTCTCTCTCTGCACAGGATCTCGCCAGAACATTCCAAGAGAAAACTGACAAAATAGGCCGTGACCTTCTCCCTCCCCTCTGCTCACCTTCCCTTCCCCCTGCTGCAACTCTCAACTCCTTCTCTCAGTCACAGACCGCCTACTCTTATTCTCTAATCCCCCCATTTGCTCCAGTGACCCCATCCCATCCCCTCACATCCTTCATACCCACTCTCATCCCCTCCCTGACTCTTCTTCCTCTCACTCTCCTCTGGTTCTTTTCCTTCACAATACAAGCGTACTTGAGTCTCTCCCATCTTAAAAAACCCCT
Organism: Mauremys mutica; assembly: GCF_020497125.1. Lineage (NCBI taxonomy): Eukaryota > Metazoa > Chordata > Testudines > Geoemydidae > Mauremys > Mauremys mutica. Next base: position 45,899,831 of record NC_059076.1, read on the forward strand.
CTGCCCTACCTGCTTCTCCAACTACTGCCCTATCTTCTTTCTGTCTCTAATCTCACTGTATGCACCGTCTACAATCAGTGGCTGGAGTTCCTCTCCACCTTAGCTTCTACCCCTTGCACGCCTCTTAAACGGCTCTCATCAAAGTCTCTAATGACCTCTTTCTAGCCAAAGCTCAGAACCAGTATTCCACCCTCATCCTCCTTGATCTGTAACATACTTTCAATACAGTAAATGATACTCTTCTTGAAATCTTGCCCATTCTTGGTTTCTGTGGCTCTGTCCTCTCCTGGGTCTCCTCCTAGCACTTTCATTGCTCCTTCAGTGTGTCCTCTGGAGGATCCTTCTCATTCTCCCCAACTTTCTGTGGGGATTCCACAAGACTCTGTCCCTGGTTCCCCTTCTCTTCTCCTTCTAAATCTTATCTCTGGATAATCTTGTTTGCAAACAAAAATTCAAATACCGTCTTTATGTTGCTGACTCTCTCTACTCCAGATGTGTCTCATTCTGTCTGAACTACAATCTCAGACTGTCTCTCTGACACCTCTTTGTGGATGTCTAGCTGTTACCTCAAGCTCATTATGGCTAAAACAGAGCTCTTAATATTTTCCCCAAAACTATCCCCACAACCTTCTTTATTAATAACTAAGGACAACACTGTCCTGTTTTCATTCAGGCCCATAACCTGGGCGATATCTTCAACTCAGACCTCAGTCCTCAGATCCAAAATATGGCTAAATCTTGCAGATTCTTTTTGCATAATGTATCTAAGATATGGCCTTTCCTATTCATCCATACAGCTAAAACTCTCCCCATCTCAGTTCTTGATTACGGCAACATCCTTCTCTCTTCCTTGACAAATGCAATCTTGTTCTCCGCATATTCATTCAGGGTTCTGCTGCAAAGAATGTTCCTAGCCATTACTTTGACTATGTCACCCCCCTCTTTGAATCCTTCCATTGGCTCCTCCTTCCCTAGATGATCAAACATAAGCTGCTTGTCTTCACTTTCAAAACCCTCCTTGAGCTATCCCGATGTGACTCACTGTGATGTTGGGGACTCTGCCTTTAAGGGCTGAGCTTCCCAGATAGAGAGTTTGGTTGGGGCGCTGTGGTGCTCTTGTTATAGTTATGCACAGCCAGTAGGAACCAGATACAGAACAAAACAAATCTTGTGCAAGCATCTTAAGCATTTAGTGATCACTGAACACCACATATCAGTAGGAGTAAAAAGGAACCAAGAAATAACCTGAATGGTAGAACATAGCAGTTAAAACCTCCACCAGGAGTTGAAACACTCTGGAAATGTGGGAAACAACTGGAGAACATTTAAAGAATGCTTTACTCTGTAACTGCAAGCAACAGGTGCCAATAAAAAGGAAGACAGAAGGTAGCCTTATTTCTGACAATAGCTGGTACTGAAGCACTTTATGGGTTTAAGGCAGAAGGGGCTAAATATGAAACTATATTATAGAAATATGAAGATTACTGCACTCCACACAAAATTGAAACACAGGAGAAAGAGGTTTTCAGAGTACAAAAAGATGGTGAAACCACAGATTTTGTGATTCATCTAGGACTGAAGGCTCACTCTTGCAGTTTTTTTGGAGGGTGGGAGGGAGTGGGGCAAGATGGGGGCTAACTGAGTCCCTGATAAGAGACCAGATCACAACTGGGACCTGGAACAAAGATCAGAGAGAGAGACAGACTGATTACTGGAAGACCCAGAATTAACCCTTGATAAAGCATTTAGAATTTGCCAAGCAATAGAAATCACCCAGAATGAAGCTGGGTGGGCAGTGCTCTGACACCATGGACATGATAGAGAATCCAAAATACTATGAGAGAAGAGAACTGAAGCAAAAAGGCACATGGTGCTCCAAGCAGGAGTCCAAGTAGGAGCTGCACAAACTGTAGCAACCGAAACAAATCAAGACAGCACCCAGCATATAGAAAAAGATACAAGAAATGAAATAGAGTACATCACTTTGCAAGAGTTTGCAAGCACTCAGGGGAGGGATAGCTCAGTGGTTTGAGCATTGGCCTGCTAGACCCAGGGTTGAGAGCTCAATCCTTGAGGGGGCCTATTAGGGATCCAGGGCAAAATCAGTACTTGGTCCTGCTAGTGAAGGCAGGGGGCTGGACTCAATGACCTTTTGGGGTCCCTTCCAACTCTGTGAGATAGATATATCTCTCTACTAACAGGGTATACACAATGTGGGACAAGGCAAATGATGACAGGACCACTAGCTCAGATGAATTCTTCATAAGCGCAATTGATAACCTTGCAATAGAAGATGAATCTATCAACTTGAAAGCAAATTGGACTTTTATTCATTTTAAGTTGGACACTTGTGCACAAGCCAGTGTGCTGCCAAAAACAGTCATTAGCACTAAAAAAAGGCCATGGATATTGGAGGGTATATGAGTAAAACTCGGGGCTTACAGAAGTGAGCTTATCCCCACTAAAGGTGTATGTGAACTAAATGTATGGGTAAATAAATTGGAAAAGATACAATTTGTAATAGCACCAAGGAAAAGCACACCCGTTACTGGGTTAAAAGCATGTCACACTCTTGGTCTCATCAAGAGGCTATAATCATTGGAGGGGTAAGGGACCAAAACATTTATTGCGGAAGAACTTGAGGACTTCTTCCAGGGGATGGGGAAGTTCTCAACAGAATACAACAGAAGGACCCAACCACCCCACAATTCATGTCCCTAGGAAAGGTCCCCTCAGTCTAAGGAAGAAGCTAAAAGAGGAGCTGGATAGGGTCATTGCTCTGGAAATCACAGAGTGAGTAGATTCACCAATCAAGTGGGTACGTTGTCATTTGTCATTACAGAAAAATAAAGGTGGAACCCTACGCTTATGTACAGCAGAAAGAATATGAATAATTGGTAACGTCATACTGTCTGTACTACAACAATAGTATTCATACATATAATACCAAAGGAAACATCGTTTTCCACTACCTACAAGGTGAGAAATTTTGGGGGAGATACCAAACATTTTTCTATACTCAGTGCATCAGCAGAGTTCTAGTAGGTGCCCTTAAAAAACCAGAGCCCACATTTGTACACATTCAACACCTCCTTTGAGAAACATGTTTCTGGAGCCTGCCATTCAGGTTCTAGACAGCACCCGAGGTGTTTCACCAGAAAATACAATAACTGTTTGATGGTATAAAGGGTATTAAGGTTTATGCTGACGATGATTTGATCTTGGGGAAAACCAGTAGAGGAGCATGCCCAGTGTCTCCAAGCAGTTTTGGAAACAACTAGAGCTGCTGGGCTAAAACTAAACAAACAAAAGGTAAATTCCATATAATGAAAAAAACATACCTGGAGAGAAATAAACATAGCAAGATGTAACAGGTAAATTACAGCTGAGGCTACTACCAACATGCCTGTCCCAACAGACAAGGAAGAGATACAAAGATTCCTGGGAAAGGTGAACTATTTAAGAAAATTGGTACCTAATCTGGCTGCCGAACCAGCAATCTGTGAGTGCTATTGTGCAAAGGCATCCAATGACCAGGGGATGCAAATCTTAATAAAGAGTTTGAGAAACTGAAGAGGTTAATTAAAGAAGTCTCAATCCTGAGATACTATAACAATAAGCACAAAACCAAGTTTTTTTGGTGATGTGCACGAGTCACTTAGGTATATCTACTTTCATGAAAAAGATAATTCAATATGTATTTACATTATATACAATTCATACAGTAAATGTCAATGACTGCTTCAGAATTCTTGGGAGCAGTAAATACTTTAAAACAAGAACAAAATAAGGATTCTTAAAGGAAACAGTAAAATCTCCTAAATTTGTAAAACTTCTTTGGAGCCCAATTAAACCAAGACTAGCACATACTGTGGAGATGCAGAAGATACTTGTGTTGCTTGGAGAGAGATTTGGTGCTTTAGATAGCTTCATTTTCTAAATGGAAACTCGATTCTTGAGAAAATGATGCTCAGGGCATCCGCTATCAGTCAGGAATCAATCAGCTGTCGTAGATCTTTAAAGAGGTCATGGTCAGAAGTGTTACTGTTATGCTCTTTCTTTGCCTCTTAAGATCACTCAGTGAGTCTTGTCTGTAGCAGCCATTTCCTTCTATTTCTCTGGCATTGATAGGATGGCAAAAGCATATGATTGAGACTCGCCATGACTGACTATGAAATGGAGCTACCATTTAGCAACGAGTAATAACAGACATGGACAGTATTTGACATTGGTAGTGTCTGAGATACCTTGGTTATTTCCTATTCTAAGTAAGGGGGAAAGCTGCTTGCTCTAGTACCATTGTGTGGTAAGAGTGGGTACAAGTTGACTTTCGAATGGACATTTTATTATACAATATAACCAAAATATTTAACCAGATACTTATATTGCTAAACCACTGAACGAGTCTTGCTGTTCCCTATCAAGGCTCCAACACAGAGCTGGAGTGACTTCTGCTTAGTTTCTGTTAGTGGCTTAGGAGTGTATAGGAACACAGAAATTGGCTTTGTGTGATGGTGGAGGATGAAAACACCAAGGCAACACGTGTGGAACCAGGAGTCAGAAACTATTGATTACTGTTCCCAGTTTTACCACTGACTTTCTACAACACTTTGGGCAAATCATTGAGACACACTGTTCCTTAGTTTCCCCATTTGTAAAATTGGGATACTGCCTGTATTGCAATGGTGTTATATAGATTAACTACTGTAGCTAATATTCATAAAAGGCTTTGAAGATGCAGAGTGCTGTGTTAATATTATAACTATTATCATCAATCTGATTATGATGGCCCTATTTCTCACTATCCCTTATAAATGTTTTTAGACATGTGATGGCCTTTAGCTGAGAGCAACAGGATTACAACAGGTTCGACAGAAAAAAAGGAGAATTTATTTTGTTCCATCTGTTCATAGACCTGACTGCAAAACTTACACCTTCTAATTATGTTTCACTTGCTGGATAGCTTGCCTGACAGGAAAGTCTACTTCACAAGGGAAGTTTGAAGCTAGCAGACTCCATCTGCAAGTCATCTTCACTCCTAGGGCTTTGAAACAATGATCCATTTAATAGCTGGGTTACGGGATAGGATGGGACAGAGGAGGACATCAGGTGGAATATTAAAGCAGTCTTTAACCAGTTTATAAAGAAACTAACTCATGCAGGCCTGCTGATGGGGGGAGTTCAGCACCCACTGTTTTTTTTCCAGCCCTGGAGCACCCACGGAGTTAGACTTAGGCACTTCAGAATCTATGTCTTATTGAAAGTCAGTGAGATTTAGGCCCTTTGGCAATGGGACTTAAGTTCCTAAATCACTTAGGTGCTTTTGAAAATGTGACTCCTAATCTATTTGTGCCTTCCTGAGCTATGCAGAGGGATGATTGTTGTCCATCCCTGCAAAGTGCTTTGAGATGCTGTGGTATTAACTTAGATTCAGAAGACACATGACCTTTCTGTGCTAGACCTGGTGCCAAGTTTGTTCTTCTGAGACAGTGCTCCAGAGAGAAGAGTGCAGGCTTTTTACAATGTCCTTGACTGTGCTTCCTGGCTGCCATGTTAATATTTTTTGCATTCCTTGAGGTCAGAATTCCATTTTCTGTGACTGCTGGCATATGTAACATTTCCCAGATATGACAATCAAAGAAGTTCAATTTCAATTAACAAAAGTAGTATTTATTGTCTACTAACAGAATTGAAAGAAAAGAAGTTAAAACTTAGGGCTAGTTTACACTGGTGCTTTTACAGTGCTGCAACTTGCTGCGCTTGGGGGGGGGAGAGTGTTTTTTCACACCCCTGAGCCAAAAAGTTGCAGCGCTGTTAATTGCCAGTGTAAACAAGTCCTTATATACATTAAATTGCAGGCTACCCAGAGACAATGGAAGCTAGACTGAATTGATAAATTCAGGTTAAATTCACAAAGCCTAATTCATTCATGCCTGGGATAAGGAGATGTCATTCTATTGAAGTTATGGATTTACATCCACTTATACTAACTCTGAATTTGACCAATAGAAATTGCAGATGAAAATGCCTTGTTAGGTCATCTCCCGGCCAGTGCAGAACAGCTCTCTGTAGTTACAACAGATTGAAATATTACCTCGTTTGCACTAATGCAGAAATTTTCCTGGCTTCTGATAGCCGTCAGAGATTTAGCCTGTTTGGGATTGGCACCTCTTCAGAGAAATTGCATGTAGCAGGTACGGATAATTGTTCTAGGTCACACCTTGCTCCAAGCAAATCTCTATTAACAACATGTAATTTACAGTTTCATACTAGTGTCCTTCTTTTGCTCTGGAATGAAATATATTTTTGGATGAGATATCGATAGAGAAATACAAACACATGGAAAATCATAAATGCAAACAGGCAAAATACTGGGCAGGTGGACTATGATGTCACATTTTCATCATCATGTAATGAAAATTAGCTCTCCACTAGTAAAAGTGACTGGCTTTCCATTATAATCCTCGCTCTCCCCACTAGCACCCTCTAAATTTATAAAAACTCAGCCAATTCAGTTGGCATTTCTCATATGCTTCCCTATGCCAGAAAATTATTTTAACTTTTTTTTTTTTTTTGGAGGGGAGCGGGGTGGTTGGGGGTTGGAGGGAGTTTGTGAAACTGATGGTGTATGTGAGAGATGACATCATTAAATTGTTCTTATTTTGGGGAGGCCTGGAATCTCCAAATACACTTTCTTTTACTGAGCTCAACAAGTAGGAGAGGAATAAAATCCTACTGGATTCTTTTTGTATTGTGTATTCTTTTTCACCTGTGACTTATGGCACATTTATTCAATAATATCAAAGTGCTCTACAGACATATATCCTCCTTTACAGTTTGGAAAGCTGTGACTCATGCAGTTTAAGTGAGATTGCCAGAAGTCACACAGCAAGTTAGAAACAGAGCTAGTATTAGAACCTATTCTCCTGATTCTTTTCTCTTATCTAGTCCACTAGACCACACTGCTTCCTGAGCAAGTCACTTTTACCTCTGTTTCTTTTTCCCAGACAATACTATTAACTTTACCTACTGCACAGCCGTGTGGAGAGGGTATTTAGAGGAATTAAGTCAAATTTCCAGGCACAAACAGTTTAGAATGTAAATTTATCATCAGATTTTCATGAACACAAATTGTCTCTACTTCACATTGTGTTAGTCAAGAGAGATATAAATCCCCAATTTAATCCAAGACAATGACTATAGCTTTGGTCTAAGATACCAGAAGAAGCCTTTTGATCTACCTAGACTGTTCCAGACCCACCCTTCTCAGATTCTTTGGGAGCTGCTCTTTTAACCAAAGAGAGAGAGAGAGAGAGTGAGTGAGCACATGATTTCCAACACTTGCCTGTGGAATTACACACCCAGTTCTTTCATTTCACTTACCAGTTCGAAGTTATACAACAGTACTCCAATACAAAATTGAACAGCAGTACAAAGCTCTCTGTAATATATCTATCTATCTATCTATCTATATATATATAGTATAATACAACTTCCTAGATAAGCAATAGATTATAGACCAAATAGCAATACTTCAATATATTCATAGCCAAAAATCTTTGTTAAACTGGAGTTAAGATTGGAAAAAATGTATCCATAATTTAAAGGATAACAACCTTAATAAATACTGTACTTAAAAAGAAAGAGAGCCAGAAAATTCCATGCTAAGGCTATATTTAAAAACACTCCTAAACATTGGAAACTATACAGCAAACAACCTTAACTGTGCCTGCTATTCTTGCCTCCATGTGCATTCTCTCATCTCCCTAAAATGCTACCACTTGCCTCCACGGGTGGGGAAACTTGATTGGGCTGGGGCAAAAGGGGGCAGTCCCAGCAGTTTGGGAGGGAGGCACTCACTGAGAGACACCAGGTAGCTCCTCCCCTACCCACTGGTGTCTCTGGTACCCATTGGTCAGGTGGGGGAGAAAAGGGGGGCTGATTGGCCAGCATTCCCAGCTCTCAGGATTTAACTTGGAACAGGGGCAACACAGAGCCTCTCTCAACTCCATTCCAGCAGCCCCACCCTATCCACCCTGAACCAGCAATGGGAATCTGGCCTGACAGGAGTTAATGGGTTATATGGCAAGACCTGTAACCCCTGCACTGGAGCCGATTAAATGCCTGGTATAGGAGAGTATGGGTGATGGGTGGGTAGCGTCTCTCCCCTGCGTTTAAAGTTTAATACAAGTTGTGGCCTACCACTTAAAATCCATCCATGTGTCTGACCTCATTTCACAGCTGTATCTGTATCAGTCTTCCCATACCCCTCTTGTAAAGCACCACAGTTTGACATTGTCCATACCTATGTAAGCCTGTTCTCTCCAATTTTCCTATTGTTTCATATGCTGCTGACAAATGGCCCACTTCTCTGCTTCTAGACCTGTGCTAGTATCTGTCATGTTTCTCCTGATTCTGCTTCACCATTGGAGCAATGAGTCACGAGTGGCTAGCAAGAGAGGTGGACCATTTTGAAGCAACTCTAGAGATTAAAGAAGGTTTTAGCGTGGGCGGATGGGCTGACGTGAAACAGAGTTGCTCCAGACCAGTGTCCTAAATCACTCTACCAACCATCTGCAAGAAACCTTTCCTTCCCTTTTCCCCCTCAAAATTCTTAGAAAATAGTTACTTTCCAGGCATATAGTCTCCACTCATCACATTCATTTTAGAGTAACTTTGCTTGTTGGATAGTCTTTATTCTTGCTGTAATCAACTAATTATATCATTCTATGTTATTTTTAAGTTAAAAAAATAATGAAACCGTATTTTTTTTCTCTTTGGAATATAGTACGATCCAAAATGTTGAAAAATAAATAGTATTTTTCACTAATATTCAAGAATTTTTTTTTAAAATGCATTTTACTAATTTAGGCCTGATTCACCTGTGCACTTTACTCCAGTTTTACAAGCTACTGAACCAAGTCTGTTATATCAGGCAGTGATGGAGAATACATATGCCTCCTTACTGATAAGATTTGATACTTTGTAGGTTTTGGTTTTGAATGCTAGTTTCTCTCTTTTTTCAAAAATTAGTGCCTAAAGTTAGGATCCTAAATCATTATTTTGGTCCCAGTTCAGCAAGGCGTTTAAAAATATGCTCAACTATAAGCATGGGAGTAGTCCATTGATTTTAATACAACTTCTTACATACTTAAATTTAGCTGAATCAGATGATGTAAATAAATGGCTTGGTTTTAAGCGATGAGCACCCAGCAGCTCACATTAATTTCAATGATAGCTACAGGGTTCTCAGTTTGTTTGTTTTTTAAAATCAGAACACTTATTTAGGAGCTTAATGTAGTTATGTACTTTTGCATACCTTGTCCATTATTATGAAACAAAGCAGTTGAAAAATAAAAAGTAGTTCTTTTTTCTGAGCATCTTCTTGTTTGGTAAATAAACTGAAGAATCTCCTGTAGAGCTCAGAGATTAAATTGTTAAAATAAAAGAAAATGAGTGCCAAGGGTATGTATTTAAGAGTTGTTAATTGTATTTACAAAGTAGAACTTGTTCTCTGTCCTTTGTAATCGGCATAATATTTAAAGCAGAGCCAAATGGTTTGCCAAACTTCTGTGGCTTCCAGGCACCTTAGGATGACTGTTCTCTCATATATATATATATATAGAGAGAGAGAGAGAGAGAGAGAGATGAGGTTACAGAGGCTCTCCATAGTGTATAAAAAAGAAGAAGCAACTGAAAAAGAGTTCAGTTACTTCAGAGACTGAAAACAGATGTTTTAACAGGCCCAGAGGTAACCGTGTGTGTGAGACACCGTGTATGCATTGTATATATCTTACCAGAGATATTTCAATTGATACACAGTGCCCTCCTAGCTGCGGCCATGTTTTGTACAATGACATGGAAGGACAGAATTTCTCTGATCACTTGAAAATATTCCTAATGTCAGTAATGCAGTACAATCCAGTTTTCAAAGGGTTTTGAAGACATCTGAGAGGATTTGGCAAGCAAGGAAGCACATACGTGATGTGTATTGAAGCTTAGTTGTGTCTCCAGACAGTGGCTCATTGGAGCTGGATATTATTATGATATGTACTGCAAGGAAGACTAGGGGCCTCCAATTAGGGATTAGGGTCCTATTGTTCTAGGTGCTGAACAAACACATAATGTAGAGATAGTCCCTGCCCTGGAGTATCTAAGTATGAGGGAAGGGACAACAGGTGGATACAACAAACAGAAGGGGAGCACAAGATAACAATGAAATGATTAATGGACCACATTGTGGGAGAAGGACTGTACAAAACTCTGTTGTTGTTTTTTTTAATGTATCTCTTCCCAGTAATTCTAGATCTTGGATAAATTTCAAAAAAATACCTGTATCTGATCATATTTCCCTTTTGGCATATGGTAGAGACATGTTCCATCTACATTCCTACTGCTGTGGGGATATATTGTAGTATATCGCTCTGCAAATTTTTGTCTTCCCTTTTGTTCTTTTTTTTTTTAACTCCACTTACACAATATTTTCTAGCCAGAACCTTTTAAAGATGATTCTTTAAGAAGATAGCTTTAAAATCTTTGTTATGGAAACAGATTTAACATAAGAACATAAGAAAGGCCGTACCGGGTCAGACCAAAGGTCCATCTAGCCCAGTATCTGTCTACCGACAGTGGCCAATGCCAGGTGCCCCTGAGGGAGTGAACCTAACAGGCAATGATCAAGTGATCTCTCTCCTGCCATCCATCTCCATCCTCTGACGAACAGAGGCTAGGGACACCATTCTTACCCATTCTGGCTAATAGCCATTTATGGACTTAGCCTCCATGAATTTATCCAGTCCCCTTTTAAACATTGTTATAGTCCTAGCCTTCACAACCTCCTCAGGTAAGGAGTTCCACAAGTTGACTGTGCGCTGCGTGAAGAAGAACTTCCTTTTATTTGTTTTAAACCTGCTGCCTATTAATTTCATTTGGTGACCCCTAGTTCTTGTATTATGGAAATAAGTAAATAACTTTTCCTTATCCACTTTCTCAACATCACTCATGATTTTATATACCTCTATCATGTCCCCCCTTAGTCTTCTCTTTTCCAAACTGAAGAGTCCTAGCCTCTTTAATCTTTCCTCATATGGGACCCTCTCTAAACCCCTAATCATTTTAGTTGCTCTTTTCTGAACCTTTTCTAGTGCTAGAATATCTTTTTTGAGGTGAGGAGACCACATCTGTACACAGTATTCGAGATGTGGGCGTACCATGGATTTATATAAGGGCAATAATATATTCTCAGTCTTATTCTCTATCCCCTTTTTAATGATTCCTAACATCCTGTTTGCTTTTTTGACCGCCTCTGCACACTGCGTGGACATCTTCAGAGAACTATCCACGATAACTCCAAGATCTTTTTCCTGACTCGTTGTAGCTAAATTAGCCCCCATCATGTTGTATGTATAGTTGGGGTTATTTTTTCCAATGTGCATTACTTTACATTTATCCACATTAAATTTCATTTGCCATTTTGTTGCCCAATGTAGGCATGTAGGCATGATTCTCATTTTGTATTGTATATTGCTTCTGTCTACCAGGGTTTCTGTCAATCAGCTGGAGAAGACATTCTGGTGTCTTTTCTCTTGGGGAATTTATAAACTGTTGATCTTCTTCGAGTGCTTCTTCACGTCCATTCCACATTAGGTGTGTGCGCGCTGCGTGCACAAGTGTCGGAAACTTTTTCCCTTAGTGGCTCCCGGCAGGGCCCTCGCCAGAGTGGTGCCACTATGCCATACATATGTGCCATACGTATATACCCCTGCTGGCCCGACCCCCTCCAGTTCCTTCTTACCGTCCGTGGTGGCCTTGGAACAACCTCTTGCTGTCGTAAGTGAAGCAATCCCTTAGCCTTAGAGTTGCATAGCTGTTATCAGTTAGTTAGCATTTCATTGTTGTTGGACACTTAATAGATTAGGTTCTTGGAGGATTCCAGCACCCGCCGCGGATTTAAGGCCCAAGGATTTAAGGCTTGCGCCATGTGCCACAAGCCTATGCCGGTTAGTGACCCCCACGATTCCTGTCTGCGTTGCCTGGGGGAAGCTCACCAAACAGAAGTGTAAGATTTGCAAGGCCTTTAAGCTGAGAACAAAGATAGAGAGAGACTTTCACTTAAAGCAGTTGTTGATGGGATGCCGTGCTGCAGCCTTTGGGCCTGGAACGCCCGACGCCGGCCTCAGCCTCCTCGGTGTGGAGCGCCCCAGAGTTGTCAAAAGACCCAGTACTGGCCAAGCACCACAAGCTGCTGGCCTCGGAACGCCAAAGTAGGCCCCGGCACCGCTTATCCTCCCCGGTGTGGCCAAAAGCAAAACCAAAGGAGGGGCACGGGCACTGCCAGCAAAGGAGACTGGCGCCATATCAGGCCCCAGGTGCCAGGAAGAGTGTGATGGACACTGCACCGACTTCAGCACTGGTGGCACCGTCGCCACAAGTCCCACCGAGTCCGGCCGTAAGTGAACTCAGTGCGGACGAAGGGCTCGAGGGCATAATAGATCAGCCCTCCACGCCTGACACCTTTAAGGCTGCAAAAGACCTCATCGGATTGTCAGCGGTGAGCCCCCTCACTGCCAGGGAGAAGCCTCCGGCACCCGGACCCAGGGTGCCATCGAAGGGAAAGCCAGCAATGGTGCGCCATTCGAGGACACCATCCTAGCACCGCTCCTGGTGTTGGTCCCGGTCGAGCTCCGAGTCTGTGGACTTCCAGTTACCCTTGACTCACAGGGAAGTCTCGGTACCAGAAGCGAGTCAATGCATGGGGTTAGTGCAAGACACACAGTGCTCCCTGGTGCCCGCCCCCCCAAGACCAGCACCAGGAGGAGACGAGCCAGGAGTCGCCGAGGGCTCCCAGAAGGCCCCGGTCCTGGTCTTGGGAGCATCAGTACCAGTCCCAGTCCCGGTCCAGAGAGCAGCGGTACCAGTCGCGCTCCTGATCAGCAAGAAGTCAATTGTCAACCTCCCACCAGCACAGATCGACGGCACCACCGTGGCCCTTGTGCTCAGCATCGCCGGAGGCCGGCGCGGACTCGGGCTGATACAGCTACCCGCAATGGGCTCCGGACAGCAGGGAACAACAAACTGGTGGCAACCACAATGGGGACTGCCAGGACACTGGCCCTTCTGGACCCCTTGGGCCTACTACCAGCAACAAGGTGCTCCCTCCAGGGTCAGCTACTCAGTACAGTGGTCCCGGTTCCCGCACCTATGCTCTTCCGAAAGGGAAGCTATTGTGTCCAAGCCAGCTGCAGCCTCGCCGAGCGAGAGAGCGGAGAGTCCGGCACCGTACTCGGTGCTGACATAAGGCCACCAGCCCCGGCTTGAGCCAGAAGCACCTCCCCTGGGGGAGGGAGACCAGCCAGAGGAAGCTGAGCAGCTGCTAACTTCCTCGTCATCCTGGATGAAGCAATAGCAGGCACGGTGGTAACAGGACCTCCCCCAATAGACCACAGAGCCCACCAAGAGCTGCTACGTAAGGTGGCCCATAACTTGGGGTTGCAAGCCGAGGAGATGGTTGAACAGGAGGACCCCATGGTGGACGTTGTGAGCCCAGAAGGTCCATCCAGAATAGCGCTCCCGGTCATTAAGACCATTCAGTCTAATTACACGACTATATGGCAGACCCCGGCATCCAGCGCACCAACAGCCAAAGGTGTGAAGTGCAAGTACTTCACCCATCAAAAGGATATGACTTCTTGTTCTGCCACCCAAGCCCATATTCCTGGTAGTCTGGGCGGTAAACGAGAGAGCGCCATGGGCAACAGGCCTCAGCCCCTAAGGCCAAGGTAGCAAAACGCCTAGACCTGTTCAGCAGGAAGGTGTATTCATCAGGGGCCTTCCAGTTGAGGATTGCTCAACAGGCATAACTTCAACTCCTGGGCGGCAGTGGGGAAGTTTAAGGACAACCTCCTGCAGGGCTCCCAACAGGAATTCATGGCCCTCGTGGAGGAAGGCAAGGCCGTAGCGAAAACCTCCCTCCAAGCGTTCTTGGGCTCAGAGGACGAAGCAGCCAGGACAATCACATTGGGCGTAGTCATGCGACACTCGGCATGGCTTCAGGAGTCAGGTCTGCTGCCTGAGGTCCAGAATTCGCTCCAGGACCTCTCCTTCAAAGGGTCCGGACTCTTCTCGGACCAGACGGACACAAAGCTGCATAGCCTCAAGGACTCTAGAGCTACACTCAAGTCAATGGGTATGCACACCCCGGCAACTCAGAGGAAGCCCTTTAAGCCTCATCCTCCTCCCCAGCGCTAGTACCAGCCTCGTCCTTGACAGGAGACTTACCTCAGGTGAGGTGGAGACAACAGGAAGCAGTGCAATAATAACAAGTCCAGTAGGCCGGGCCAGAGCCAAGGCCAACATAAATCTCAGCTGGGCCCTAAGCCAGGCTTTTGAAGGTGCGCTCGAGGACAGCATACCAGATCAACTACCGGATCCATCCCCTTGTTTCCTCAACCGCCTGTCCCACTTCTCCCGTGCGTGGTCCAGCATTACATCGGACCGTTGGGTGTTACGCACGATGCGAAGCGAGTACATGCTACAGTTTTCCTCCCTGCCTACCCCCCACTTCCCTTCCCCGTCCCTCTTCAGGGACCCTTCTCATGAGCATCTCCTAGAAAAGGAGGTTCACTCGCTCCTAGAGGTGGGGCGGTACAGATAGTACCTTTAGACCTCAAGGGGAAAGGGTTCTACTCCCGCTATTTCCTCATTCCCAAGGCCAAAGGGGGCCTTCAACCCATTCTAGACCTGTGCAGGCTCAACAAGTTCCTGGTCAAGGCCCGGTTCCGCATGGTCTCTCTGGGCACCATCATCCCTTCCCTGGATCTGGGAGACTGGTACACTGCCCTCGACATGAAGGACGCGTACTTTCATATCGCCATCCACCCAGCGAATCGCCAATTCCTGCACTTCACCGTGAACCAGGAACATTACCAGTTCGTGGTTTTACCGTTTGGCCTAGCTGCGGCCCCACAGGCATTCACAAAATGCATGGCGGTAGTGGCGGCATTCTTGTGGAGGCAGAGGATTCAGGTTTACCCATACCTCGACGACTCGCTCCTGGCGGGTTGGTCTGAAGAAGAGGTTCGGTCCCACGTGCAGACGGCATTGAGTGTATTCCGCAAGCTGGGGCTCCTGGTCAACATTCCCAAGTCCACTCTCGTTCCAGTGCAGAGAGTGGAATTCATAGGGGCGGTCCTAGACACGGTATAGGCAGGGCGAGTCTTCCGGAGTCACGATTCCTGGCCATCCAGCAAGCAGTGAACACCCTGTGCCGGTTCCCCACTACAACAGCCAGATGTTGCCTGCAGCTGCTAGGCCACATAGCATCTTGCACACATGTGGTCAAGCATGCCAGACTGAGACTCAGGACTCTGCAGGCTTGGCTTGCTCAGGCAGGCACCCCTAGACTTGATAGTGACAGCCCCGGGGGACGTGCTGGACTCCTTGATGTGCTGATAGTCCCAGACCGTGGTTTGCGAAGGCATCCCCTTTGCTGCACAACAGCTGGACTTGACGCTGGTAACAGATGTGTCAGACCTCGGATAGGGAGCTCACCTGGGGGACCTCAGGGCTTGTGGTCAGGGGCAGAGCGATCACTCCATATCAACGTGAAGGAGCTCAGGGCAGTTCGTTTAGCATGCCAGACCTTTCACGCCACTCTGAGTGGTCACAACGTGACAATTCTCACGGACAACATGACCGCCATGTTTTACATAAACAAGCAGGGCGGAGCCCGTTCCTCCCTGCTCTGTCACGAGGCTCTCCTCTTCTGGAACTTTTGCATAGCCCATGCCATTCACCTCGAGGCAGTGTATCTCCCAGGAGAGCAAAACGATTGAGCTGCTCAATTGCCTGCCGCTGTTTTCCGCGGCACGTCGGCAGAAGGTCCTTCTTTGGCAGTGCGACGGGAGCGGAACCGGAAGCTCCCGTGCGCTTCATGGGGAGCGCACAAAATGCCACCCCCCGAATTCTGCCTAGGGCGCCAGAAAGTCTGGCGCCGCTCCTAGCCAACTGGAAGAGGTTCTCGTGCTGGTGTGGGCCACAACAGGTGCAGCCACACCAGGCCTCAGTGCCAGCCATTCTAGAATACATACTGCACCTCAAGCAGCAAGGGCTGGCCCCATCCTCGATTAAGGTGCACCTGGTAGCTATCTCTGCCTTCCAGCCAGTTTTCAGGTAGCTCATTTTTTTTCCCACCCAGTGGGTCTGGAAAGGATGTTCCCTTACTCACGCCCCCCCCCCCCCAGTCCCTCCATGGAATCTCAACTTAGTCCTTTCTAAGCTCATGGGGCCTCCATTCGAGCCCCTGGCTACCTGCTCCCTTCTCCACCTTTCCTGGAAGGTGGCATTCCTGTTGGCTATCACCTCAGTCAGAAGGGTATCTGAGCTGAGGGCTCTCACCTCGGAGCCACCATACACTGTGTTTCACAAAGGCAAGGTGCAGCTCTGCCCACACCCTAAGTTCCTCCCAAAGGTGGTCTCACAATTCCATCTAGGCCAGGACATTTGTCTGCCGGTGTTTTTTCCCAAACCTCATGCGGACCTGAGTCACCACAGCCTGCACACCTTAGATATCCGCCAAGTGTTGGCATTCTACTTGGAGCGCACCAAGCCCTTTC
Source organism: Mauremys mutica (assembly GCF_020497125.1). Taxonomy (NCBI): domain Eukaryota; kingdom Metazoa; phylum Chordata; order Testudines; family Geoemydidae; genus Mauremys; species Mauremys mutica. Next base: position 45,916,444 of record NC_059076.1, read on the forward strand.
ATAAATCCACGCAGCTGTTCATGGCCATAGCTGAGAGGATGCGAGGCTTTCCGGTGTCGGCGCAGCAAATCTCATCGTGGATTACGGACTGCATTCGGGCATGTTATGACCTTGCAGGTGTCTTGGCTCCGGCGGACATGGCCCACTCAACCAGAGCACAGGCAGCTTCCTCAGCCTTCCTGGCACAGGTCCTGATCCAGGAGACCTGCAGGGTGACCACCTGGTCATCAGTGCACACCTTCATGCCCCACTACGCAGTCAACCAGCAGTCACGGGAGGAGCGACAGTTGGCAGGGCGGTCCTCCTGTAGATTGTTTTGTGACTCCTACCCTCCTCCAAAGGTAAGCTTGTGAGTCACCTAATGTGGAATGGATGTGAACAAGCACTTGAAGAAGAAAAAACGGTTACTTATCTTTTCGTAACTGTTGTTCTTTGAGATGTGGTGTTCACGTCCATTCCACCACCCATCCTCCTACCCCTCTGTCGTAGTCACTGGCAAGAAGGAACTGGAGGGGGTCAGGCCAGCGGGGGTATATAAGCACGGCACAGTGGCGCCACTCTGGCGGAGGCCACCGGGAGCCACTAAGGGAAAAAGTTTCCTGTGCTTGTGCACGTGGTGCGCTCACACCTAATGTGGAATGGACGTGAACAACATAACATGCCCCATTTTTTCTAGTGGCTGGAGGGGTCTGACTTAAAGGTACCTGATGCTGCATTTCTACTAGACTCCAAATTCTTGTTGAGGGCAAGTGGAGTTTTGGTAGTTCAAGGAATATGAAATTGGGCACCAAGAGTGAGTTAGGTTAGAATGGCATGTAACGACGAAGGGCCTGGTTCTGATTTCATTGATATCAATTTGACACCTGTGTGACTGATGGAGTTGCTCACTTACTCTGACATAAGTGAGAACAGAATCAGGCCTTGATCTTTAAATACTTGAAGTATGATGGTTTTAGTAATTTGGAATTATTTTAATGACTTCATGTAGTCTTTTCAATGTACTATTCAATATATGCTTATCTATGAACACAACACACAAGATATGGTATACATCTTACCAGACCTATTTAACATTTACTAAAAAAACAAATTCTTCTAATGCTGTCTTGTCTTGGAGTTGCAGCTAGCAAGAGATGTTAAGAGTAACAAGAAGGTTTCTTCAGGTGTGTTAGCAACAAGAAGAAAGTCCAGGAAAATGTGGGCCCCTTACTGAATGAGGGAGGCAACCTAGTGACAGAGGATGTGGCAAAAGCTAATGTACTCAATGCTTTTTTTGCCTCTGTCTTCACGAACAAGGTCATCTCCCAGACTATCGCACTGGGCAGCACAGCATGGGGAGGAGATAACCAGCCCTCTGTGGAGAAAGAAATGGTTTGGGACTATTTAGAAAAGCTGGACGAGCACAAGTCCATGGGGCCGGATGCGCTGCATCTGAGGGTGCTAAAGGAGTTGGTGGATGTGATTGCAGAGCCATTGGCCATTATCTTTGAAAACTCATGGCAATCGGGGGAGGTCCCGGGTGACTGGAAAAAGGCTAATGTAGTGCCCATCTCTAAAAAGGGGACGGAGGAGGATCCAGGGAACTACAGGCCAGTCAGCCTCACCTCAGTCCCTGGAAAAATCATGGAGCAGGTCCTCAAGGAATCAATTCTGAAGCACTTAGAGGAGAGGAAAGTGATCAGGAACAGTCAGCATGGATTCACCAAGGGCAAGTCATGCCTGACTAACCTAATTGCCTTCTATGATGAGATAACTGGCTCTGTGGATGAAGGAAAAGCAGTGGATGTGTTATTCCTTGACTTTAGCAAAGCTTTTGATATGGTCTCCCACAGTATTCTTGCCAGCAAATTAAAGACGTATGGGCTGGATGGATGGACTATAAGGTGGATAGAAAGCTGGCTAGATCGTCGAGTTCAACGGGTAGTGATCAATGGCTCCATGTCTAGTTGGCAGCCGGTATCAAACGGAGTGCCCCAAGTATCGGTCCTGGGACCGGTTTTGTTCAATATCTTCATTAATGATCTGGAGGATGGCATGGTTTGCACCCTCAGGAAGTTTGTAGATGACACTAACCTGGGAGGAGTGGTAGATACGCTGAAAGGTAGGAATACCATACAGAGGGACCTAGACAAATTAGAGGATTGGCCCAAAGGAAATCTGATGAGGTTCAACAAGGACAAGTGCCGAATCCTGCACTTAGGACAGAAGAATCTCATGCACTGTTATAAACTAGGGACCCACTGGCTAGGCAGCAGTTCTTTAGAAAAGGACGTAGGGGTTACAGTGGATGAGAAGCTGAATATGAGTCGACAGTGTGCCCTTGTTGCCAAGAAGGCAAACAGCATTTTGGGCTGTATAAGTAGGGGCATTGCCAGCAGATCGAGGGATGTGATCATTCCCCTCTATTTGACATTGGTGAGGCCTCATCTGGAGTGTTGTGTCCAGTTTTGGGCCCCACACTACAAGAAGGATGTGGAAAAATTGGAGAGTCCAGCGGAGGGCAACAAAAATAATTAGGGGGCTGGGGCACAGGATTTATGAGGAGAGGCTGAGGGAACTGGGCTTATTTAATCTGCAGAAGAGAAGAATGAGGCGGAATTTGATAGCTGCTTTCAACTACCTGAAAGGGGGTTCCAAAGAGGATGGATCTAGACTGTTCTCAGTGGTAACAGATGACAGAACAAGGAGTAGTGGTCTCAAGTTTCAGTGGGGGAGGTTTAGGTTGGATATTAGGAAAAACTTTTTCATGAGGAGGGTGGTAAAGCACTGGAATGGGAGGTGGTGGAATCTCCTTCCTTAGAGGTTTTTACGGTCAGGCTTGACAAAGCCCTGGCTGGGATGATTTAGTTGGGGATTGGTCCTGTTTTGAACAGGGGGTTGGACTAGATGACCTCCTGAGGTCCCTTCCAACCCTGATATTCTATGATTAAACAGCATTATCGTTGGCCCCTGAACACACGCACTCCCTCTCTTAACCCTCTGTGACCTGGGAGCCCTGACTTAAAAAGAACACCTTCCTGAACTTTTCGTCTAAACCAGTAAATCTCCGTCAAAAGATTTGGCTTTGACAAAACAGCATATTTTTGCCAACATGAAATTTTGTCAAAAATGTTCAGACCAGTTCTAATTAGAATACCTGTGTATCATACAAAACTGTTACAAAGCTTGATTAATTAGTTCAATGTTACAAAATCCTTTGATTATGAAAAGTGTAATGTAAATGCTTAGTATTATTAGTATGATATCTTCCCCAGGTGGTGTAATTTTAAGTATTTATTTCCATGAAACCTTTAAACGGTTTTACCTGTACAGCTCCTGAATGCAAAATGTGAATGATTTGTAACCAGTGCATTGAAGGTAGAAAGAGTAAGAGAACTCTTTTACAGCATGGCTAATTTTTAATATAGCTCATCAAAGGCTAACACTTTTACTTGAGGTTAGTGTATGACTCACAATGATTATCCACACCCACTACCTCTCCTTCCACTTATACATTTAAAAAAAAAGGTTAAAGCTATATATAAGTAAAGATAATTGAAAGTTGACACACTTCCAACGCTCCCAGCTAAAGAATATTGAACTGTAGAATTGCAGTGCATTAGAATAAAATTTCGACACAAAACTCTCATCAAAACACATGCATTGTTGTTTTTATTTTGTGTTGCTCCTTTAACTCACCAAGTAGAGTTGTGACTTTTATCCATAATACTGCACATGTGCAGTAGGCCGTTATTTCTGTACGAACTATAGTTAATAGTCTCAAGAGACAGTGGTGTCCCCTGGGGTGGTAGTCTTTCCAGTGTACAGTTTAAACGGAGAGGCATTTAAGGGTGTATTGGGTCTTCAGTCTTTCTCTGGACTAGACCTGGTTGGGATTTTTCTGATGAAGTTGTTTTTAATTGGAAAACATCAATCTGTCCAAACTGAAATATTTCATAGAAATGCTCCAGTGTTGATTAATATTTTACAGAAATACAGCTCGTTTCCTTGCCTGGCCGGCTTCTGGAAAGCCAGAGCTTGGGATCTGGCCATGCCACCATGAGGACCTCTCAGAGTTGTAGACCCCAGATTTCTAGGACTTCTCAGAGCCAGGAGCTTGGGAACCGTGGCTCTAGATGGAGTTTTCAGGGCTTCTAGGTTTCCCAGTCTATGGTGGGAGTTTTCCCTAACTCCCAGGGACTCCCTGGACTGCCAGTGAGTCCCCTGGAGGCATTGCAGCTGGCTTCTCTATTTCTTTTTTTAAAAAACCAATGAACTGAAACAGTTTGATTTTTCTGAAATATTTTTTTTATTTCCTTTCTGTGTGAAATTTCTTAATTTCAAGTTTTTGTTCCGAATCAGAATGAAAACTTTTTTGAAATATTGAAATTTCCTATGGAATGGAAATTCCAAGTTTTGACTGCTGGCGTTGTAACATGGGTTTACACAGCTTAGCACAACCCAAATTTTAAAATACACCTTTTTTCCTAGTGAGGGCACAGCTGTAAAATGGAGTTTGGAATTATTATAGGCGGCGATGATAGCCTCGACAATAATTATGGTTGCCCAAGTTTGTTATAAAATCTCGTTTTCAGTTGCTTATAACTTTGCCAAACTTTAACCGTTTGGCCTGAATTTTCATGCTGGGTGTCTGCTGCAGGTTATTTTGTGGAAAATTTCATTTGAAATGGTTCTCACCTCCCAGAACAAGATTAGGGAAAAATAAATTGTTTTGTCCAAAGTATGTTTTGACCATGTTATACATTTTCTTACAGCCATTTGGTTGAGAAGCTTTAGCATCTCCATTCTTTGGAGCTGAGAGTTGAGCTTTGGCAGGCGTGTTGCTCCTTTCTCAGATATGTGCCTTTTGACATCCTAGTGCAAATCTACCCACATTTGACCAAGTTATGAGTCTCTGAAAATCTTAATTCACACATGCTCAATAAAAACTTGTTAGAGTTTGGCAACTAAATTTTCCAAAGATTCTGCTGTAATGAGTTCTCAGCATTCCTGTGCTATCTGCAAATAGCTGTGATATCTACTGGCATAATGTGGGTTCTATTTCCTTCTAGTAGGTGGCCCATGTAGTGGATGAGAGCCTACTACAGCTGTCAGTATATCTGTTAGTTCAACTGTACTATGAAGGCTCCAGCCCTACTGATGACCCCTGTGGGAGTCAATATGATTCCACATGATGGAATTTTTTTTCATTTTTAAATACCAAGATAATTACACATACCAAATTTATGAGAGAGAAAACTGGGGAAAACTTCTATCTATGCTGTTTATATACTAAGTTATAGCAACTTGGGCACTGATATAAAGAATCCATGTAGTCATGAATTTTATCCCATTTGGTTAAAAATAAAAAAAGACCAAGAAAGAAGAGAAAGTACAGACATTAACAACATAGTTAAATCCATATGGATATGTTTTTAAAAATTGTATATGAAAATGATGGCGTAGGCAATAGCAAATACAACTTCAGTGTGCTAGGGATTTAGCCTCAGGTGTTTGGCTGGTATCCCAAGCTATGTCAAATTATGCAAGGATAACCTATCATTGTGTGTTATGTGTAAAAGATACTGAAGTCTTGAGGGTGACATGTTTAGACAATGGGAATGGTTGGGCATGTTCCCCAGAGCAGATTTAAAATGTGCTTATCAAAGGAATTTAAAGAATATCCATTGTTCCACAGTTCATCTTTCAGATGAATTTTCCATTTCTGTTTAGAGCAGGTCTTATCTATCAGACTGTGTATGTATTCATTGTTAATATCTCTCCAGCTGTACTTGCAAGCTTAAGTGTTACACTTTCTTTTAGGAACTTCTGTGCTAAGAGGAAAGCTATGCTTGTCAGAAACACTTTTAAACAAGATTCTTCACAGTAACATTCTAACACAGTTTCAAAATGGTTTCTGTAGCCAATGTAAAGATGCCTAGACAACAATTTGTAAAATGTTTTGTAACATGGAGTCCCTGGTCTGTACCAGCCAGGGGAACCATTTTGAAACCACCTTAGCACCTCTCTGTAAGCAGAAGTGTTAAAAGTTCTGGATAACAGTTTCCTTTTAACATGGATGGGACCTAATGAAACTTTCTCTGCCTCTTCTGAAAATTGCTTAAATACTGTCATTAGGCATCTTGTTGAAGAAAAGTCATCCTCCTTCCTTGGTATTGTACGTAACGTTGCCGAAGGAGTTTCTAGTCTATCAGTCCAGAATAAGATTGGGAAACTATTACTAGGAATGGTCAAACTTTTTCCATTGAAATATTTTTGATGGAAAATTAGATTTTTGATTGTTTTTCATAAAGTGTCTAGTTTCCAAAGAGAAAAATGATTTTTTGTTGAAAAACTTTAAAACCAAACCATTTTCAGTTTTTTGGCTGAAGCAAAAAAAATCTATTTGGAAAGACTGCCATAGTGCCCCCTGCGAGTAGTAATTCAAGCATCTCATGCCCCCATTCTTCCTTATGGTCTGTGTTCTCCCAGTGGACTATACCTCTCATGATGCACTGGAGTCAATGACTCCCATGATGCAACACTGCCACTCAGCAAGAGGAGCAATTATGGTGCATCTCAGGAGATATACTCTAGTAGGGTGCTCTATCTATAGAGGAGAATAGTGATGTAAGGCACCCAAACAAAAACTGCCATGAAACACCATGGCAGAATTTCTGAATCAAAGATTTTGGGTTTTAGGCCAAAAGCTTTGGGGTTTTTTATTTTGATAATTTTTCCACTTTTGAGGAAAAAATTTCACAAAGGGTTTAAAAAAAAACATACATTTTTCAGCTGTATCAAGCTGACAGAACTCCTAAAGGAAGTGCAGAGGAATTTGAAAATATCAAGGTTATATGAACTTCGCTGACATATGCTACAGGGAAGCCACTTGCCACCATTTAACATTTAGGGCCACATCCTCAGCTGGCGTAAATTAGCATAGTGCCATTGAAGGCAATGTTAATGCTACACAGATTTATAACAGATGAGGATATGGCCATTGCATCTTCACAGGCATGTGTGTATACATAGTAACAATGACTTGTTACATATAGCTAAGAATTAGATTTCATTAAAGTTGAGAGGGCTACCAGTGGAGTAAGGTACTATTCAGCACAAGTAAGGGTGTGTAAGAATCTGATAATGGGATTATTCACATGCTTAAAGTTAGGCAATGTGTTTAAGAACCTTGCTGAAATGGGGCCAGTGTTTGTAGGACCAGATTTATTCCCATGGAGATCCATCAAAAGGGAAAACTGTGGTGGCCATGAACTCTCTTCTGTTAGGGTGTACATAGCAAGCCATCATAGTCCCAAAAGAGCCCAGTGGTTGGGGAGGAGGCCTGGAAAGAGATGTGCTGATTCACTGCATTCCTCACACAGCCATTGCTGGACAAGGTTCTAACTGATCCTAGATCACAAGTCAAAGATGCCTTCTCCTAGCAGAGTGCTCAAGTTTGGACTTGTGGCAGCAACTCTGTTTGCCCTCCCTTGGAATGAATCCACTGTGGGACACAGAGGGATCAACTACACCTCTACCCCGATATAATGCTGTCCTCGGGAGCCAAAAAATCTTACCGCGTTATAGGTGAAACCGCATTATATCAAACTTGCTTTGATCCACTGGAGTGTGCCGCCCCGCTCTCCCAGAGCGCTGCTTTACTGCGTTATATCCGAATCAGGGCCGGCTCCAGGCACCAGCATTCCAAGCTGGTGCTTGGGGCGGCAATCTTCAAGGGGCGGCAGTCCCTGTTGTTTTGCCCCCAAGCAGCGTGCCGAATTGCCGCCGCGGACGGCGGGGGCAGTCCATGTGCCCTTAGGGCAGCACGTGCGTTTCCACGGTGGCGGCAATTCGGCAGCGGCTTCAGCTAAACATAGAAGCTGCCGCCGAATTGCCGCAGCTGCAGAAACGCGCTTGCCCTCTAAGGGCACACAGACTGCCCCCGCCGTCCGCAGCAGCAATTCAGCACGCTGCTTGGGGCGGCGAAAACTGTAGAGCCGGTCCTGATCCGAATTTGTGTTGTATTGGATCGTGTTATATTGGGGTAGAGGTGTAGTGCTGATTCAGTACACTGTGTAAGGTTGGATATATTCAGCCCATTCTCGGCTTAAAAATAACACTTGCTAAAACTAATGCACTTCAATACAGTTTTCATCAGATATGACTGTCACTAATAGAATGTAATATACTACCTGACTTAGTGCCACTGCTCTAATGGTTCATTAGGATCCTAGTGCTTTTATTCCATTACTGTTGTGTCACTGTGATACTCAACATGGAATCTGGGGACGGTAACGGAAGGGATACATTAAGCATTGTAAATAGTAATACAAAGCAGATCCTGAAACAAATTCACCAAAATGTTCACAGTGGGTAGCTAAAATTATGTACCTAAATCCCTATTTTAGACACTCAAATATAAAATAGCCTGATTTTTTTTAGAGGGGATGAGCAGATCCAGCTCCCATTTAAATAAAATATATATAATACACACAAACGTATAAAATAAAAAATCATATTTTAAAATGTTGGGCTTTATGTAGAAGTGCACTAGCTGAATAATCGCCTGGGAAAAGAGCTATACCTCATATCTGGGAGAACGTACGCATGATCCTATCTCTTATAGCTGGACAGTGAAACTGAAAGTGACTCACTCGCTGGAAAATGCAGTTTATTTCCCATTGTGCGCGCACACAAATGCTTTCTAGCAATTATAATTCTTCCATTGATTACCACTGGAACTTACTTGGAATGCTTGAATTGTATCAGTGACCATTTAAATGTTTTCTTCTACATTTTTGGATATGGCAATGTTAAATCAAAAATATTGTAGCATTGTTTTAAAAGTTAACACAAACTTAATGATTTTACAAAAAAGAAAAAGAAAAAATAGACAATCAGATTACATATTCAATTCCATGAACTTTTTACAGATATTTTGGATCTGTTTCTAGATTAGCGTAACAGACTTCCATATGTTTCACAGCTCTAATTCATTCCTGCAAGGTAGATGCCATTGAGGAATTAATTCAGTGTATGTGTGATGCAACATTTGGCACATATAAAGAGCCTATGTAATAGTTTAGTCATGTTCTCTGTTTAAGTCCAGTTCTCTGATATTACGTCTGGTAGTATTACTTATTAAACTATTTTAGAAGCACTGTGGAATAAGTTGCATCTGCTTTACCTTTCAAATAATAGACTATAATTAATGTAAAATGACTCAGATAGAACTATTCTCTTTGAATAAACATATCATTATTTAACAATAATTCCTATGGGTTTGCTTTTAAATTACTTTGTGTTAGGGCTATATGTGCCAGGAGGTACTATTTAAAAGCTAGTTTGGTTAAACACTTTTACTATATTTATTACCTCTTATAAAGCTGTTTCACTGAAATTCACTGAAGTAGAGTGCAGAAAACAAGGAAAAATGTGTAGGAAATGTATAATGCAAACATTTATTTGGAACTATGAAATGTGAATCTTAATTTTTTTTTAAAAATAGGAAGTCAAAGCAACATCTTCTGACATAATGTATAGTGTAAGAAGGTGGGTGAGGTAATATCTTTTCTCTTTCCCCAACAGAAGTTGGTCCAATAACATATTACCTCACCCATCTTGTCTTTCTAATATCGTGGGACCAACACAGCTACAGCAATATTGCAAATAACTTAGTATGTCAATATCAGATTCAGAAATAAAGATATTAAAATCAGCTGTATTATAGTAATTGGTTTGAGCCAATCATTTACATACAGTAGGTTTAAAATAATGTGAAAAGTATTTTTCATTGCTTTCTAATTTATCAAGTTTATAATTAAATAAAAAAGAATCAAGTGAGCATTTGTCTTCAGTACATGAGATCATAAGAATGGCCATACTAGGTCACACCAATGGTCCATCTAGCCCTGTATCCTGTCTTCTGACAGTGGCCAGGGCCAGACACTTCAGAAGGAATGCACAGAACAGGGCATTTATGAAGTGATCTGACTCCTGTTGTCCAGTTCCACCTTCTGGCAGTCAGAGGTTTAGGGACACCGAGACCACGGGGTTGCGTCTCTCACCATTTTGGTTAATAGCCCTTGATGGAGCTATTCTCCATGAACGTATCTAATTCTTTTTTAAACCCAGTTATACTTTTGGGTTCCGCAACATCCCCTGGCAATTAGTTCCACAGGTTGATTGCATTGTGTGAAGAAGTACTTTATCATGTTTGTTTTAAACCTGCTGCCTATTAGTCACTTATCAGGTGACTCCTGGTTATTTTGTTAAGTTAAGAGATAAATAACATTTCCCTATGGACTTTCTCTACACCATTCATGATTTTAGAGACCTTTGTCATATCCCCCCTTAGTCATCTCTTTTCTAATCAGAACAGTCTTTTTAATCTCTACTCTTACGGATTCTGCTACCCTTCTCTGTACCTTTTCCAGTTCTAATATATCTTTTTTTAGATGGATCAACCAGAACTGCATGCAGCATTCAAGGTGTGGGCATATTGTGGATTTATTTCAGAGAGTGTCAGTAGTGTATTTCTTTAAACAAATGTTGATAAAAGACTTTGTGATTATTAGAGAGAGAGAGAGATCTTTTCTTACATTTTTACTTTGTCATGGAGATTTTGATATATGGTCAGAATATTCTACCCTTACTCACTTTCAGTAGAACATTGCTCTCTGTTGTTCTCTTTCAACAGTCATGCTGGTATAATGTAAAATTAACAGGTATCATTAACTCAAATCAAATTTTCTTTAAAGTATGCATGGTTTTCAAAGTATTTGGAGACTGGATCTAGGAGAGATGAAAGAGTAAAAGAAGGCTCAAATCTCATTTTAGAACTCGGAAAGCTATATATTGGCATGGTCTTAGTTCAAATTAAAATTATTTTCATTTTAATTCACTATGGAAATCTTAAAAAATCAGATTTTCAGGGCTTGTGTTATCTATATCCAATATATGATTTAGATTAAACTGACCCTCTTTGTAAGTGAAACATCACACACGTTGCCCAAATCCATACTAAACAAATAATAAAGACTTTTCCATTAGATTTTATCACTCAGCTACTAGCCATTCTGTTGTTCTGCCCAGTAAACGTTTTTTGTTAAATCTATTATGTGCAAGTCCTATTGCCATACTTCACCTAAAAGAACATGTCAAATGCATAAATACAAAAAAAGATGTCAAACAATGTTAGAGATCTGAAATAAACCAATACAAACAAATGAACTATGGAGTTAAAATTCCTATTCCAAGATTAGGCCCTGGATCTTCCATGCACTGTGCACAGGCATAGGCTGTGCCAATCCACAGCCATTGAAGTCTGCCCGAGCACACTACACAGCAGGATTAGAAACTTAAATCATCCATGATTTAAATTCTACTAGGACATCTTCCTGTACAGAACCCCTGTTCTATAAAAAAAAATATTTACCTACCTCACAGGGACTTGAATTGCTGTTTGTGAAGTGCTTTGAGATCATTAGATGCTGCAGAGTGTCACAACTATTTTTTATACTGTGTGTTACTTTGAATTTAGAATTATGCCTTTTGCATTCCCTGGATAGGAGCTTCAGTGGGTGCTTAAAGATAAAATCTGAGCAATTTAAAAACAGATGAAGCCTAGTGTTCTGGAGTACACTGTGGAACTCCATATACTTGAACATATAAATATTATCCCGTTTGGTTAACATGAATCTTAGGCAGTGGGCCAGGTCCAGAATTACTCACAAGGCAGAACCCAATAATTATGCACAGCTGTAGCTGAATAGGCCTTCATCAGTTTCTTCAGCCTTGGGATCAAATTGAGTTGATATCATCAGACTTCCACTCATAAAATAAAATATTAAGTACTGTGTGACAGGAGAAGGCTATACATTGTGTGCAGGGACTTGGAGAGCTTACTGAATGTATTTCCTATGCTCAGAGAGAGAAGAAAAAACTATGACTTGGGGGGCGGGGAGAAATCAGTTCTGAGTTTCTTTATCTCAGGAATTTCTGAGCCCTCAAAGTGTCCAGTGGCTGTCAAGTTGGATAATAAATCTTCCAGAAAATCTGAAACAATCTGAATTGTGGCACTCTAATACTGTTTATACTTAATTGTGTGCAGGTCTGCTGGGAATGAATATCAAAACCTGAGATCTCAGTATTGCAGATGCAGGAGAATATTACTGCAGAGGAGTTCTTCAGCACTGATCCTAGTACCCATCTGTGGGGATTAAAGTAGTTAGATGAATTCTGTTTCTTTTTTTTGCTAGGATAATGGTCATTTTGTAATTTGATTTTAAGAATTAAATATTTAAAGGCTGTGTGTTGAAACTTGTGTTTTGTACAAGAATTTTTCCCAAAGCTTTGACTTGCAAAGCATAAGGACTGATATTTCAGTAGAGTATGTATGCAGTGGAAGCTTGAAGTGGAATATTCAAAACTGAGTTTTGACTTATCTTAAGTAGAAATTCCTTAAAATCTGACATTAATCCAGAACACTGTTTGGACTATAACATATCCAAACATATTTTAGTTGTCTTCCCTTTTTATGGGAACTTCTCTTTTTTTTAAAGAATCTTTCTATTCACTATCAATATACATGGTCATATTATCATGTAAATTACAGGCAGAAAAAAACCTGTAATAATTTCCTTTATAAAGTCATAGAGTAATATGATACAGAGGGTATTTCCTGGATTTACTATAGAAAAGAATTGTAGAATTTTAGATATCTTTTCATGGTAACTGTTGGAAAACATTGACTTCTTAATTGCTTTTGGTCTTCTAACCAGTCACTCTGCATATGCAGAAATGTTCCTTAAAGTACAATTTCTAGAGTGTTGTCCAGTTTAGTTTTCAGTTTTTAAGCAATGGGGTTTCTACCACTTAATCCAGAAAACTGTTCCACAACTGAATTAGTCTCATTGCCTGGAAGTCTTGTAAAATAGTGTCTTTACCAGCCCAAGTTCCAGCAGTACATTGCTTGTTCTTTTCATATGTCAGAAGCAAAAGCCAAATCTTTTCAAAGCCAGAGAAAACTCAATAAAAGAATCAGAAATGTAGGACTGGACGGGACCTCAGTAGGTCATCTAGTCCAGTCCCCTGCATTGAGGCAGGACTAAGTATTATCTAGACCATCCCTGACAGGTATTTCGCTAACCTATTCTTAAAAACCTCCAATGATGGAGATTGCAAAATGTCCTTAGGTAATTTGTTCCTGTGCTTAACCACCCTGTCAGTTAGGAAGACTGTTCATTTTCTTCATTTGAGTGAGGGGTCTTGTGGAGGATCTCAGTATTCCCAGACCAAGCCAGAGAGAACCTCAGATTCCTGGATCCTTTCCATGGTCATAGAATCCTTCTTCCCCTTCCCCCCCGCCCCATCTCATCTGGTTCTTTCTCTCCCCTTCTATCTCACCCTCTCAAGAAACATAATGTCCTATTCACACTCCATCATCTAGTAGACATCAAGGCCATCAGTTGGGGATGAGGAGGTTTATTCAAGGTATTTTATGGTTATTTAAAAACCTGGGGGTCCAAGGCTTAACCGAAACAAAGATGGCTCATTCAATACATGATGTCTTCGGTTGTAGTTGCCATTGGCAAAGGTGACTTGCATATTCTGATCGTTCCTTCAGATTCGTGGCTCTCACTTACCTTGCTATCGCTAGACACTCTTACTTGGTCTAGAATCCACACAGAGTACCTTCACAAAGATTACACTTGTGATTGCAGCAGCCTTTTATCAGAACTCGATGTGTGTGAATTCTTATCTAGATAGCTGGTACATCTCCACAGAATCCCTTAAGGAAGTATGTAGAGCAGTCACCAGGCCTCCAATGGTTCTGGACTCCAGAACACATCATGAAAGGTGCTGAGTTATTTGACACCCTGCCAGAAACTCTCATCCCTGGGTTCAGGTATCATTGCTACGGAGGAGAAAGTTTTTCCATCACCAAAAAGAATACTGGAACTCTGATTTTTACCATCAAAGTAGTCCTGAGCGATGACCGTATCTCTGATGGATCCTGAATGTGTTTGATGGGAAAGGTTAAGATTTTGTCACAGTTATTTTTAGTAGAAGTCACGGACAGGTTGTGGGCAATAAACAGATATTCACAGAAGCCTGCAACCTTTCTGTGACTTTTACTAAAAATAATGGGGGAGGAGCCTGACAGGAGGAGGACTGAAGCCCGAGCCCCATGTGGGTTGGGACGGGGGACTGAGAGCTTGAGCCACGCCAGCAGTGGGGAGGGATTCCAGCCCCTATGTCAGTGGCTGACAGCTGCAGAGCCCCTGCCGCAGCCTTCACAGTATTTCCATAGAAACATAAGAACTCCATTTTACAGGTGGAGTAATGTGCATAGAAAAGTTGAGCCACTTGTTCAAAACTATACAGCAAGTCCCTGTCAGACCAAGTATTAGAACCCATGGTATATCTTCTGTGCAGGGGTCTCAAACACGCGGCCCGTGGGGCTCTTGTGTGTGGCCTGCCAAGCTCCCCGCCCCTCTGCCTACCTCTGGGATTGCCCCCTGTGGCGCTGCGAGCCCCGCGCCACTCTCTGAAGCAGCTGGCAGCACGTCCCTTCAGTCCATGAGGGAGGGGGGAGGAGGCAGAGGGCTCCTGCATTGCCTCCTTCCAGGCACCGCCTCCTGCAGCTCCCATTGGCCAGGAACAGGGAACCGTTTCGTGGGAGGTACCTGGAGGAGCGGCAAGAGCAGCAGACATACGGAACCCTGAGCCCCTCTCCCTCCCCCAGGGGCTGCAGGGACACGGTTCCAGCTGCTTCCTGGAACGGAGCAGTACGGGGTCGGTGGCCAGAGCAGACAGGCAGGCAAGGAGCCTGCCCTGGCCCCAGTGCGCGCCGCTGCCACCCCGGAGCTGCTCTAGCTAAGCAGCGCTGGGCTGAGCTTGCACCCTGAACCCCTCCTGCACCCCAACTCCTTGCCCTGAGCCCTTGCCACACCCCCTGGGGCAGCGTTGGGGTGGGGGGGCAGGGAAGGGGTGGGAAGAGGCGGGGCCTAATGGAAGGAGTGGAGTGGGGGCGGGGCCAGAGGCAGCAAGGGATGTGTGTCAGTGATGCAGCCCTCGGGCCAATGCACTAGTCCGCATGTGGCCCTCATGGTCATTTGACTTTGAGACCCCTGTTCTAGTGCATATTGCCTCACATGCAAGTCTCACTTAATACCTTTTCAGGATAATATCTAGCTAAAGTCTGAGAAGCTGTTTAAGACCCATGCTTCTGTGGACATTGTAAGTATTTCCTGCATCCACTTTTCAAAGGAGCAGCAAGTCCCCAGTGAGATTAAGTTGGAAAAACACTGGGCAGGGGCGGAGGGAGAGGATGATGAAGTCTTGTGTTTACTACATTTAACAGATCCATTGTAGCTCTTTGTGAACTGGGAATTGGAAACTGTTTGTGACATGAACAGCAGAATAGGACATAAATAGTCTCTCAGACTTAGCTTGGAGAAAGTTCCATATAAATGATTATATTAACATCTCTCTGGTTTTGAAGCTATTGAAGTTTTGCATAATTAGCATTCAATAACAAAACATGTTTAAAACATATAAAGTAAGTGACACCAGTTTATTTGTGGCTACACTAAAGATCAAACTTAAGAAAAACAACCCGATCCCCTCCTCCCCAAAAAAAGCACAAAGAAAATTGATAGCAAAAGGCTAACAGAAGAGATATTGCAGCAGCAGTTTCAAATTGAACTAAAGAACAGATTTCAGGTTCTTACAAGACAGATCCACCACAAGACATCGTCATTGACATATTATGGTCCTTTTTGTGTCATAGTGTCATGGATACTGCAATAACTGTAGTTGGTTTCCAGGAGAGCATACATAAAGTCTGGGTAAGTAAGAACACACCAAACTGTTGAAAGAAGAGCTAAAGCAAATATGAACTCCTCAAAAACACCTCCTGGAAAAAAACAGTGAAAAGTCTGTATAAAATGAAGGACAAAGCACTAAAAAGCGTTGCAAGAAGAGGCAAGAGGAAATACGTGGATAACATCACCAAAGAAGCTGAAGCAGCTGCTGAAAGAAGTAATAGTAAAACACTTCATGAACTCCACAAGCTTATACCAGCTGGAGGGCCTGTTAAGGATAAACAAATCCTTAACAACAGAAAGAAAACAAAAAGAGTGATAGAGCTCTTTCAAGAAGTGTGTGAGGGGCCACACCCTTACCCTATTAAGGAGGAAGCTAACGAGCTTTTTTTGGGCTTGGCCAGCACTAACTAGATGCACCTGCAATACTTGCTCTGCCTGGAGGGAAGAAGCTTAAAAAGGCCTGCCACAAGAAGGGGTGGTAACTAGGGAAGATTGCTGTGCCTCAGAAATAGCTGATTACAGGGCTAGATAGATAACAGAGAGGGAGACAGTGGCTGCTCCAGCTACCCCTAAAACTGCCTGGACCACGTACAGTCCAGGTGTTACCAAAAGGGAGGTTGTGGTGGTGTAAGGAAGGAGTCTAACCTGATCAGGACAATAAAAAGCCTACAGACAAGCTGGGGCCCAGAGAGGTGATGACAGGTAGACTGCTGAAGAGTCTGAGACCCTTCCTTCCTTTTTCCTTTCTTTATTTTGTTTCTCCCTGCCCTCAGCAAGGGGGAAAGGAGCAGGGGAAGGACTCAATCCAAACCATGGTGCAGTTGGACATTCAAGGAGCATTCACCCTTCACCAGCTAAACAGACCAAACCCACAAACAAACTGTTGACTTTTGATAAATAAATTAAACACCCAGAACTAGACATCATAACATCTCAAAGCACAGTCAAAAAAGTGAAAGACGCAATAAAAACTGAAAACCTGGGAAAGCTGCAGGTGAAGACCAAGTCATGGGGGAAATGTTGAAAGCTTGTGATGAGAAGACCATTAATAAAATCATTTAACTTTTCAACAAAATGTGGAACCAGAAAAAGCCTCCAGAGCAATTGAGAAAAGTCATTATGGTCAAAATACCAAAGAAAAGTTATTGAAGCAACTGCAGTAACAGAAAAGGTGTTACACTCCTTTCAGTGATAGTCTTCTGCAGTGTTATCTTAAGCAGGATAAAGGAAATAGTTGAGGCAAAGCTAAGGGAAGAGCAGGCTGGATTTTGACACACAAGATTATATGTTGACCAGATTTGAATCCTAAAAATAATAATTGAAGAGAGCACTGAATGGCAAAACCCACTTATCATAAACTTCATAAGAAAGCATTTGACAGCCTCCATTGCAATTCACTCTGGAATATCTTGAAGTGCTATGGTATGCCAACAGAAATAATTACCAACATCCAGGCTTTATATTAAGGTGCAGCATGCACAGGTAAGTAAATGAAGACTTGAGGGAATGGTTTACCATAGGCACAGGTGTCAAACAGGGATGCATTCTCACCTTTCCTGGTTGGTGCTGCCGTTGACTTTATTATGGGAATAGTGTAGAAAGGCAACACAGGCAGCACATGGTTTAAACGCGTGCTAGAATGTTTAGATTTTGCTGATGATGTAGCTCTTCTCAGAGACAGCTCAACTAACATGAAAGCAAAACCAAAAGTCTGTCCAGCAAAAAAGACTCAGTTAGTAATCATTTATGAAAAAACAAGTCTATGAAGAACCCCAGGAATTTCCAACTCAAGCATTATGTTAGAAAACAAAAGAATAAAAGAGGTAAGTCAGCTCACATATATTGGCAGTAACATGCAAGCCAATGGGGATACCCCAAAGGAAATAATGTCACAAATTGGCAAGGTGGCAGCTGCATTTGCCAGCTTAATGTCCAAACTATGAATCTTCAGCTCAAATATTATTTCTACCTTAACATATGGATGTGAAAGTTGGAAGTCTACCAAAGTTATCAACAGACATCTAAGTGCCTTCTAAAGCAAAGACCTCAGGAAAATGTTAGATATTGAAGCGAATCAATTTATAACAAACACTGAGATTTGTCAGTGATTTCAACAACTCTTTATCTCCGAAGTTATCCAGAAAAGAAGATGGAAATATCTGGGATGTGTTAAGAATGAAACCAGAATGTCTGTTCTGGCAAGCATGCCAGTAGGCAGCTGTAGGGACATGTAAAAGGGACTGACTGAAAGGATCATTCCATCAAACAATATTTAGAAAGGGAAAACTTGTGGGACTTAGCAACATGGAGGACATGCAAAGAGCAGCCCAGATAGATAGGATGGCATAGCCTTGTTCACGCCCTAAGTGATATATAATGGCGCAGAAAGGATTCCAATTCTGGTGGCTCCATTTTTTTTTATTTTTTTTTTTAAGGTCCAATATATCATGCCTTACTAAGGTCTAGAAATATTTTGTCAGATCTGTAAAATGCTTACAATACTTGATCCTGGACCAGCTGCTAACAAGGATATATTTGAATCCCAGAGTCCAAGCAAACCATTTACTTGCACCCAGCAGCCACAACCCCAGACATTATAACTTACCTGCACTCAGCACCACCCAGAAGCCCCTGGGACCAGCTCTTAAAGTGAGTTTCTGCCTATATTAGGGAAGAAACCACTATGCAGTCTTCCTGCAGCTAGATGAAGGAAATCAGTGATTTTCTGCCTACAGTAGTGAAAGGGAGGTCTGCCTTGGCCTGTTCTTGTAGCATAGCATCTTAGTGCGTGACTTAGCCAGTCCACCACTGTTCTTAATTAGGCTATGTCTTGAATATATTAATATCCTGGCATTTAACTATCTGGGATTTTATGGCTGAGCTTGCACTTCTTTTGTACTAACCACACATTTTCAATCTTTGGCACCATGTCACCTGCACACTTATGTCAATGGACTTCCTCATCAACAAGTCTGGCTGATTCTTTCCTTGAAGGCCGGAAGGCAGACACACTGGCCAAAACAAGGCTCCTTAACTGTACGGCCATGTTTAAAAGCATGTGTAGCATGGCTTCCACTTCTATAACAAATAATGCTCCTAAGAAAACACAATCTTTTGTGGATAATAAAGGGTTTCCTTTCTACCATTCCTCCTTCTTCTATTTTTTTCCTCTTTCTTATGTTACAATAATACTAGCTAGATGGTCATGTGAAGAGTGTCATCTGTGAGAGTGGGTTCATTTGTACTCTTTGTATGTATGGGCCAAGAAATAATGGGTTAAAAGCCTACACCATGTCTTGTGATTATTCCCATTTGTACTGGTTCTGGGGAAAGGTTGCACCTTTAGAGGATAAGAGATTTAAATCAAGATTTTCCTATTTCTGGTACCCGAACAATTAGATAAAAGTCCCATGACTTTTTTTGGACAAGAGGAAGGGATCACCTTGGTGTCCTGAACAGCCCTCCTCTTCCATTATAAATATTTTTAATTGCCCAGGCTGTGGGCTTGCTCTGTCCATGTGCCTGACTATTCCATTAGCCTGCAGTTACTCCACTAACAGTATCTAATTCTTTACTTTATAATGTTCTTTCAGATCCCTTGATTAAGAAAAGAGCTCTTTAAAAACAGATTCACTTTTATTGAATTTTGCCCCGTATAACTGAAACTTACTATTTAATTCTACACTGCTTCTGGAAACCAGTCCTATGATATTACCTCTTTAACCTTCTTCAACAAGCTATTTCTGATGAGGATGAACATGTCCGTTGTGTTCTATGAACATTTCACGTAGCTGTGATTTGATAGCCAGGTCTGTAAAGTTTGGTCACAGGCCAAGTAAGCTCTGCAGAATTTTTGTTATAGGATACTCACAGAAGTAACTATGTATAAGCAATACAGAAATTGATACAACTAAAAGTTATATAAAACATATCATGTGGGTTTTCAAATATGTCTTCCTTTCATGAAAAACATTTTCACTGCTGTTTGTCATGCCCTAAAATATTTAGATCTTGAGAAGAGCTTAAAGCACATTTAATTAGCAGAGCTTCTTCTGAAGGTGTTATTAAGCAGGCACAGTCATAACTGACCTGCTATGTACTTTGTCATGTGAGGATGACTGCTTTTCTGAAAAGAATCTTATCCATTGCTGGTAATTGAATCACTTGAGGCAATGGTAATCCAAAAGCATAGGATATGTATGAAAAATACTGTATTATGTGGTAGATTTTTATTATAGCTTTCAAAAGCTTTTGAAGAGACTTGTAATATTTTGGCTGGAGTTCAATATTCTCTTTCTTTTCCTACAAGGAACAGGTTTTTTTTCCTTCTCTCTAACATGTCATTTTGAGGTTATACAGTAACATCTGTCAGAGCTATGCTAACCTCTGTCATCCAGCTGTTAAGCTGTGGTATTTTCCTTCCTTTTCCTTCTCCCTTTCTTTCTACTCCCTCAGAAGGGGGGGGGGACCCTCTCTCTACTTTTATACTGAAACTTCAGGTGGAATGAAGTGGTTATAAAAGCATCTATCAACATAGCTATAGCTTGCCAAGCCAAGTATTTGGATTGGAAGTCATGCCTTCCCAACTGCTTGAAAACAGGAAGTATCTCTGTTAAGTGATGGATAGCTCTACTTTGCTGAGAAGAGAAGGCTTTTTTCACCTCTGGGTCAATAAATAAGTTCTGCATTTGTTCCATGTATGTAAAGAAATAATTTTATATGACACACATGCATGCATGCATATGTGTGTGTCAGTCTCTGTCTAGAGATATAAAACTTAAAAACGAAAAGAAAACCAAAAAGCCCTTTATACATGAGCAGCCCCTGTGAGAAGCCAGCCCAGGCACATCTTATCCCAGTGATTCCTGTAAAGCACTCAGAATCTGTCAGAAACAGCCTGCAGGATTGCAACAACTCCTGGGTGATTAATTGCCAAGAGAGTCTGGTTCCAGGTTCCATTACATATAATTGTTATCTTTTCTAAAGGGGTTCTTTTATTAAAACCCCCACCCCAAAATGAGTGTGGGGGGGGAGTAGCTAACATTCCTGAGGTTTAGCACTTCTTAGTTAGGAATATTGAGGAGTTGCTTAAGTGAACAGGCAATAAAGAAAGTGTGTTATGTTGTTTATTAGCTGATAGATTTGTGTTTTTTTAATTAATTTTAACTTTACTGAAAATCATTTTACTACAAATCAAGGAGGAAGTGCTATCTAACAATTAAAGCAGAGGACTAGGAGTCAGGATTCCTGTTCTCTGTCAAAAGCTGACTGTGCAGCCTAGCAAGTCACAAAGGACTAGGTTGTACTAGACCATATGTGGCTATATGCAGGAAAGTAGTGGGAAGTAAAGACACCTTCACCTCCTACTCTTGAGTGTGGCTGAACTAGGGCTGCATATCTGAAACTTCCATCACAAACTAAGATGAAGAGAGTGATCAGAACCACGAGTCTGCTCCCCTCCACAACCTTGGCCAGGCGCAGGTGAGAGAGAGTTAGCTGTACCCTGAAAAGTGACTTCTTCTCCCCTGCTCTCATCTTACTTTGAGGAGGAATTAGTGATTGTGAGCTCATCCGGTGGCGTGGAGGCATAGGGCTTGTCTACACTACCAGCCGGATCAACGGGTAGCAATCGATCCAGCAGGGGTCGATTTATTGTGTCGAGTATAAACGCGATAAATCGACCGCCGATCGCTCTAGAGTCGACTCTGGTACTTCATCTCAATGAGAAGCACAAGGGGAATTGATGGGCGAGCGTCTCCCATCGACACACCGCAGCGAAAACACTGCAGTAGTTGGATCTAAGTACGTCGACTTCAGTTATGTTATTCATGTAGCTGAAGTTGCGTTAACTTAGATTGATCCCTCCCCGTAGTGTAGACCAGCCCTGAATTTCTTCATCTGTTTATTCATCTGTAATGTGGATATCCACAGATGTTAAGGCCAGAAGAGACCATTATGGTCACTATGTCTGACTACTGTGCCATGCAGGCCATGGAATTTCTCTCAGTAATTCTTGCATCATGCCCATAACTTGTAGGATATTTACCTATCCTCAAAAGATAATAGGGCTTCATTTATTAGCTTCCCAATTACTTCCGTGGGAGTTTTGGGTGTACAAGGAACACACAGTAGGACTTGGAAGCGTAAGAATCATATACCGTACAGAACTTGGAATAAAAGTTGATACAGATGTATAAACTATTATTATTCATTAATATTATTATGTTCCATTGCTTTATAATAGTCCCATTATGGTTAATTAATCTAAAAATCTGTGTATGCAAGTGTCTGTTTTGCAAGCAGAGATGCAGTAGGTATGCAGAAATTAACATTGACCTCCTGCTTCTCCTTGCAGCAGATTCTGCCATCCTTTCTCAGGATAAATAATACCTAATGCTGTATAAGCAGAGACAACATCTGAAACACACACACTAAGTCAGAGACTGTGTGAAATTAGTCTTCATATACTCTCAGGATCTGGGTTTTTTTGAACTTATTATGGTGAAAAAAATTAAAAATACTGAGCTCAAGTTATTGCATAATTTCAGTCTTAGATACAAGATGTTAGACTCCCCCCTGAGAAATGTATACTTAAGCCTCTGGCTATTAATAAATCCTCATAAATCTATTGGTTGATCCAAAGAGAATCATCAAGAAATATTGAGCTGGATTTTCAGCCACTGGTCTCTATTTCTGTTCATGCAGAATTGCACTTGTTCAAATGTGCACCTGCACGATGCAGGTTCAGATAGCTGTACATTCATGAACACTTGTTCATGGTCTTTAAGTAGACTAAGGCTACTTAGAATAAGATAGATTCATTGGTTCTGAAATTGTTTTTATAGTGGGGGTGCTGAAGGCAGAAACCATGTATTTGGGTTGTTATTTCCTTCAAGCCAGAGGGTGTGGCAGCACCCTCCTGCACCTGTGGCTAGATTCTGTGGCTAGGCAGCACCTATGGCTAGATTCTGAACTCAGTTACCATGATGTAAATGTGGAACTGCTGCATTCACTTCAGAGGAATAGTCTCAGATTTGTAATGAAGTTATAGAGTTCACAATCTGGTCCACTATTTACAGGGGTTAGACTATTCACAAGTGGAGGCAAGGTAGAGCTTTGCTTCAGATGTGTGTCACGCTGTTGTTTTTTGTTTTTTTTAATCAACTAGCTGATTACATTGTTTAAAGTAGCTAAAAGACCGTGGACACCTACAGGTTCTACAGTTGCAGATTAACTACGTGGAGAGCTGTCTGCCAAAGAATGTGATTGAAGCCCCAGTTCTTGAGATATTTAAAACTAGTCTAAGCAAAACACTTGGAAATGTACTTTAGTGACCAATCCTGTACTGGCAGGGAACTGGATAGGATGCCCTAATATGTCCATTCCATCTGCTCATTTCAAGAAATTAGACACTGTGGAGTAAGTGAGAATGATGGAGTTTGTGAGGTACTAAATCAGGATTCTTAAACTGAGGAGTAAGAAAATTCCTCAGGATATTAATTGCCCCACCACTGCATCTGTGTTCCCAGGGCTCCATTCATTACTGTTACAGGAGACCATAAACATGGCAGCCAGCTCTGAGATGTGAAGAAGATAAGCTGGCACTCAACTTCACCTTTCCTACTCCTCCTCTGAAGGACAAGGTGAGAGAATGGAACTGTGAAATAGTCCCAGTTCCACCCTCTCTTCTTGTCATTCCAGTGCGGCGAGTGAGGAATCAGAGCCCAGTGCTACCATCTCCCTCACAGTACAGAGTAAGCACCTGTGTTTACATGGTCTCATT
The DNA here is from genome assembly GCF_020497125.1 of Mauremys mutica. Classification (NCBI taxonomy): domain Eukaryota; kingdom Metazoa; phylum Chordata; order Testudines; family Geoemydidae; genus Mauremys; species Mauremys mutica. The sequence continues at coordinate 45,940,042 of NC_059076.1, forward strand.
GCTGCAATGAACTGTATCTCTGAGGGAGGCAAGTCTTCCTTCTCCATGTTGTATCAGTCTTGAATTTGTTAGATAAATTCTGACACAGGAAGACTGTAGCAGGAGGGCCAGGTCCTCAGTCCACAGTCACTCAGACATGTGAGGAAGAAGACAGAATCCATTAACAGGATGTGCTGCAAGCTGTATGAGGAGCAAGAGGATAAAATGGACAGCTTTGATGCAATCCCTAAACTAGATGCCCTTCTTTCATAGCTAATTAAAAAGTCTACAGTATTCCTGTATTTTCCAATTTTGGCTGGTCAGGAAATATTTTTGCCTTTCTCATGGTATTTCAATCCTGTTTCTATCTCTGACTTCAACCAGAAAAAACGGAGGGATGCAAACTCATTTAAATACTGTAGTACTCTTCTCTCAGAGCAGTTTCAACTTTGATTTCTGTTTTGCACAAAGGTGTTCAGGATAGTTTTACTTTCTTCAAGCAATTTTGGCAATCCCTATTATGATTCACATTTATTTGTCGCCTACACTTCTGTTCTAGTTCACAAAAGTTGCTGGATGTGACTCTAATTAGCAGTAAAACCAAGGGAGCTCAACGGTGCTCTATTTATCCCAGTGGCAGTCCCCATTGGCCTGGGATGGCGAACCGCAGCCAGTGGGAGCCGCAATCGGCCAAACCTGCAGATGCGGCAGGTAAACAAATTGGCCCAGCCCGCCAGGGTGCTTACCCTGGCAAGCCGCATGCCAAAGGTTGCCGATCCCTGTCTTAAGCCAATGATATTGAGTGTTTTATTCCTTATTGCTACAAAAAGAGTGTCACTTCAGGCTGTACTATGAGTTATGTAGAAGGATTTCACTCTATTAACATGATGCATTGCAGCAGAGTACAACTCAAAACAGTGCTGAAGAAAAAAAATTATATAAAAATAATGATATGTTCCTGTCTCTATTGTACCTACCAGATATATAAGAGCAATGTGAAGGATAAGTTACATGTAGGGTTTTTTAGGTGTTTTCTGCTCCATCCTTTTGTTGTTTTCCCTGCTGACTCTTTTGAAATAAACATTCTCACTGTTTGAGTTGTGTTACATCTCGCTGGGAGATCAAGCCATCTGTTTCCTTGCTTTTATTATTACATTTTGTTAATAACCATGTAAACTGTTCCTGCCCTGTTCACTGCTCTTCACAAAGTACTGCCACTTGATATTGCACATTCTTCCTGAACACCTGCTGTCAAACGCATCAAGTCTTTTCTTGTCAACTTGCACAATGCTCCAGGTCTTGAGCAAGACTGACGTGACAGAAATGTTGTGCAGCCTGATTTTTATATAATGTTAACTCCTTGTGTAAGAACTGATAATAGAAGAATTAAAACATGTTGGAAGAATTATTTCTTTGTGTCCCAAAAAATTTTATAAAATTTTCATTTATTAATGCAATAGTTAAAATAATTGTTCTTAAATAGTTTTAAAAATCATACTACCCCACCCTGAGTGCAAATTTAAATGTTGTTTAACGAGAACAGAGAATAATCTGCATAAATCTTGGGAGAGTCAGGAAGGTAGTGGCTGGGGATTAGGTCTTCCAAGAAGAGAACCGGTAAGAGGTGTTGGATGAGCTGAAAGTGGTGGAAGCTTCCCCCACCCCCCCAGCCCATCAAGCAAGCTGAGAAACCAGCAAAAAGAGTCTCTACCTCGGAGTTGCAAGTACACTGGATCCTCTCATTAGGGCGAGGGCACAGCATTGAGATAGCACTTCTTACTGTGGTTGATGACTCCTCCTATCTGAAGACAAAGGAAGTACATTCATATGTGTCCTGCTTGACCTCTCCTTGGCATTTGATACCATTGATCATCAAATAAACTGCAGAGGTGAATGGAAATGCCCTGAAATAGTCAGGTCCCTTTCTGATTAAACTGCAAGGGGCATTATGGACGACTGTTCTCCAGTTCCAACCCTCTCGCCTCCTGTGGAGCGCCAATTGTCACAATCCCCCTGCCAGATTTGCAATGTATATGTATAGCTATGTGGTTTCACTGTCTCAGTTTCCTCCCCACTCTGGAGAGTTCTTTGAGCTTGGGCAGAGTCCTCTGGGGTGTCCAGGATCCTCCAACTGCAGTTCATGGCTTTTCTTCAGAATCATCGAGTCTCTCTTCCTCTCTGTGTCAACTAGCTTTCTTTTGCCCTTGGCAAGTTAGACAGGACAACTCTGCCATGAAAGCGTGTCCCTCTCTCCTTTGCAAAACTTCCTCTGTCTTGCTCTGTGAGTTTGTTGAGTTTATGTATCCTACAAACAATGTCTTATGAATCCTTTGTTCTCCTGCTGGGGATTTTCCACTCCCTCTCTCTGCAGAGAGAGTGGAGGAACTAGCTAGCTTCAGCCTACCCATTGTTCCAAGGTGTTACCACCTGATTAGGCAACCATTTAAGATCTAATGACAACCATTGTACCTGATCCAGAAGATACGTTCTACAGCCCCTGTCAGTAAATGATGGGTTCTGTATCTACTGAGGTAGTCCATGTTCAGCAATTTCCTAACATTAACCAGAATTCGTAAGTTCTATATTGGACAAATGCCCCATATCATCACATCCTGATATTCAAAGAACTTCATGGATTGTTCCTTCATGATCATGACCAGCTGTGGTCCAGTGTACCAATGAAAATGTCAGCCAATAGGGGGGAAACTATTGAGTATGGGCAAAGCACTTCTATAGGAGTTGGATTTATACTATGGAACTCACTCCTACAAGATATAAAATGGCCATGAAACAAACCTCTTTCTTAGTAGTTAAAGAATTCACATCTCCAATTTAGCTTTTCCTTGATAAATTTGTCACACACAATACGCTGACCCCCACACGTAAACAAACAGGAAGTCCCACAAACTATAAAGTAATCAAGCTCTTTCTCATACAAGCTAGGAAGAAAGAGATTTATTTTTAAATGCTTTGCAGGTGCTCAGATACTGTGGTGATAGACGTTAATAATTGAATTGCTGGATTATATTATAAGATTTAAAATACCTCCAATCTCAAGGAGCATTTTTTCAGTAGGGCTCACAAGAAATCAGGTTTAGATAAGGAGTCTGTTAGTTTAAATTAGAAGGACTTAGTTACAAAGGATACAAATTGTTCTGCTCTTTCCAATTCTCCAGTTGCAGTGTAGTTATAGACATGTTGGTCCCAGGATATTAGAAAGAAAAGATGGGTGAGGTAATATCTTTTATTGGGCCAACATCTGTTGGTGAGAGAAACAAGCTTGAAAGCTTGTCTCTTTCACCAACAGAAGTTGGTCCAATAAAAGATATACCTTATCCACCTTCCAGGGCCAGCTCCAGGCACCAGCTATGGAAGCAGGTGCTTGGGGCGGCCAATACAAAGAGGTGGCACTCCGTCCGCTATTGAGGCGACACATCTGTGTCTTCAGCAGGAATTCGGCGGCGGGTCCCTCAGTCCTGATTTGAGCTGCCGCCGAAGAATGTAGCAGCGCAATTGCGCTGCCGCCGAAGTGCCGCCGCTTGGCTTTTTTTTCCCCCGCCGCTTGGGGCAGCGGAAAACCTGGAGCCGGCCCTGCCACCTTGTTTTTCAGTTCTCTAACTCTCATTTCAGGTCTGATCCCAATGGGTTCTAAGGTTGGACCGAACTACTTTCTTGATGCACTATATAGATTCTGTAGGAAAGGTCATTTAAAGGAAAATTGTCCTAATTTAATATAAGAACCCATTTCTGGAGATTCATTACAATGGGGAATGTTCAACACACTAACCCTCCAACTTAAATTCAGTTTCTTCCTGAACTTAATACCCTTCATGTTCAATGTAATCTGTGCAATTTTCATTTTGCTAGTGGAAAATTTTTTTTGGTGAAACTTCACTGGACTTCAAATATTACATTGTTCTTTCAAATCTCAGGTTGCTTTCTCAGGCCATATAGAGGAAGTAGGTTGCTGTAGGATGAAATCAGAAAGATGTTAATGAGATTAGGCATGAATGTAGAAGTATGTCAGAGGCTGTGGGATTTTCTTCAATCCTAGCTGAAAAACCTAGAGAAACCTATGCCTGCTTTATCTACTCACTATAATATCGGCAATGTCTTTTTAATTCTGCGTTGCTTGACAATGTAGTTCTTGCTGTGGCTAAATATCTCTCTAATAAGCTAACTAATGACCTGCTTTAAAAAAAATTAGCGAAGCCCTAAGGTTAATTCTAGTTTAAGAATTAATATTTCTATTCTCAACAGGAACCACAAATAGTTTACCTGGGCTTTACAGACTTAAGATTTTCTTTCCTGAATAATTTATCTACAATAATTACATACACAAATACCCTTGTTTTAGAAGGTAGGTAAGCTTTCCATACATCTGCCTCAAATAACACTTCTCAAATTAAAACATTTGAGAGATTAAGGAACTTTTTTTATAAACAATAGTATTTTCATTTTAATTGAAAATGTTATGTTATTATTTGTGATGGTATATGTTACTTGATTATCATTTCACTCTTCTGAACCCTTGTGCCCCTCTGGATATAGTGTTCCATAGCCCGTAACCAGTAACCTATGGCTTATGTGCAATCAGGCCTCCATTTGACACCTGCGAACATCTTATGACAAAAATAAACATATTTGCATAAGTATTGCTTGATGGTACGTAGGGTTTCTACCCAAACTCCAATTAATTAATTGTATGCCCTTATAACCCCATATTTTGTATCCTAGCACCTCACCATAAATGAATTATGCAAGGTTAGGTACCTCCTAACCTTGCATCAATTCATTCTGGCGCCATCAGCCCCCCTAGTTATTTGTGTGTGTCTAGCCCCAAATCGATTTTTCACATTTCAGCAGCAAACAGTTAATTCTGTGCTCCCCACAATTCACATCAGCCTCTTCATCTTGCACTCCCCTTTGTTCCTGCTGCAGCTGTGGCAGAAGCTCCAGGGATTCTTCATTCCCACAAACCTCAGAATCGATCAACTCCCTTCCCATCATTTGTCTGGTCCCACGTAGAGCTTGGATGTAGGAGAAAGTTTGTCTCTTAATCTCTCTGTATCCCATTTCCCAATCTATAAACTAACTATACTTCCTCTCTGCCCTTTGTCTTACTGATTTTAGATGGTAAGCTCTTAAGTGCTGGTATTGGTTCTTCTTATGTGTGTATCTACAGCAACTCGCACAGGATGTCCCTAACTTGATTGGGGACTCCAAACACATCCATAACTCAAATTTAATAAAAATTCTCGCTTTTAAGAAGAAGATATAGTAAACCCAGAGCCAAAATATAACTGTATCTTTTATTTGGGCCACCAATTAGAGGCTACATAAAACATGAAGCAGTCTGAAAAGACATTGAAGTGAAAAGTAGTGCTAAAAAACAGCACAAAAATAAATATGATATTCACTGCATTTCATCTTTATTTCTTCTGCTTTTTGAATTTCATTGGATAACTACATAGATCTTAGAATTTAATACTAATACTTTTTAAAACTGGTTAAACAGCAGTCATTGTCATTCACTATTATTAGGCTAATTGTCTCCATAGAATTATAGATCATTAGGGTTGGAAGGGACCTCAGGAGGTCATCTAGTCCAACCCCCTGCTCAAAGCAGGGCCAGTCCCCAAATGGCCCCCTCAAGGATTGAACTCTCAACCCTGGGTTTAGCAGGCCAATGCTCGAACCACTGAGCTATCCCTCCTGATTAAACCAACCCTTAATTAAGTGAAGTTCACCGTTGTACTCATGAACATTTCAGGTTTTCTGTATGTGGTAAGATTAGCTATAAGCATTTCCTTAGGAGCAAGTGGAATGCAATATAATACCGAATACCATACCTTTTATAGTGGTTGGCTCACTACAAAAGCAATTTTCCCTCTCTTGGTATTTACACCTCTTCATCAATTATTGGGAGTGGACCACGTACACCCTGACCTAATTGGCCTTCAACATTGGTTCTCCACTTGTAAGGTAACTCCTTCTCTTCATGTGCCAATATATATTTATCCCTGTTTCTGTAATTTTCACTCCATGCATCTGAAGAAGTGGGTTTTTTACCCACGAAAGCTTTTGCCCAAATAAATCTGTTAGTCTTTAAGGTGCCACCAGACTTTTCATTGTTTTTGTGGATACAGACTAACACGGCTAACCCTCTGATACTTGCTACCTTCCCAGGCCATTCTTGAAACTTGCAAATTCCTCTAACAAAAATGTTGACGAAAAAATGGCTGTGTCCTGATATAAACATGATGTAGGCATTGAATTACAAACTTGTTGCATCGTCTCTTTAGTGTGTCAAGTTCCTGAATAGCACACCAATGCTGCTGTGAATAGCTAGTTGGAATTCATTGTATAAAGTACAGTTTCTCTAGTTGAGAATTGTCGTGTTTTTGTTTTAAAAATAACAGGACATCTCTTAACATTCAGGATACAATTTTCCACCCCGAAGCACCACAGCAGTCTTTTTAAAGCAACTCTAGGAAGGGTGTTAACTTGATCAATGCTGAGTAGGAAGGAAGGCTCTTTCCTACTATTTTTTCAGCATGACTTTCACTGACATGATCAGGCTGGGAAAAGAGTTATTGGCTGACAGCCCAGGACAACTATGCAATATCTCAAGTCAACTGGAACTCAAACTACCCTGCCCAAGGGAGAACTGTAACATAAAAAGAATTTAGGTTATAGGCTGGATCTTATAAACATTGTCCAGTTTAAAGTGTATTTTAAATATTATTTATGTGCATTCAGCATGTACATTTCTCTCAGATGCTCTATCAGCAAATGAAACATTAACAAAATTAAACAATTTCTAGACTTTTTCAAAAATATCAAAATGACTCGCTTTGATCTCACAAATTAGGTAACTGACTCCTTATAAATATTTATGTTTACTTAGGAATTATCCCTTAAGTCCTTAGACAAAATTCCTATCGCCTTCCATAGGAATTTTGCCTGAGTGTAAAAGACCTCAGAATTTGTCCAATAATTCAGCTTAGAAATTTTACTTATAGAATTCAGTGACAGTTCCATCAGAGGGGAAAAAATAATGGCGTTCTTAAATGAGAGGGGCATTTACTATTATTATTATTTTCCAAGTTATGATTTGAGGTATACATTCATTCTGGTTTGCAATGGAATAGGTTTTATTTTCTTTCTGTTTTGTTTGTATTTTATCTTTGATGCACTTTTAGTGCTGCTGACATTGCTTTAGCTTTTACTGCCATTGCTCTACTTTAAGTTGTGCTCTTGGAGAGACTTGAGCACATACTTAACATATATACTGGGAGTAGTCCTACTGAAGCCAAAGTGACTACTGACTTTGCCAGATTGGGGCCTTAGATTGTAGCTCTTTTCATTTGTTTAATTTAAAAGTGTCCTGTGGCACAGGAGAAGAAAAAAACTGCTCCACTGAGATCAGACTATACTGATGATCAGCGTTATTAAGCTACAGAGTTCTTGAAACAACATGTTTTTCGTTATTGAAACTGAAAGTAATTGGTTGCTGCCTACTGTTACCATTTCTGTATTAAAAAATAATGGGGTGAAAGGATAACCTTTCCTTCTCTTGTAAAGACTGACAAGATGTTAGATTAGAGTAAAATAACATTTATATTTTCTGACTTTATTACTATAGTTTTAATTGAGGATCATAGAGAGAATAGCCATTTATCCATCCGCCATGTTCCAATACTCCTTGAAACAAGTCTTAAATTATTGTTAGGAAAATGTCTTTTATATTTTGTTTAGAATGGTTTCAATACATGGCTCTACTGGAATCTGAGAAGTAGCATTGCTTTCTCTTCATTTATTGAAAAATCCTAATATACAAGCATAATGCTATATATTCATGGCCTAACTGTTAGTATAATCAGAGGGGAAAATCCTCCATGTGTGATTTTTATTATTGGGTTGCTTCATTTTTGTTAACTGGTTTTGTGTGACGTTTTCCTTACAGGCTTTGATGAGACCTGGACGAATTGACAGAATCATCTATGTGCCCTTGCCAGATGCCAAAACTCGTAGAGAAATCTTTAAACTTCAGTTTCGCTCAATGCCGATCAGTGGTGAAGTCTGCTTAGAGGAGCTCGTCCTGCAGACACAGAAGTATTCAGGAGCAGAGGTAAAACATTCTATTATCTGCTAGTGGCTGGGGAGTGAAAATGCAGAACTATCCTGGTGAAAAATCTAACACAAATACCATCAACTTATTTGAGTGAGGGGAATTCTAAAGGCAAAAAAAAAATATATATACACACACACACACACACACACACACACACACACACACACACACACACACACACACACACACACACACACACACACACACACACACACACTTGAGAATACAGTATGCTTTCCTTATTTGTCAGGTACCTTGGAGATTGCCCAGAAAAAATAATACAGTCTTAGGCTGAGTTAGCTTTACCATGAAGTTCCTACTACACTAGTGGTTCCAAAAGAAGCCATGGTCACAGGGATGGGATGGACGGATGGTCCTTGGGAAAATGGCTGTATTGGAATCATGCTAACAGGAACTTTGGATTGTGGGGATGGGCACAAAGTTAGTGTGAAGGTCCCCTGGATGATTGGCTCTGGCCTCTCACAGATCTCTGGGCATCTTTCATATTTGAGAGTTCTGCTCCATAGCCTATTCTGTATGGAGGGAGAACAACCATGGAATATTGTGAGGGAATCTCTGTGAGGAGTTAGTTTGCGAGAATTTCTTCCCCAGCACCCCCTTATAGGTTCTCTGTGGGAGAGAGCAAAGTAGTCCCATTTTCCAGTTTACAGAAGTCCCTATGAAAAAGTCAGCTTTTGTCTGCAGATGTCACACAGTTACCGCCGTTCTTTCCTATTCTAATAATAGACGGAAACTCATAGTTCAGATACTGTTGTGTGGTATTTGTTGATAAATATTGGCATTTTAATGGCACCCATGTAGTCCTTGCTTACTAATCCATTCAGTTTCTCTATAGAACCTATGATCTTTTCCTCATTTTATTTAGTTCAATTAAATGTTAAAAAAAATGTTAAAAGAACATTATTACGGTTGTAAAGTCAAACACTCAAAAATTAGGAAATGCCAGAATTAAAGTTGCCCAGGCCACCTTCTTTGGTCCCCTTGTGCATGTGCATCATGACCTGGGTTTTAATTATGTAATCACTTACTATTTTTTCCTCAGGACCCCTGCTTCATTCAGTGTGTAGGATGGACAGTGTTCTAAAAATGAATAAAGGCTGTGTAATGAATGAGGCTCTTGTGTATAGGACCTATGTTGTATTTGTTGCAGAAGAACTGAAAAAAAGGGTCTTATAATGGGAAATATTGGGCAAGCTTAAATATTGGCATGTTACCTGCACTGCCTATACTTAGATTCTACTAACACAATTATTGTAGATGGAGCTGGTAGGGGCTGCTCGTAGTTAAGGTTGTCCAACACTTTCTATTGTAAGAACCTATTTTCAGTTGCTTATAAACTTGCCAATCTTAAACCATTTAGGCTGAAATTTTCCATGTTGGCTGTCTGCCTCAGAACGAAGATAGGAAAAACATGTTGTTTCCCACATTTAAAAAAACAAAACAAAAAAACCTCTTACAACCATTATGTTGAGAAGCGCTAGCTCCTCCATGCTTTGGAACAAGAACTTGAAATTTGGCATGATGCCTGGTATCAGGGATGTGCCTCCTGCCATCCCTTGTGAAAATTCACTCAAATTTGGCCAAGTTATAAGCCTCTGTGAAGATAAAAAAGAATTTTTGAAAAGTATCCTCTCGACAGAGTACAACTGCTGTGCATGATACCAGACATTCAGAATATTTGGGGGATCCTATTGAACTTGACTCAGCTAACGCACAAGTGGTGAGTTCCTGTAATTTAACTGATGCTCACAGAGAAGCATCTGCCCCTTGACTGTGGCTTTGTGCAGAATCAAATGCAAAATAAGCTAACTTGTCATTGATTGCATCTGCTGAAAAAACTGTTCTTGGGATAGCATCTATTGTAATCTTATTTATGATGGTATTAATATTTTTGTTTTTGTTGATCAATGAAGTATAGTAATAGTGACAGAGAAAACCAGCACAAAGAGAACTTCTAAAGTGAGTGTTCCTTGGAAGTGTATGTAAAAAGTCTGACAGTTGGCACTGACAGTGCACTGTTTCACTTAAGGCCTTTTCTTCCTGGTGTCTCCAGTTTCCAGCTTTACAAATAATTTCCGCTGTTGAATGGCAAGTTCCCATATCCACTGTTCTACCCTTTTGAATACCAAAGAAATAGGAAACACTTGGTTTTGTGTCTATAAGATGCTGTATAAATAGGGAGCTTCTTATAGAGATGTGTTGAACTATTGCAAAATGAGCTGAATAGACAGTGAGTAATACGGATTAATCTGAGTAAAAATAGCACAGTGAGTAATAATAGCATTCATCTGGCCTCCGTGCATGGCATTTTTTCAGATCAGATATTTGTATCTTTTCCTATCATCACTTATGACCCTCAGACATATCTCTGTTCATCTGCTGGGTGTGCGTGTTTCCTTTCTCTTAATGAACATATTTATTGTTACATCCTTCTTGTGCCATGGTAAGTGCACAGGCGGAAACCCATCACTCCTTGTCATTAGCTAAAGAACATATACATGAATGATGTATCAAGATAGTCTGCTAAATAATGTATGCTACTCTCCCATCTATCCAAATGGCCTGGGGGACATCTGAAACTTTTGGATAACCAGGCATGCAGATAAATGGAAGTGCTATTTTGAGCTACATTTCCACTGATACAGAAATAGGGGAAATGAAGGGAGTAATGCAGATGTTTGCTTAATACTTTGTACTTCATTAAAGAGTAAATAAACAACTTCATTGAGTTTATTAAAACATCAAAATTATATTATAATCACAGTGGACATAATTTAATTGTGAATTATTTATCTTTTTTATTAAAATGATTAATCACAGTCTGTCACCTGTCATCATTGTGTCAATGGCTGCAGCAAATCTATGCAGCTTGTCCCTGGCCTTCCAGATATCACAGATGGTGGAGTTACCAGTGTTGCAATGGTGCATGACATCAACAACTTTTTCTCTCCTTTCTAAGACCTTGAGAATCTGTAGTTTCTGCTTTAGATCTATCACAATGGTTTTCTTCTTGACATTTTCCTGCTAAATTGTTCTTGCAGCTGAAACAGGATTACTAGGTCTCAGTAGCTGGAGGTAACAGCTCAGAACTGCTATACAAATTCAAAGCTGTTGATTAGTGCTAACAGGCACTAAGAAACTGATTGACACGGCATTGGTGGGTGATTAACCAATTTGGGGCTGCATCGAGGACACACTGTGCATTCGGATAATTAGGATTTTCTGATCAAGGGAATTGGGATAACTGGAATGTTATTGTATTTATTTTTTCAGCATTTCATTTGTGAGAAGAGCAGACATAAATAACGAGAGGAAGAGTTACAAGTAAATTGTAAAGTCCCCTCCTTCCCTTATAAGTGTAATGCTAAAATCAAAAAGTGCATATTATTTAACTGAGAGTTTGTCATGTGTCAGTCTATATTACACTATGGATATTGGACCAAACAAACCCCTATAACTGAACACCCCCAAACTCTGGAGAGGTTTAGTTTCAGATCTAATCTTAACATCTCAGGCCCTTGTCTAGTTACACAGATGCTGGTGTATGTTCAGCATATATGCTTATGACTCCTAAAATGTCTAAAGTAAACTTAAAGGTTATTTGAATGGCTTAAAGTGGAAGTGACATGAGGTTGTTTTTAGAAATTTTTGAATACTGTGATTGGATTCGCCTCCTGTGCCAAGTGATGGAGTGAGGAAGAATAAAGCCTTCTAGGAGCCAGGACCCAAATCTTTGCTGAAGTGTGTGCCCTCCCTCCCCAAACAGACTTCTCTGGCTACAGCCCCCCCAAAAGGCATTTCCCTTTTTCTAAGAATTGCATGCAAATTTTCCCTGCAGTTGCCAGGACCAAGCCATTCACATGGTAGGTCTGTCTGCAGCCATGCCGGGTTTGGCTTAACCAGATGTCTGTTTTGCCCCTGCTTTTAGGCTGGATTACAGTCTCTCTAAAAGGTTTCATATTTCTTGAAGGCAGTCAGTCCCTTCCTGTATTTCCAGATCCTTCTAGGAAGTTCTGCCAACAATCTTCAGAGCTGCTTCCTCCTGACATAGCAAAACCACTAAAAGGAAGCTGTGTGACTCTGCTCTATTGCTATCTTCATCCTTCTCTCTCTCAGTATGGTAGTTTGCAAGTTTTTGGCAGTGCCATGTTTTAGTGTCCATACAGTGGTGTTTTTTTGTAGATTCTGAATTTCAAGACCCTGACGTCAAAGAAACTGCCTGATGATGGCTTGTATCAGAGGGATAGCCATGTTAGTCTGTATCCACAAAAACAACGAGGTGTCCAGTGGCACCTTAAAGACTAACAGATTTGGGCATAAGCTTTCGTGGGTAAAAATCCCACTTCTTCAGATGCAACTGGACGCTACAGTTTTTTTTGATGACACCTTGTCACTGTTGAGCGTTTTGAAATATGAACACTTACTACCATTTCCCTCCTGATTTACACACCAGGTGACAGTGAAATCACTTTAATTGAATTTCAGTTATTTTGTAATGAAAACTTCACACACAGTCAGCTGTTTTCTTCATGCACCAGGAATATGGAATGGTAGTATATGGAGTGACAGGTACATTGAAACTGAGGTATGGCCACAGCTATTGTGACATCATTGCGATCACACTGAAACCAGAGACTCTCAGGACTTGAGCTCTTAGCTTCTACATATGCAGCTGGCTGGCGGAAGACATTGCAAACCTAAATAACACCAAAGAGGCACAAATACAAGAGATCTACTGGAGAAATGAAGTCAAACATTGCCGCAGATGCAAGGGACAGGGAAGCCATTAGGAAGAAGCGAGATCCATGCATCAATCCATGAGACCCCATTCAGCACCCAAGAACAATAACAAAGGATGTCAGTTGTAAAAACACCCAGAGGCAGAACTAAACATTGTCAGTGACAGTATGACACCATCATCAGTCAGTGCAGATAGCGCAGTTACAACTGGAATTTGCCAAATGCAAGAATTTGAATGTAGCTGGCCCACAGGGTTCTATGATACAATACCAGTGATAGCAGAGATGCAGTGGCAAAAAAAGCATAGACAGGTTAGGCCAACAAAGGTATTTGACACTAACCTTATCTATTCAAGAATGATAGGCTAACAAGCAATTTCACAAGAGGTTGAGAGCAAGAATATTTTGTCACATGAGTTCGTTCCTGTACCTGTGTCAATGTTTACTGACTCTGCTGACATGAGGATTGCCAAGGATAAATCTAAGCTAAAGAAGCAGCTGCAGACAGAGATGTCAACTAAACATATTTCACAAGAAGTCACCTGCACAGTCATTGATGGTTCCACAGTTCTTTGGGCAGTACACATGCCAGCAAGTGGTATCGTCAAGGACTTTGTGACCAGTTTGAGTCTACACTGAATACAAGCTAGTCCCAAATGATGTATACCTTGTCTTTGACAGGTACAAAGTCTTCAGTATGAGGAGTGTCGCAAGATCTAGCAGAGCTTCAGAAGCAAGCAGAGTACATCAGTTGAATACAAATACACAGTTGCCTTGACGCTTACAGAAAATAAGAAACATTTGATTAACATAATTGATTCATTCAAGATGAGATGTTTCACCAGTGACACACACTAAAGCACAAGCTAGTCATCACAGGCAGAGACAACACCCCATCTGAAATACACCGAGGAGGTGAGGCGATGAACAGGGAAAGATATATGTCCATCTCACATTACAAAGCTGACAACATCCTTGTACAACAAATGATGATGGCTGCAAAAGACAGGTGGGAATATCAGTATTATGAGATGATGCTGACATATTTATCTTACTCTTGCACAATTTCCTTTAACAGAGTCTAACAGAACCCCACAGTCCAAGAGAGCTGTAATATTTATCCATGCTACTGCAGAGCAACACTGGAAAACTGTATCAGGATTGTTAGCTGCCCATGGACTCTCAGGCTGTGATGCTGTAACTTCCTATTTTGGCCTCAGCCAAGGCACTGTGTTGAAGATTCTGCAAACTCTCTCTCTCTCTCTCTCTCTGATGGGTGACGACATGGCTGCATGCTGTGTACAATCACAGTGTGCCACCATGTTGGAAACATGGCAGAAATCATAGGCAGTCCTATCGGAATCCTCAGGCTCATGGATGCTAAACAGGCGAGGTACCTCCTCCTGCAGCCGCCAAAGAAGAGCTAGCAGTGGTGTTGGTGACATGCCATTTTCCTTCCATTGAGGATTCTTCTTTGTAGAGTATCCGGAAGTTAAGAGTTGGGGGGGAACTCTCACTGAATCAAATGAAAATTGAGGTCCATGCTATACCCCCAATCCCTTTCCTCATTCCATAATACTCCTATTATCCAAATATGTAATGTTATTGATTGATATTGCAAATGTTAAATACAGGCATTTCATGTATTAGAACTCTTCTACCTTGATTTTGTACACTTCAAATCATGCAAACTCTTACTTGTTATAGGAGTCATGGTGGCAACCGTGGGATGAAATGTTGATATTTTAAATGCTGAGCAGTGATAGTGTCATCAGGCAGATTCTTAAGACAGTCTCATGGTCTTGAGAGACAAAATTCACACACACACACACACACACACACACACACACACACACACACACACACAGAATAGCTGCTGGACTCTCTGAAACAAGAAGAAGCGGTAGGGGAAGGGTTGAGAAAGATACAATAAGTAAGCATATGTTGTTGTAAAAAGATTAAAAATAACAACAAAGACCTTGGCATAACTAATTCTTTTGCAAAGTTATTTTTAGTGTTCCTGCCCTTTAATTGTACAAATGGGACAGCATATCTAGTTGCAAAAGAGCTTTTCTTTATAAAACTGAAATCATTTTGGGGTGCTTCTATGTTAATGTGATACCTGCAAACAGAAATTTTAGGCATACTTCCTGGACCCCAGAACTTCTGGAGAAGTTTATACTACATTTATTTTTAAAAAAAGAGAGAAATAATATTTTACATGACTCTTATGTTATCTATCTAACCTCCAGTTTTTCCCAGGTGCTTTTCACTGTAATATCTAATACTAAGAAGTTCTAGGGACAAGTTTCAGTAGCCTATATGATCTATTTCTAATGGCTTCCTGTAAATAAATAGTTTGAATGGCTGAAAATCAGAGCAAATAAGTATTTTTTTAAAAATATTTGCCAGCTAATGCAAATTCCTTAAATCTTATTCCTTGAACCCCATAAATTTCCTGCAATGTAGCAGTCCTTTATTATAGCAGCCTTGAATTATAAAATACATGCCTTAATAAAAGCTCAGACGCACTATCCTGTTCTTATAGGGGTCAAAATTAGGTTTTCTCAATCATTTGCTGTTCTTTCATAATCACAAATACCAATCATCACAAGCCCCAAGCACTTTCTAGTGCAAGTAAAAACAAAATCATATGGACAATATCTGAGCAAATTGCTTGTTCTCTAATGTTGAAATTGTATGTCTTGGCACAGAGGAAGAGGGACACCTGCTTTTTTAAATACAAATTTTGATCTTTGTAGTAGGTTTGACTTACAATCTCTCTTTTTTTATTTAGTTTTTTATCACCTTCCTTTACAAACTGAATAGGGAATTTGAGCCCTGAATAGGGAGGAGTGGGGCAGGAAATGTAATTTCCACTGTTAAAATATTTAATTCAAGAATTTAGCTGGAAAAAAAAAAGGAAAAACAGAAGGGCAAGAGGGCTGCCATTCACTACCTGCGCCCCTGACTCAAAAGAATGTTGTGATTAAAATCCAAAAGGCAACAACAAGGAAGGAGATAGAGTGGCAATTTAAGTGGTATATGGAGTGTTTTTGAGTTTAGATCTGGTTAGAAATCCTAGAAATTGAAACACTTTGGATAGTACTAATATCTCCTTAGGACAAATATGTTTATGAAAAATTAGCTTTGGGATTGTCTATTTTAAAATTTATGGAAGGCAGTTTGTGGTGTGAGTGCAATGGCTGGCATATTTATAGTATATCGGTTTCCATGCTTACAGGAAATAACAGTAATGAGAGGGACCCATAAATCTTTCATTTTTCCTTAGTCGAAGTAGAAGAGTTGATGTAAATGTATCTTTCTCACTTTGCAATAACTCACAGAAGAAACATAGAGAATGCAAAACAAAATGCCAACCAAGTTTCACTCTGGCTCAAATGAAAGCCTGTTTGGTGCCAGAAAAGAATCTTCGCAGCAACACACTAGCTGTAATATAAAGCTCTTTATCTTAGAGTGCTCATTCCAAAATGCAGGGGATAGTTTGCTAGTATTTAAAATCTGAACTTCTAAAAATCTTCGTATCACTACTAGTAATATGAAAGAAGCCTCCATGCTAATAAAAAGTGATTGTATATTGCATTATGAATTCCTTACATGATGTCGGTGTATAAATAAGAGTTTCTTTCCTAAAGAGCGTACATTCTAAAGGTGTGAGAGGTTGGGATAAAGAACAAAATGATCTAGAGCAAATGAGAACGGGATGCGGTCTTTATACTTTCAGTTCTTCATGCAATAGGATCTTCAGAAGTTTTTATTAAAGGACGGTGAAGGATGTTTGGCTAATGTTAACCTGGAGACTGAATCAAGCATGAATGTTGGCCTAAGAAAGGCACAATATTGGGATTGGCTGAAGGAGACAAAGGGAACGGTCAGGGAAGAAATGTGAATGGGACACAGGAAATGTGATTGCACTCTTGCATTTTATATCATGCAACACAAGTTTCTGGATATGAGAAAAAAAAAACACTGCATTGTTCATTTTGGTTATTATTGCCACCTATTGTGAAAATCTTGCTTCCACAATCATCTTAGCATCTGAGTCTGTGTGTTCATTTTTAAACATGAGCACATGTTGTTTTGCCTTTAAGGACACAGTTTTTCAAGATGCTGAATCCCCACAACTCCCATTAAAGTCAGTGGGAATTGAAGATGCTCAACATCTCACAGATGTTCAGCTCCTCACAAGACTGGGACCTAAATTTGAACTTTTCAGATATCATGGCTGATGTTTCTATCTCAGACTAAGTGTATAGTAGGAGAACGTACTTCGTGGGAAATATCCACAGTTTGTCCATGACCAGAATTACTCTTCTGGCAGACGTAGTATTTGCAGAAGGTACATTTTGCTCAACATAAAGTAGTATTGAGCAATAAATATTTTTATGTGGTGAGCTGCATGAGACCAACAAGCGGCAAGATTAAGGTGCCCATCCCCTCAAATGAACCTCAAGTTTTTTTGTGGAGCAATGCATTGAAACTCTTTATTTCAATCATTGTGAATTGAAAATGTTTGGGTGGGTGAGGGGAAAAAACTAAGACTCCCATCCAGCAAAGGTGAAGTGGGATCATCACCTTCCTACTCACTTTTATCAGCTCTGAGGATGTGTGTTTGGCACAGGTGGATAGAAGATGAGGAAAGAGCTGGCATTCAAAATGTTTTCACAATGTTGGTGTTCAGAATAAATGAGGTGAATCACTGTAAAGATTTGTGGGGGTTTTTAAGAAAGTAACTAGTTTCACGGGACTTCCCATGAGACCATTGCTTACTACTGTTCTCACGAGAATCCTGCACATGTAGAAGACATGTAATTAGTGGGGCTGCTCAGCACACCAAACCCCTGGGGTGCCAGTAGTGTGCCAGGTGTACCACAACTCGGAGGCAAGCACTGTAAGTTTGTCAGCAGTTAGTCCTTGTAGGCGGTAGCCCTGTTGGGTCGCAATAACCACTAGGACTAAGTGAAAGGGTATTTTACCAGGGCTGGCAGGAAGGGAAAGATTGCAAATACCCTACGCACAGCCAGTTTAAATAGTTACAGTTTCAAGTGAGGATAAGTTGCTCTGGTTTTGTCCACTGGGGCAGTCCAACTGAGAGTCAGGACTTCTCAGAGGTGTCCTCTCCAGGCCAGTCTCTGTTCCAAGCAAACAGGATGCTGTCATGTTTCCATGTCTCTCATTGGGGCCCCTCTGCACTGGCTCACTGCCCAGCCATTGCTGCTCCCTCATAGGTCCCACGCAGACCTGTACTCAGCTGTAGCATCCAGCAGTGACAGCCTATTCCACACACCACTCATCATACAGTTCCTGGGGATTCAGCTCTGAATTCAACTTCTCTCAAGTTCCAAACTTGCCACATGGATGCTCTTTTAGCTTCCGTGAATCTCCTTGCTTGCCATGTGGCCACCACTTCCAGACAGAGCCTGGATACTTCCTGGTTCAGAACCTTTCCCCTTATCTGGGTAGAAGAAGATGTGCAGTGAGGAGTGGACTGATGGGAGCTGTAACCCCCTGCTTAGCAGAACCAATACAAGTGCTTGGATAGCACAGAATTTAATGCATCACAAATATCTTGAAATATTTGCACACCAGGATAATAGCTCCAGCAAGATTATCAAGAAGTCTAATTACGTCTCTTCCCTCCATATTACCATATTAGATACTTTTGGAGGATTAAGTTCATAATTGTTGTAGCACTGGCAGCATTAGGTATTTTGCTGTTGTGCATTTTCCAGTAGATGATCCTGGTTCATTCCTGAGCAATATTCCGATGCTACAGCCATTTTAATCTGGCCCTTGAGCTCCCGCTGGGGAGGGGGGTCTAGGGCTTGCTCCGTTCCAGCTGGGGAAGCAGAGTCGGAGGCCGCACCACGTGGCTCCTGGAAGCAGCGGCATAGCCCCCCTCTGGCTCTATGTGTAGGGGCAGCCAGGGGGCTCCGCTCTACACGCTGCCCTGGCCCCAAGCACCACCCCTGCAGCTCCCATTGGCTGGGAACCCCAACCAATGGAAGCTGCAGGGGCGGTGCCTGTGGATGGGGCAGTGTGCAGAGCCACCTGGCCACGCCTCCGCGTAGGAGCTGGAGAAGGGACATGCCACTGCTGCTGGGAGCCACTTGAGGTAAGTGCTGCCCGGAGCCTGTACCCCTGAGCTTCCTCCCATGCCCCAACCCATTGCCCCAGCCCTGATTCCCCCTCTTACTCTCTAAACTCCTTGATCCCAGCCTGGAGCACCCTCCTGCACCCCCAACCTCTCATCCCCAGCCCCACCTAAGAGCCCGCACCCCCAGCCGGAGCCCACTCATGACCCCAGCCCTGATCTCCCTCCAAACCCCTCCATCCCAGCCCAGTGAATCCTCCTGCACCCCAAGCCCCTCATCCCTAGCCCCACCCCAGAGCCTGCACTGCCTCCAGCACCACAACCGCAATTTCTGTTCTCAGATGTGGTCCTCGGGCCAAAAAGTTTGCCCACCCTGGTATAGAGCATAACAGAAGGAAGTGTGTCACCAGCGCAATGGGGGATGCTGTCACTAAGCTGGGGCTATAGAAAAAGTGACTGAAACTAGCAATCTATTATCTATCTCTGCTGCCCTCTGCTCTTCCTTGTGGCCATGCTGCTTTATTGTCCTGTACTTGGCTGTGGTTCTGGGTAATGGAAAAACATGTTTAAAAGCAGATGGGACTTCATTCCAGGGAGGAAATAATGGGTTGCTGCTATTGTTTTCATTTGTTTTTATTTTTTGCCTGTGAGTTATTTGTTGCAGTTTTTTTTTTAATTATTTATTCTTTTTCTCAAACCATCCTGGTCCGTTTTGAAAAATCTTATATCTCCACATTCAGGAGACAAATCGTCATATATGGAGGCACATGAAACTCAGAGACAAACTGATTTTGTGATGAGCCATGTGTATGGCAGAGTAGACAATAAATAGTTCAATATTTTGATTAGGTGCCTCTTTTTAAAGTATTTTATTGATGTAATCTAAATGTATAAGTATAGTCTGGTTGAATTTACATTTTGTAAAGAAACTTTTCTCCCACCAGTAATTTACTTTCATGATTTAGAGCGGTGGAATTGGCAGCTGTTCTTATGGGCAAAAACTATATATAGCACAATAGCATACAATTGAGATTTACTTTCATCCAGTACAATAACATGGATTTAATTTGACTGACTTTGGTTATTTCTGGCTTTTTTTCTTGATCTGATACTTTGGGTTTAATGCAAGGCCTGAAAATTTTAAGAAGTCACCAGATAAGTCATTGCATTTGATAGAGAATGAAGTGCTGATCCTAGACAGTGACACTGGAACTGTAGGAGCCAGATCCTCAACTTGTATAAATTGTTATAGCTCTGTTGAAATCAGTGGAGCTATAATAAAGTGTGCTAGCTGAGGATCCTACTCCTGCTTTTTTGATTAACATTTCATAGGTCCATTGATTTTTACCCATGTGCATATTCGTTTAAAAAAAAAACTGAATGTGTTTAAATGTCCATTGCATTTTCTTTTATGCCCCGGACAAATATATGACTAGAAGGTTTACTAAAGTGTCCATTACGACTACGAATGCTATTTCTTATCATTGAACAACAAGATTTCAGTGTTTAGCTTTCTCAAACTCTTGATGTCTAGGTACACAAACGCTCAGTTCTACCCTTTCCTTAACAGACCCATCCATTGTCACCCTCTCATCCCCAAAATAAAGCTTCAAATGTTTACCTTATTGGCATTGCGAACATTTAAATTACAATTACCTGAAGGCTAATTCAGATAGGATGTTTATACAAACTATAAGCCATACTCAGGAACACCTTGTACTGCCCTACTTGTATTTCTGGTCCTGTGCCAATTATTTTGAGTTGCTGTCAAGCTGCAAGGAGCTGTAGCTCAGGAGACGAGGATATGTAGGAACAGGAGGAAGGGTTATAATTGATTGGTTTAATGCACTTAAGTACTGTTGCTGTGAGCAAAGATAGTGTATTTTAATCAGATAGCTTCCTGTTTGCACTTCATTGAACTGTGGGGTGTATATATAGTTGTATGTTTGTGTACATATAATTTCGGATGTTTGCAATTCATAGTTATCAGTGGAACCCTTGTTTCTGTTGTGCACATTCCATACCCATTAATCTTTGTAGCTGACAAAATCAACAATTCTGCTATCTGACTAGGAGTATCTTGTTTGTGTATTGTACTGAATATCAAACTCAGTCTTTTGTTATGAATGCTGTGTCTGTACGTAATTCCAATGAGCTACTTTGGTGGCAGTCAGTTTATCTTTTAATTTGAAATGCATTTATTTTTTGTAATTTTCCCACATTTTTTCTAAAATAAATGTTCAGTTCAATTGGTGGAGGTCTAATAACTGATCAGATAATTTCTAGAGTGGAGGTTTTTCATTTTAACTATAATATGCTATTTTTTTTCTAAAAGGTAACCCCGAGGCTCTAAATTTCCTTGTAATGTGGGTAGAATATGGCTCCTATTTGGAAGGTGTTCTCATGTCTATGTCTAATTAAATTATTTGGGATTCCAAGTGCCCTATATCTTTTCATTTTTAGGGGGGGTGTTGAACTTGTATAACTTAATTTCATTAAGCTTTTTTTCCTTTTTCTAAAGGAATAGTTGCATGAAATACTCTCACTTTCTTCCATTAATCTTTCTCATTTGGCCAATGTATTACCATCTATCTAACACCTGTGAAGGCACTACTGAAGTTGCTGACTTCTTGGTTAGATCATGGCTATGCAGCAGTAATTCTTAAATAATTTGAGAAGCAGATTTGTAATTCATAGATATTCATCTGACATGAAGTATAGAAATAAGCAAAACTTTCCAGCACTCTTACTGTACTGTACCAACCCTCTTTGTTTCATGAAATTCATAGTGACGTTTATGTAAGACTATGCCAGGGGTAAATTATTTTCAAATTACATTACATTAGCAAATAAATAGATTCCCAACTGCTCTTTTGGAATTGCTTACGTAATAAAACCAAAAGAAATAGAACTTTGGTTAGGGCCCATCATTACTCTTTGGACCTTCAACTAGAGCAATGTAGAAAAAAAATCACAAAAATGTCAAAATTTAACTTTTTGCTTCTTTCATAGGAACCCACAATGTTAGTTTTTCACAAGAATGCTCAACGCAATTCTTCTTGGTTTCATTAAATAAAAGGTTTAAATCTGAAATAAGCAAATGGGGGAGGAGGGGATTTCAAATCAATGCTGATTTGATATTACACAAGCAATGGCTTCTTTAGCTTAGAAGAACCCAGCCATCTCCACTGATAAGACTCACTGTTTACATTTCTCTTATCTCCTTTATATAAGAACTTCAGCTTTAAGGCTCAGATATTTTCTAAGCACAATTAATGTTGTGAATCGATTAATGAGTTTCAGGCTGACACATGAGACTACTGATAAACTTCCATTTCTCAAGTGCCTGTTTTCAGGAGGGAAGTCTCAATCACAGCAAAGATTCCAAATCATTCATTACGGAGAAGAAGCTCCAGCCTCTTACTGATCTTGCTTCTTTAAGTTACTTTTCTCTGTAAATTCCACGATCTTAAATTGATTTCCATGTCGTTTCCACTAAGTAAGTAGTGGTTGATACATAATCAACCATTCCAAATCTCTGACTAGGGCATGGAATAAGTGGGGGCTAATGGATTAATTTTAAAAATTGTATTTTTGAAGTACAAATATAAATTTATTTTGGGATCCGAATAAGGGCCTTTTATTTGTATAAGAGCTTTTCTGTTGCTCTTTCAGCTGTAAACTGCAGTAGAAGCTCTTAAGTAATGTATCGCAGTAGTACTCACTACAAAGTCACAAACACTACAGTAGCTCAGATTTCTAGATGGGAAGTTAGCATAATTTCCAAATGATCATTTACTGCTTCCAGAAAAATTTATAACATTGTAACGCTTAAATTAATTTTTGTCAGCTGGATTAAACAATTACTGGCAGATAGAAGTATTAGTGATAACCCCCAGCCAATTACTAGTTCCATTGAAGATAATTCTTGTGTGGTGTTTTTGTTTCTTTTTAATTAAAGGGTTTTTAATTGTTCACCTAGCCCTTAGCCCACCTTCTCTCTCTTCCCCTCTTTCATTAGTGAGAAGGTCAAGGATTGAATTGTAAATTTAACAAAAATCTTAAGGGCTTTGTTGGTACATTTAAGAAATTAGAGAGGCCTAGCCCATAGCCTGCTTTTATTGGAGAAACTCAGTCCAAAAGATGATCAGATGAATATTGCAATAGTGCTTGGCTCAGACAGCTACATTGTCAGCCAAAAAAAATGCACTTTGCTCAGTATGAATGCAACATTAAAGTCAGAGCTGCTGATTTTTCCTTCTTATTTAGGGAAGGGGGGTTCACCTATGATTTCAGATTAATCTTCTATCTATAGCTATGGCATTATATCGTTAAATCCTTTGTGTGCACATTGTCCTGGAGATTTGTCCTAGCAAGCAAAGTAGGTTTGCAACATAACGAGATTTTTGATGTATATTATATTTGTACAGGCGTTGAGTGATCAGAATTTTTTTCCCTTGGGTGGAGGGGAGAAGAGTGGGTGCAGGGCACCAATCTAGGTGTCTTCCAATATCTCCTGAATGCCATAGTCACGTCTTGCCTTGCACAGTGCAAAGCCAACTTTTCCCCATTCCAGAACCTTTCTAGTGCATTCCCCTGGCTGAGAAACTGGAGAGGGCCAAAATAAAATTGATAAATGGAGCCCTTATGAGTGGGCAGGTCTGTAATGCCCTCATCTGTAGCAGTCTCTTGAGTCAGGAATACTACCTCGCCCCTCAGTCACAGGTTTCACTGATAAGGAGCAGTTCGTCTTCAAGTAGTGTCCCTGTGGGGGCTCCACATAAGGATATGAGCACACCCAAGTGCTCTTGATCAGAGATTTTTCTCAGCAGTGTCTTTGGGTCTGCATCTGCGCCCTAAACACCTTTCAGAGTATCAGCCGTGTTAGTCTGTATCCTCAAAAAGAACAGGAGTACTTGTGGCACCTTAGAGACTAACAAATTTATTTGAGCATAAGCTTTCGTGGGCTACAGCCCACTTCATCAGATGCATGCAGTGGAAAATACAGTAGGAAGACACACACACACACACACAGAACGTGAAACAATGAGTGTTACCATACACACTCTAATGAGAGTGATCAGTTAAGGTGCGCTATTACCAGCAGGAGAGGAAAAAAACTTTTTGTGGTGGTAATCAAAATGGTCCATTTGCAGCAGTTGACAAGAAGTTGTGTGGGGGGGGAATAAACTTGGGGAAATAGTTTTACTTTGTGTAATGACCCATCCACCACCAGTCTTATTCAAGCCTAATTTAATGGTGTCCATTTTGCAAATTAATTCCAATTCAGCGGTCTCTCGTTGGAGTCTGTTTTTGAAGGGTTTTTTTGTTGTAATAATGCAACTTTTAGGTCTGTAATCAAGTGACCAGGGAGATTAAAGTGTTCTCCGACTGGTTTTTGAATGTTATAATTCTTGACATCTGATTTGTGTCCATTTATTCTCTTATGTAGAGACTGTCCAGTTTGGCCAATGTACATTGTAGAGGGACATTGCTTGCACATGGTGGCATATATCACATTCATAGATGTGCAGGTGAACAAGCCTCTGATAGTGTGGGCTGATGTGATTAGGTCCTATGGTGGTGTCCCCTGAATAGATAAGTGGACAGAATTGACTTTATTGCAAGGATAGGTTCCTGGGTTAGTATTTTTGTTGTGCAGTCTGTGGTTGCTGATGAGTATTTGCTTCAGGTTGGGGGGCTGTCTGTAAGCAAGGACTGGCCTGTCTCCCAGATCTGTGAGAGTGATGGATCGTCCTTCAGGATAGGTTGTAGATCCTTGATGATGCTCTGGAGAGGTTTTATTTGGGGGCTGAAGGTGATGGCTAGTGGCGTTCTGTTACTTTCTTTGTTGGGTCTGTCCTGTAGTAGGTGACTTCTGGGTATTCTTCTGACTCTGTCAGTCTGTTTCTTCACTTCAGCAGGTGGGTATTGTAGTTGTAAGAACGCTTGATAGAGATATTGTAGGTGTTTGTCTCTGTCTGAGGGGTTGGAGCAAATGCGATTGCATCGTACAATGGATCATGTGGTGTGGTCTGGATGAAAGCTGGAGGCATGTAGGTAAGTATAGAGGTCAATAGGTTTCCGGTATAGTGTTGTGTTTATGTGACCATCGCTTATTAGCACTGTAGTGTCCAGAAAGTGGATCTCTTGTGTGGACTGGTCCAGGCTGAGGTTGATGGTACGGTGGAAATTGTTGAAATTGGAATTCCTCAAGGGCTTCTTTTCCATGAGTCCAGATGATGAAGATGTCATCAATGTAGTGCAAGTAGAGCAGGTGCATTAGGGGACGAGAGCTGAGGAAGCGTTGTTCTAAGTCAGTCATAAAAATGTTGGCGTAATGTGGGGCCATGCGGGTACCCATAGCAGTGCCGCTGATTTGAAGGTATATGGTGTCCCCAAATGTGAAATAGTTATGGGTGAGGACAAAGTCACAAAGTTCTGCCACCAGGTTTGCCGTGACATTATCGGGGATACTATTCCTGACACCTTTGTATCCCGATTGAAAGGGGCAGAGTTGCTGCCACTCAACTATCTGCGACTTGACACAGTGGTGTCCATTAGTTAAGCCATGCTGCTTGCTATACCACTCACTTATTTTTTCTTTATTTTACATCATTTCATTTCTTTTATTATTTTCCCCTTATTTAGCACAGTTTGTGCTTTTGTGTGAAGAGGGTCCCATTCCCCCAATCTGAGTCTTTGTTGTTTTCTCAGGCCTCGATCCACAGCCTCGAGTACAAGTTATGCCCAAGGCCCCAGGCTTCAATACAAGAACTAGTGGTCACCAAATGAAATTAATAGGCAGCAGGTTTAAAACAAATAAAAGGAAGTTCTTCACGCAGCGCACAGTCAACCTGTGGAACTCCTTACCTGAGGAGGTTGTGAAGGCTAGGACTATAACAGCGTTTAAAAGAGAACTGGATAAATTCATGGAGGTTAAGTCCATTAATGACTATTAGCCAGGATGGGGTAAGGAATGGTGTCCCTAGCCTCTGTTTGTCAGAGGGTGGAGATGGATGGCTGGAGAGAGATCACTTGATCATTACCTGTTAGGTTCACTCCCTCTGGGGCACCTGGCATTGGCCACTGTCGGTAGACAGGATACTGAGCTAGATGGACCTTTGGTCTGACCCAGTACAGCCGTTCTTATGTTGTTCTTATGTTCTTAATCCCTGTCAGACCTGCCATAGTCTTTTCCCCACAGCAATGGACATTCAGGCTGCCTTCAGGAAACCATATTCCCTCCAAATGCAAGATCTGCTCATAATTTAAGAGCAAATATAAGAAATTCAAGGAAGTCAAACTTAAACTCCTATTCATGGAAGGTCTCTGGTGTCCACGGGGTCCAAGAAACTCTCCCCTCCATCAGAACAGCCTCACCTGCCTTCTTCAGCAAGCAAAGACTACAGGGCCTCTATAGTACTACCCAACCCCTAAAAGAAAAAAGACCCCACTGTCCAGAATGGGTCAAGAGAAAGGGAAAGTCACTTCTGTGGTCTGGATCTCAGGAAACCTCACATCTAAATAAAGGTACAGCTGATGATTCTATTCCTTCCGGTACTGACACTGCACTTACAATAAGCTGTGTACCAAGAAGTCATCTAGAGCAGTGCTGTCTTCAGCACCAGACTCAGTGCCCTCAAATCATAGAGATTCTAGAACTGACAGCCATCATGTAACAACCAACCCAACATTGGCAAGGAATTGATTAGGTGATATGTCGAGATGATCCCAACAAGTGAGCCACTCCCCATGATGCAAAGGAAGGTGGGAAAAAACCCAGGTCCCTGCCAATCTGACCTGGGGAGAAATTCCTTCCCAACCCCCACCTCTGTTGATCATTTTGACCCTGAGCACATGAGCAATACACACCAGTCAGGCAGCTAGAATGAGATGTTTTCTGTGTAGCATGTCAGAACACTGGTCAGCCCTATCCGGTGTCCTGTCTCTAGCTGTGGCCAGTCTCTGATGCTTCAGAAGAAGAGGTAAAAAAATAAAAATCCATATTGTAGCCAATTGTGCATCAGAGGTGGGGAAATCCTTTATGACCCCTGAAGGAGACCAGTTGAAGCCATGAAACACAAGATAGTCATTATGGAATTAAATGATGCAGGCTATTGACAGTATTTTTCACTGGTAGGTTACAGACTAATCCTATCTGTTTTGTTCATGAGGACGTGCAGAAATATTGCCACTCTGCAAAAATACATGTGCCTCATTCTACCTGGATACTCCTTCCGTCCCATTTGTGGCTGCACATACTCAGAAGGAGTTCCGTAGAATTCCCTTGTATGAAGGTACAGAAACCTTAATGTAAGATGTTAAGAATGGCCATACTGGGTCAGACCAATGGTCTATCCAACCCAGTGTTCTGTCTTACAATAGTGGCTGGTGTCAGATGCTTCAGAAGGAATGAACAGTACAGGGCAATTAGCAAGTGATCCATCCCCCTGTCCCAGTTTGGGACCCCAGAGCATGGAGTTGTGTCCCTGACCATCTTGACTCATAGCCATTGATGGATGTATCTTCCATGACTTTATCTAATTCTTTTTTGAACCCAGTTATACTTTTGGCCTTCACAACGTCCCCTGGTAACAAGTTCCACAGGTTGACTGTGTGTTGTGTGAAGAAGTACTTCCATATGTTTGTTTTAAGCGTGCTGTCTATTAATTTCATTGTGCGACCCCTGGTTCTTGTGTTACGTGAAGGGGGTAGAGAACACTTTCTTATTCACTTTCTCCATGGTCATGATTTTATAGACCCCTATCATATCTCCCCTTAATTTTCTTTTTTCTAAGATGAACAGTCCAAGTCTTTTTAATCTCTCCTCATATGAAAACTGTTCCATACTACTAATCATATTTGTGCCATTCTCTGTACTTTTTCCAATTGTAATGTAATGGTTTTGAGATGGGGAGACCAGAACTGCATGCAGTATTCAAGGTGTGGATGGATTTATGTAGTGGCATTATATTTTCTGTCTTATTAGCTATCCCTTTCATAACATTCTGTGAGCTTTTTTTTGACTGCTGCTGCACACAGAGGTATTTTCAGAGAACTATCAACAATGACTCCAAGTTCTCTTTCTTGAGTGATAACAGCTAATTTAGACCCCATCATTTTCTATGTATCGTTGGGATTATGTTTTCCAGTGTGCATTACTTCCACTGTATAATACCTAGAAAAGGACGCAGGTTCTATGGTGTTGTTGCTTCATGGCATCTTCCAGTTTCGTTGGTCACTTGTGCTTATTTAGATAGAGTATGAGTAGGAAACAGATAAAAAGTAATGAATTTCACTTTTTCATTGGAGATACAGAATTTGACACTAAGAAAAAATTTTCAGTAATTTAATAAAAACTGGATACAGAACAGAATTATTGTTCTAATTTTCTCTCCTATAAATTCCAAACCTTAAAAATCTCGCATAAACCCTGGTGATAGTGCTTTACAAACAGTTAAAAATGACCTCTGATCATAAGAAAATGCAATTGCTTTTATCACTGTACTACAGTATTTATACTAGTACAGTGTCAAGTAGGGTATTATACAGTGCTTAGCACAATGAGAGGCTGCTCAGTGACTAAAGCTCGTAGGTGATACTGTACTACTACTACTACTATTACTAATACACCTCTACCCCGATATAACGCTGTCCTCAGGAGCCAAAAAATCTTACCGCGTTATAGGTGAAACCGCGTTATATTGAACTTGCTTTGATCCGCCAGAGTGCGCAGCCCTGCCCCCACCCAGAACGCTGCTTCACCGTGTTATATCCAAGTTCGTGTTATATATCGTGTCTTGTTATATTGGGGTAGAGGTGTAATAATAATAATAAAATGTTGAAAATTTATACTTCTTACCTGCAACTGACTTGTTGAAGTAAAACTTGCATAAAATAATTCATGTAACGTTAATAAAATAAACTTTAGGTGCCAAAAATTATATGTAAGGATTTGGAGGCTACTTCATTTCTCCCCTTTGGTTGATGGAAAAAATAGAACAGTTATATTAACATCTTAATATTCCTATTTGAAGATATGATAGTGTAAGAATGATCTTCCCTTTATTGTTTAATAACGACATGATTTATTTATAAGTATAAAGTACAGTAGATATTCAAATATATTCTACACACCCGTCTAGGTTGCCCAGTTCAGTCCATGTCGTACCTCA
Organism: Mauremys mutica; assembly: GCF_020497125.1. Taxonomy (NCBI): domain Eukaryota; kingdom Metazoa; phylum Chordata; order Testudines; family Geoemydidae; genus Mauremys; species Mauremys mutica. The sequence goes on from NC_059076.1 coordinate 45,969,211, forward strand.
TTCTGCATCCCTGTGAGTTAACAATGCACAAAAATGCATTGTTACGCTTTAAAACTCAAAGCCATATTTATTTTGGAAGACCTATATTTTATTCCTGTTTACATGTATATAATCAATACTCTCATCCTGGACTTGCAGCTAAATTGAAAAAAAAAAGATGGTGTCTTTTGACAGCTGTTGGAGATTGGGGGAAGAGAGTAAGACAGATTCAGACAATCCTTTTCTAGGGACTCATTGTTTACAGTTGAAATGATGAGTTGAATGTATAAGGGAGTGTTATGTTTTGGTCTTTTTTTTCCCTTGTAACTCATCCATCTTGGTTATATAAATGTTCAGTCATTAATTACGAGTTTCAAATTAATACACTTCCTGACTGGACTTGGTTGTTTCTGCATGTATCAGTGCTCGACGGCAAAGCTTAATATTTTAGCAGAGCTAGTCAACCATGTGATATGGAAATATGTTGTTTGTCGTCGAGTGCTAATGAAGGGAGGGGGAGCCTTTTGTTACTAATGTATACAGGAAGCATGATTGTGAAGTGAAAATGCCTTCTGAATATTTTAATTACATCTGTTACTTTAAACAATAGCAGAAAAGCTACTTTATGTTGATAAATGTTAGTCCCAAATACAAATATTTTCCTTTCTTTCATTATTTTAGAGTAAATAAAGATCTGTTTTTGCAATTAAAGTAAGTCTGTTTGGGTCAGGATACTATAACCTATCCAAAAAGTTTATCTGATGTGATAAAAATAGATTGTAGCTCTTGTTTGTTAGTCTTTTTAAAAAATTGCTTGGTTGATATAACAAGGATTATTATTTAATACATGTTGTTTATGACTGCACAGATTCCCTTTACCCAAAAAGCCAGCGCAGCAGAGAGCAGACTGATTTTTTTTTTAAACCTGCTGCTCTTCATGTGTTTTTGAAGTGGCAAGTGGTTTATGTTGCCCTACATAGAACTAATGTTCCAATCTGTAATTGAGCAAATTCTTTTAAAGTACTTCTGTGTGTAGAAATCAACTACAGAAACAGAAATCTGAAGATGTGCAGGTAATGAGTTATCCACTGATTCAAGCACCTTATGGTAATTCAGATTAGCTGTCAGGATGTGTGATGTGGGTGAAGTCACATTGCATTGTTTCATTAGTGCTGTATCAGATCAGAGAGCCATGGAACACAATGTAATATGACATGTCTCTCACTTAATTTCTGATGGGATGTCAGAGTCATTTTGGATAATGGCTGTGTGATGTGCATGGACATTGGTAAATGTCTGTGTTTATAGTAAACACAGTGGTCCACTGACTGCCTCAAATTATTTGAAATAAGCTGCTATTAGTTAAAAGAAGCAAAAGAAATCAACAGTAGCCTCTTGCACTGTATATCTTGATGCCAAGTGCATTACACATTTAAACTAGACTTGTTTAAAAGTTCCATGAAGAACCCCTGTAGGCAGTTTATTAATTTTAAATTATAGAATTTAAAAAGGAATGTGATAAATCTTTCTCCCCACCTCCCTCCCCCACCAATCCATGCTCCATAGGTAGGGCCCTACAAAATTCACGGTGCATTTTAGTCAATTTCATGGTCATGAGATTTTCAAAATCCTAAATTTCATGATTTCAGAGATTTAAATCTGAAATTTCCCAGTGTTGTAACTGTAAGGGTCCTGACACAAAAAGGAGTAATGGTGGGGGCTTGCAAAGTTTTCTAGGGGGGGTCGTGGTATTTCTACCCTTACTTCTGCGCTGCTGCTGGCGGTGGCGCTGCCTTCAGAGCTGGGCAGCCAGAGAGAGAGAAGGCAGCACCACGCCATCATCAGTGCAGAAGTAGGGATGGCATGGTATGGTATTGCTACCCTAACGTCTGTGCTGCTGCCTTCAGAGCTGGGCCCTCAGCCAGCAGCCACCACTCTCCAGCCATCCTGATCTGAAAGCAGCACAAAAGAAAAGGTGCCCCCACAACATGACCTCCCTACAATAACCTTGAACCACCACCACCACCACCACCACCCATTTTTGGGTTGGGACCCCCAGTTTCAGAAATGCTGGTTTCCCCTATGAAATCTGTATAGTAAAGGGTAAAAGTACACACAAGACCAGGTTTCACAATCCGTGATGCGTTTCCCACAGCCATGAATTTGGTAGGGCCCTATCCATAGGGAACAATCCTGCACTTGTTGGAGGATGGATTGGATTATCTAATAGATCTTTTCCATCTCTGATGGTTCTGTGATATAGCACATATTCATGTGATAAATAATTTTATGAGACATATTAGGTAATAAACACAATTGATTTCAAAACTAGAAAGGATGCAGGTATAATTTCTTTTTTTATTTGAGACCTTGTGACAGGGTTGGGAGAAACCCCATCCTGTGCAGGATGAGTGTGCCACTGCTTTTAGGGGGGAAAACGGGGGGGAGAAGGGGAGCATACATATCTATATCCATTCATGTTTCTTCACAAACTAAAAAAATAAATTTTTTGGAGCTACTTCCAAATCACAAACAGCCTCTGTAATTAATTCCTGACTGGGCCCTCCCTCTCCACCAGACCCCAACCCAGGACCCTAGTAGTGGTCGTAGCATGGGCCACTGAGTCAGCGGGGAAAGGCTCCTACTGAAATATTCTGACTCAAGGCTTCGGCTCACTCACCAGTCCACTGTCAGATTCCCCTGGGCTGCGTCCTGCCATCATCCCTGCTGCTGTGGTCTGGGCCTCCCTGTTACCTCTAGGTTCTCTGGTCTGCCCTTCCTCCGAACTCTGCGAGGCTTCCGGGGTTTCCTTGGCATCCTGAGCTATGGCATCTCCAGCTCCTAAGCTCTCAGGCTTGTGCTGAGCCTTGGCTACTTCAACTAAACATAGCAGAGTGACAGAAGGAATCTAGAACCTCCTCCCCCATACAAAAAACAAACAAAAAGTAAGAAACAAGAAAAAAAGGCAGCATGGTTAGATGGCAGAACTCAATAAATTATTCAGGCCAAACAAATATCCTTCAGAAAATGGAAATCCAGCCATAGTGGAGGAAAAAAAATAGAAAGAAACATAAATCATGGCAGGTTAAACATGGAAATTAGGAGAGATTTTGTAGCGCAAAGACATAAACAACAAATACATTATTAAGAATATCAGAAGTAGTCAGCCTATGAGAGAATCATTGCATCTGTTGAACTACTAAGGAATTAAAAGACTAATTGAGGAGGATAGGGATACTGTGGAAAAAATTATTTATTTTTTGGCATCAGTTTTCATCACACCGGATGTTGGAAAGATACCTATCCAGATCTGTTCTTTACTGATTATAAAGATTGAGGCATTATCGATCAGAGATTAAAATATGAAGGGTATGTGCTGGAACAAACTGATAAATTTAAGATTAACAAATCTACAGGATCAGATGGTAATCAACCCAAAGGTCTGAAGGACTTTAAAAATGAAGTAGCGATGTGCAATCTCATTTAAATAAACTACTGTACCAGTGGGTGAACTATACTTGTGCTCCCATCATCGATAGCACTGCTGAAACTGCACTGGCGGTAGACCAATGGAGGGAGATTTTAAGAAAAATGTCATTGGAGACATAGCCAGGATTCATTTATATGGATACATTAGAAAATTTAGAGTTATATTAGGTAAGATTAATAGACCCTGAGAATATAAACTAACCACTAGTTTACTGAGGTAAGGAAGAAACTTCCCCAAGGGAGATTATTCTGTAATTCCTCTTAAACATCTAATACTGGCCACTGTTGTCATTGACAGCATGTTGAACTAGATGGACCACTGGAACAATCCAGCATGGCAATTCCTACATTCCTAATTCTTTGCCTGAGACCCAGCACAAAGATAGACCCATGTGAAAACCAAACCAAACAGCTGTGTATCATGCCTTAAATAATATTATAACCTGAGGCGTTCTGAGATGTCTGTTTCTCATGCTAACATTAACTTGCTCATTCGGATTCATCACCACGTCCTCCTGCTCACCCTCTAGTGAAGATGGAATGTAAGACTTATCAGAAACTTAAGTATACAAAGTATTCTCAAATGATCATTGTTCACATTGTGGTTACTCAAGGTGAACAAAACAACCTTGAGTGTCAAAAAGATAAACTAGAGCCATTTCCTATCCAGACAGAATCCATGTAGAACAGGTTGTTCCCTACATGTCAGAACAACGCTGATAATATTTGGCAGCAGAAGCAAATACACACACATTAATATCTGAGCTTTGATAACAGACAGGCTTTTATTTTGAGTTTTATATGTGGTAGTAATCATTTATCTTTCTCTTTGTTACTCCTAAATAAAGTATTTCTTTCTTGAAATACTTTATTTAGCAGAAAATAATAGTTTATTCACCAATGTTAGAGAACACAGAAAGAAAGAAACATTCCAAATATATTTACTGTCCATAATTTTTTTGCTGGTGTTATTTCCTGTACTTTAATGTCCTACAAGAGTGCACTCTACTTGCAAACAGCAATCATGTTTTGCCCACTTAAAACCCTTGGCTTTCATCTGTCAAGCTGTCTGGAATGGCTCACAACCGTGATTGCCAACCTCGGGGCAGACTGTCAAGAAGCGGGACACAAACCCCAAATTGGTTGTATGTTCTATAAGTAGATTTAACCAACCAAGTACCAGGTGTGAACTCCTCAAGCACTGTAATAGCCTTAACATTTAGTCACACACAGTCCCCTTGGGAACTCCTGTCTATCTTGCCACTGGGGCCAACTGTCTATCTTGCCACTGGGGCCAACTGCTAAAAATCACATCTGTATTCAGGTTACTCCCAGTCCCAGAGGACCAGTCACTTATCTCAGGTCAAGTGCATCCTAGATCTAGTAGCGTAGCTAGCGGGGTGCAGGGGAAGCAGCCGCTTCCTCTCAGCACATTTTTCAAAAGCGGCGCCTGAGCAGGGTGTCTGGGAGCTGCCCGAGCTCTGGGTCCCTGCGCAGTGCGGCACAGCTCGGCTCGGTGGCGGGACGGGGGAAGCTGCTGTGGCGGCATCTCAAGACATTCTGGCACTAGGCAGAGTGCCAGCGGCTTCGTGGCGTGGAGGGGCTGCGGCGGGGCGCCCGGCTCGGAGCGCGGGAGAAGAAAGTGAGGGACGGGAGGAGGCGCTGCTGCTGCCCGGGCACAGGTGCTGCTGCTGCTCCAGCTCTCCGGGTGGTGCCCCCCTGAGCAGCGCCGCCCGCAGGGGGATGTACCGGCTGTTTCGCGGGTGCAGGGGCCAGCAGCAGCGAGGGCTGCAGCAACCGCTGTGGTGGGTGGGCGAGGGAGCGTGGGGCTCCAGCCTCCTCCCCCTCTCCCCAGCAGCACTAATGTGTGCACACGGGTGTGTGTGTGTGAGCGGCGAGTCTCTCTCCCAGCTCCTCTCCACGGGCACAGCCAGAGCCGCACGTTGCAGGACTCCAGTGCAGCGGCCTGCACCTGGCCAGGAAGGCTGCGTGCTGCCACGCAGGGCAAACGTGCCCCGCACGGCTGCTGCGGGAAGCCTGGCCACAAACAGGGGATTAGCTGCAGTTGCCTCCCTCTCCTCCCCATTCCTGCTCTCCCGCCAGCACTGGACGGCCGGAGCGCAGGCACCTCAAAGTAAAGACGCGCTTTGGTGTTGTTTGCCGCCCTTGTAAACGGGCAGCATGCGGGGCGCTGCATTCTGTCCCTGGCAAGTGGGCGGGGCTTGGTCTCCGTTCCCCATGGGGAGCCGGCTCCTAGGTCGCGCCGGACTCAGCTGGAACCAGCAGGAGCTGGGCGCCCTGGCGTTGTGGGGGAGGAGGTAGCTCATCAGGGGCACCTGGTCAGCCAGGTAAAGCGCAGACCCAATGAGCGGGGTGTCTGGGAGGAGGGGGCGAAGCATGGCCACAGCATGGCCGGAGGAGCCAAGTGTGGGGGGGGAAACGTGGCGTGGCCAGAGGAGCCAAGGTGGGGGGCGTGGAATGGGCGGAGGAGGAGCCAAGGGGCGTGGCCAGAGGAGGAGCCAAGGGGGGCGCCTTTTTTATGTTTGCTCCCCCTGCACTTAGAAGCTGGCTATGCCACTGCCTAGATCTCTCACCAAAGACAACACTTGTAGCTAATCCTCTAATAAACTAACTAGAGGTTTATTAACTAGGAAAAAGAAATGAGTTATTTACACGCTTAAAACAGGCAAATATATACACAGACACATGAGCTATAGTCTTAGGTTCCAAAAGATTATAGTAGCTGCTATAATATACAAGCTTTATATGTCTTTTCGGGCTAACCCAAGCTAACAGCTGGAGACCTCTTGCTTATGCTTAGAAATCTTCACCCTTCCACATTCAAACAGCACAGGAATAACAATTTCTCCTTAACAGGGATTTTTATTTCCTTTCCTCAGCATTCAAGCTGTGATGGGATGAGGGCTTGTGCATGTACTCTCTTCAGGTGTGTGGGGGAAGGAAACAACAGAGCCTTTTTTGTCCACTGTTGTTCGACAATGGCTTGTCTGGTATCTATCGGTCGTCTTTTGTTGGGGAGGAGATAACAATACCTCTTGTGGTAAACTAGTATTTCACACCTATTAATTCTTTTCCCCTGACTGTGGGGTTTTTACAGTCTTAGCAAACATTTTTATAGTTACAGAGCAAACACTTAAATATTACCTTATAACATGGGATACAGACATTATAAGGAAGATTAATACATGCAACGTCCTACAAGCATTTCATAGTCTCAACACTATTTTAACAGTATTACAGGTGAGGTAGACTGGTTTCCAGCTATTTGTCAGTTTCAGTGAGGCCCATGGGAGTTGGCATGAGCTGGCACCTGCTCTACCAGCATCACATCACCAACATAGAACCCACGAGTTTTATTATATTAGGGATTCAGTATGCCAGTACTTTTTAGCTACCAGGCGTTTTTTCACTTAAATGAGCCATGTGGGTGAGGGAGTTATTGTTATTTTTTTTTGTAGGTCACTTACACTAGAAATAGCATTTAATAGCAAAAATTTAATTAAGACCAGCATGAGAAAAAAAATAACCTTAGTTTTCAGAGAGAGAGAATTTACTTAGCAGTATTTAGACAGGAATTAATTACAGAGGCTGTTTGTGATTTGGAAGTAGCCCAAAGAAAATTATTTTTTTTAGTTTGTGAAGAAACATGAATGGATATAGATACTTCCATGGATATGACAACATAGGAATACAACTGTATTAGGCAGAGACCAATTAAATATCCCTTAAGTAGTTAACCAAAATTCTGTTGTCCCAGCAACACAGGAAGCAGGACAAGATTTCAGTAGGTATGGTTTAACTAGGCCACAGCTTTATTCACTAAAAATATATGTGAATACCCGACAATACGTCATAAGGTGCAAGTCATCATTCTTTCCTTAATTGTTTCCCCCTCTTTGGGAAGGCTTCCATCAACCCTCCCAACCTGTCCCAGGCTGTTGCTGGAATCATCTCACCACCCCCCTTTGAAATTTAAGGGAGAGGCTGGAAAAACGTGGGGGCTGTCTCCTCTCTGAACCAAACATCAAGAGCCTCAATTCCAGCTTCCCCATCTTCCTTAGCAGATACATTTCCCCTAAGTCCCCTTCCAACTCCTGTTTGTCAGGGAACCATATCCCCTCCTGCAATGACTATCTGCCCTGGACACCTGACGCACCAGCTACCTACTAAGTTGCAAAAGCTTGACATAACCTTCTTTCTTATCCCAATGGGTCCCTGACATGGAGTAAGCAAAAAAAACCCAACCCCATCTTGGGCAAACTGTCAGTAAGCAAACAATTGCTTCTCCGCCCCAAAAGGAAAAAAGAAAACTAGCACAATGCCTTCAGCGATCATACAAACCTAGTCCTACTCTGATCCTGTGGATGGAAGGATGGGTGCTGCTGATCCATGGCTGATGAGAGAGGGGCTTCCTTCTGAGATGCACCACGTGTAAATGCCCACACCATTCCAGTGGTGCACACGGTGGATCGGTGCCCAAAAGTCTGGACACTTCCTGTTCCCTCCTTTGGTTCCACTCAGGTAAGTCCCCTTTTCCCCTCCCTTATAACCCAACTGTAGTCAGAACCCTTAAAAGAGCCCCCACCCATGCACTTCCTGCCAGCCAAAGACCCACTGCAGTCAGTTGCAGTGAGAATTTTCTAGCTTGTAAGAATCTTTGATGGTGATTGGACTTGGCACTGATCTAGAAAGCTTTCAGACCTTGCAAAAGTCCTGTGCTCTTGGGAGCCCATCCTTGATGGGAAGCAGTAGAAAAGGACTGACATGGGGAATGGCAAGCCCCAAATGCCCTGTTCTCTGAGTCCACCCCCAGGATCTTCTTTAATATAATGTTTTGTAACTGTGGGCGCCAGCTGATCCAGGCAGTAGTCAGTTTATGCTATCTTTATTTGCCCATGAAGTTTGAACATTTTCAATTCTAAATGGTTTTTTAAATATTCATTCTCCATCATTAAACAAGATCCCCTCAAGAGTGGTATGTTCCATGTGTACATATATGTATATTAATATAAAATAAACATACATTTAAATTTTTGTTTTATGTTCCTTTTCTGCACCTAATGCCTCCATTTTCCCACCTCGGCCTGTCTAAATGAAATTGTTGAAAAGTGATTTGTAGTTTTAAATAATTTTCCAGATACCACGTATGTGGAGTTCAAATGAAACTGGAAAATGAAAAGGCCTATGGGCAGACTGATTACTTACTATTCAAAGAATATCTTGACTTTTGCACTGTTATCAATATTGGGTGGAGGGAGTGAAAGGGGGAAGGGAGAAATACTTATAGGTCCTGATTCAACAAAGCGCTTAACCAAGTGCTTAAAGTTAAAATATCTGCATAAATCCCTCCCTGTTCAGCAGGTTATTTAAACACATTTTTTGCTGAATAGTGATAGACTTATTCATTTGCTTTTCTAAATCATGTTGCCATGGTAAGGAAGATAACTTGTTAGTATGACACAGAAACTCTCACATGCCATCTCAGCAACATATGGTGAAAACATATTTTTTTAAGAATTTTTTTTTTACTTCATTTAGACAGGTTTACAGCATTATTCTAAAATGTATTTGTAGAAGCAATATCCAGGGATGCCTTTTTAAAAATATAAATAACTCCAGTTACTAGTTTTTAAAAAACAAACTTTTACTTAATAAAAATAACTATAAAAGCGAAGGCAGTTCATGCAGTCTTGTACTTTATTTTTTATGTATGACTATCAAAAAATTTAGATTATCTTAAGTTTCGGTTAAGTCTCATAACATAGTAGAATTGGTTGAACTCTTGACTAACTAAAATAAATACAACAATTGTGCTATAGAGTAGACCATATGTTCCTCATAAGTAGCGTGCAATAGTGAGGCAAGAGGAAGAAAGGCTAACAACATACCTAGTTCCTGGCTGTTGTGCACAAATATGCAAGAAAACTGTAAACTTGTTGGGAAGATTCCCATAAACCGGAATAAATCAGATTTGTCTTGAACAGATTGCATTCCAAGTGGCAAACCAAACATAAAGAATTTCTCAGCAAATTCAGGTAGGGTGGGATGCAGCAGATGCTTATGTATTTTCGTTATTTGTTTTATCGTAGCTTCCACGAGCCCGTGGTGGTTCATAGGCAGCAATGACTTTTAGTTAGTTTCTGGGTGCAGGTCATCATTTTTCCATTACTAAATAAACTGTTTGATCAGAACAGATATCATGAACACAATGCTATCCATAAACTGCCCTTTTAGACCATTGTGTTGCTTTATCCATACTAGCTTTCATGTTGGTAAGTTTTTGAAGATAATTCCTCACCTGTAGTTTCCAGAGAAGCTGCAGTCCCTTGTACTGAAGACAAAGTTTTCTGCCTCTGGAGGAAAGGGTAGGGGTATAGGAAATAGGTGCTAGTCAGATTACGAAGGAACGTTTAGTTTCTCTGTAGTTTAAATTAATATTTTTCTATTGAAAACTTAGTTAAATGATGTATAGTTAGACATATTTGTGGGTGACTAATCTAATTTATTGAACAGATCATGGGAGTAGTCATAAAAAGCATTCTGAACATAAACCCAGATGTGCTAGCCATTCTCCATATGTTCTGCAAGTAAATAATAGAGAAGTTGAGGAAAGAAAAGAAGCCAGGCAAATAGGATTCTGCAGTGTTACAACTGTACCCATATGGTTTGACGATATAGTTTCTTTTCTTTTCTTTTCTTTTTTTTTAATAAATGACTTTATGTTCCATAGACCTAAAAACACTTAGAAAGATGCAGCAGGAAAAATAAATAAAAGCAGTGTTAAATATCTTACCAGAAAAATGAACAAGTGGAATAAAGAGAAAATTATTTGTACTCACAAGATTTTTGTTTTAGAGATAAGAGAGAGCTATCAGGTCATCTAGTCCAGTGGTTCTCAACCAGGGGCATGCGTACCTCTGGAGGTACCCAGAGGGTACATCAAGTCATCTACATATTTGCCTGGTTTTGCAATAGGCTACATAAAAGCACTAGCGAAGTCAGTACTAGCTAAAATTTCATACAGACAATTACTTGTTTATACTGCTCTATATACTATACACTGAAATGTAAGTACAGTATTTATATTCCAATTGATCTATTTTAGAATTGTATGGTAAAAATGAGAAAGTGAGCAATTTTTCAGTAATAATGTGCTGTGACACTTTTGTATTTTTATGTCTGATTTGTAAGGAAGTAGCTTTTAAATGAGGAGTAAGCAAGACAAAAGTAGTACAGTAGTCTGGAAAGGTTGAGAGCCACTGATTTAGTCCATTTCTGCCATGGCAGGATTGTTTCCTACAGTATTCTGTATTTACCAATTATTTTTCCACTCTAGATTTATTGTTTTATTTAGTTTCAATAACAAATAGTAACAAAAGTAATGAAAAATTCCTTTGGTGTACTACAGTATATTAATTAGAGTCAAGTGTCCTTTACTGCCAATTGATCTTGGAAGCTGAGCTCTATAGCTTCAGTGGCACCAATCAAGTCTTTCCAATGTTCACCGTGTGTGGTCTTTTGCACAAGACTGATGATTTGAAGGATTTGCAGATCCCCTGAGACAGCTGCTTTTTCTGAGTCATTTTCCTCATCCATTAGTTTAGTAGTTCAGAGACCACAACTGCCAAAATATCCTCAATCTGACAAGCTCATCCTTTGTTTTGAACTCATTGTCTGTGTCAAAAAATATATTGAACCTGTCATCCTGACATGTTCTGGAGAAACTGGGGCATTATAGATGGTCTTCATGGAATATGATTCAGAATCTGATCTGATCTGATCTGAGAGGACCTTAAATACTCCTCTTGTGAAACAATTAACCATTGTGCTAATGGAAACTTGTAACCCAGGATTCATGAACAAGATAAAATGCCATCCAGCTTGGTTATTTCCTGAACAGTATTCAGTGCATGGTGTTTGCTCTCTGCATCAGATGACTAGTAATCACCCTTGAAACTATTTGAACGCTGAATCTGAGGTAGCTGATAGAAATTGTGTTTTGCACAAGGACCACCAGCTTGATATTGGTCACTATGACAGATGCTATGGAATCTTTGAGTGCTCAGAGACTATGAGCATTGGCCTGCTAAATCCAGGGTTGTGAGTTCAATCCTTGAGGAGGCCACCTAGGGATCTGGGGCAAAAATTGGTCCTGCTAGTGAAGGCAGGGGGCTGGACTAGATGACCTTTCAAGGTCCCTTCCAGCTCTAGGAGATTGGTATATCTCCAATTATTACCTTTATTACTAACATTATGTGTATTTACTGGGCTTGCTAGTGATTGTATTCCTGGTTAAATGAGTGAGCCAAAGCAGCCTTTTCTCAACCTTTTTCTTTCTGAGGCCCCCCAACATGTTATAAAAGTTCCATGGTCCACCTGTATCACAGCCACTGTTTTTCTGCATATAAAAGCCTGGACCGGCATTAGGGAGTAGCAAGCAGGGCAGCTGTCTGGGGCTGCACACTGCAGGAGGCCCCACAGAGCTAAGATGCTTAGGCTTAGGCTTCAGCCCCAGATGACAGAGCTTGGGGCCCCGGTCTTCAGTCCCACATGGTGAGGCTTCGGCTTTCTGCCGTGCACCCCACTGCATCTAACATTGGTCCTGCTTGGTGGACCCCCTAAAACCTGCTCACGGCCCCCCAGGGGCCTCCGGACCCTTGGTTGAGAACCACTGAGCTAAAGAATGCTTCCTGCAGGAACTAAAGTCAGTTGGGGGGGGCGTGTAAATTAATGCAAATCCCCGGTGCTGAAACAATGTAACAAGCCTTTTGAAGTTTCACTCGCTGGGGAAACAACACACAGATTGGTCTGATGTGGTTCAATCACCTAAGATTACAAACTGTATAAAATAATAGCCGTGACCGGTGGTTCACTCAGACCATATGAGAACTGACGGGCATGAGACTGTGACCAAAAGAACCAAGTTCCTGTGGGAGGACCTGAAGTATTTTAGACTTGCCGTGGTTTCCAGGTGGAGGATGGGTTTTCTCTGCAGTGCTTTTGTTTTGAATAGATTGTTCTTTGCTTTGTGAAAGCTGGCTCCACAAGTCCAAACCCTCCTCCACGTGGTGGAAAGGTGGAAACAGGGCAAATAGAGGATTGCGTTGTAGGTTGACGTATGGTTGGTGAGCTATTCTGTCTGGGCCGCTATGGTAGCCATGAAAGCCTACAAAGATCTATTAAAAAATAACCAGGCTAACAGAGCTCTGGCTGAGCAGACCAGGCTCGTTAGCCTGGCAATTTTGCAACTGATCTAAGAGATGGTCACTCCGAAAACAACCCTGCAGCTAACAAGTCCTTCAGTTGTCTCGGCTTTACGCTGCCACTGAGAGTGTGTGAATCAGTGCAACATTGCTCAACCATTTTAAACAAATTCCCAGGCAGTCTTCAACAATCCAATAAGTCCTGCAGCGATACGGGAATGGTGAAAGTGACAGGCAGTGGTCATTGTTGGGAATCATAGTTGTGAACCTACACATGGGCAGGTCAAGACTTTTGTCACTCTGTGTTGACTTGGGGTGAAACTGTAGTTTGGTGAGGCTTTCGTGCTCAGCAGACCACTGTTGACGATTTTCATGATCAAATGTTATGAATAGCATCAGCCTTTCCACTTTGTGTTTCTAGATCTAATCAAAGCTTTCAACACAGTCAACTGCACTGCCTCTGGAAATTGCTCACTAAATTTGGATGTCCAGTCAAATTATTAATATTGTTCAGCAATTCCACAAAGGCATGGTTGGAAGAGTTTATAGTGATCTAACAGACTCATTTCCTACCACAAATGGGGTGAAGCATGGATGTGTCCTTGCTCTTTAGCCTTTTTGATCTATTTTTTGCTGCAGTGCTAGAGGAAGCTCTCCATGGCTCTTCAAATGGCATCTTTATATGCTTTTGCACTGGCAAGCTTTTAATCTCTCTCATATACATGCAAATGCCAAGGTGATCAAAGTGTTGATCCAGGAACTGCTCTATGCCAATGATTGCAACTTGGTGGCACACTCTGAAGCTGCACTACAAGATCTTAAAAGCAGCAAAGAGTCTTGTGGCACCTTATAGACTAACAGACGTATTGGAGCATGAGCTTTCATGGGTGAATACCCACTTCGTCGGATGCATGTAGTGGCTTGTAACTTACAAACTGCTTTGCTGCTGTGGCTTGTAACTTTGGCCTTAGCGCTAGTCGAATGAAAACTTAGGCTATGTACCTGTCAGCTCATCATCACCTTTGCCAAAATCTACACAAGACGAATATTTCTGACTCAATCTTTGAGTAATTGTAAGTTGACTGCATTGCATGGTGTCACACTATAAGAGTGAGTATCCATGACTTCGAGAAGAACTGCATTGTGCATCTGGAAACACAGCACCAGGTACAGAAATAACATGCAGCTCAGTCAGCACAACCAGGCAAATGGCTTTGTGGTTAGTGTGGTAGACATTATTCCTTCTGAATTGGTCTATGGAGCCATGGGAAGACCCATTCATACAAACTGAGATTGTTGATATCATCTTTGAACTTGGAGTGACTAGTATTATATGAAAGTTGGATGGTTTCTTGTTCACCTTGCCAGTGCCTCTGAGAGAATA